>NC_081411.1:723267003-723867003 GCF_030272615.1 Cryptomeria japonica | reverse complement strand
ATTTTCTTACATTTTTGGAAATCTCTCATAATTATACAGAGGATTTGTTCTTTGTGATTTTAATTTTGATGCAAAATATTTCCTAAAAAATTGGATCTTTAAAAATTAAGGTTTTTCCTTATTTTGATCAGATCTCACAAACGGCTTTGAATTTTGGCATCAAATTTTTTGTGCAGGTCAGGAAAAATATCAGAAAGATTCAGTAAAAATTTCAGATTTTTTGGATCAAATTTTCATTTTATATGAATTTTTTATGAGTTTTCATAAAAAATTAATTTTGAGAGCAAATTAGAGAATTTTTCAGATTTTTTGGAAATCTCTCAAAATTATACACAGGATCTGTTCTTTGTGATTTTAAATTTGATGCAAAATCATTCCTCAAAAATCGGATCTTTGAAAATTAGGGTTTTGCATTATTTTACTCATATCTCACAAACTACTTGGATTTGTTGCAGAGATTTTTTTATGTAGGTTTGGAAGACCATCAGGACTCTCCAGTAAAAATTTCAGATTTTTTGGATTGATTTTGCATTTTATATGATTTTTTTATGATTTTTCATAAAAAATTAATTTTTGGAGCAAATTAGCAAATTTTTTGAATTTTCTTACATTTTTGGAAATCTCTTGAAATTTGACAGGTGTCCTTTTTTTATGATGAATCAGATATTTGAATTGGTCAACAAAACGCATTGTTGAAGCCCCTTATTTCACAAAGTCTTTTGGATCTAAAATTTACCTAACTTGTGTGCTTGCAGGAAGGGGTGATCATTTGAAAAAATCTAAACTACTAATAAATCTTTGTTGCAGGACCTTGACAAAGATTTTCTTTTGATCTTTATTGTGTGCCTTGTTTTCATAGACTAGCAAATACTTCCATTGGTGCACTAAAATTGAACCATTGTCTTTTGTGTCTTGAGCAATAGGCTCTTTTTGTTTCATCTTTAGAGGGCCTGTCTCCCTGTGTGGTCATTAGGACTACTAGTGAGGAGAGAACGACCCAAGTGGTAACAAGGAGAACCCACCTCTTCCAAACCATTATAAACAACTGTATTCATGGTGAAAACTATGGATAACGTGTGCTGATTAGTTCATACCGACACTATGTCTCCCCATAAACCCGTTTGATCAAATTTATTTGATCAGTTGTAGGGCGTAACCCCTACCGGCTGGGAGCCTTCTATATTTACAGAGCTGAAAGTGTCGCATGTATGGCCACATGAGCGGATGCCCTTACTAGCACCTTTTTGTTTTAGAAGCCAAAATCCTTCTAGTTATTGGGGCAGGAGGTCAGACCTCTAGTAGCGGCCCACACACATACGGTTCTTAGTAGAGATACAAAGTTTGCCACGGGGAGTTTTCGTGGGGACTGATGCTTGGCTACCCCGAGAAGTGAGTGTTGAGGGTGGAGCCAGTGGGGTCAAGCATCTAAGTATCCGCTCTGAATAGCGTAGCCTCGGGAGAAACTCCATGTGGGATCAACAACTATTGTCCTAGCCAACCATAAGAATTGTGCTTGTCTTATTTTGAACAGTCAAACATTCAAGACCAAACAGCAAAACATTGTGTCTTTTGTGCCTTCAAGTGTATGCAAAACATTCTTACATCAAACAACACACTTTTCTTGGAGTCATTTTGAGTCTAAACACTTGCAAACATTGAGTCCTCATCAACATTGTGTCCTCTTGTCACGAAAAACAGTCAAACATTCAAATTTGGTCACAACAACAACTTCACAAATTGACAAAATTTACAGTCCAACAAACAAGAGCAATCAGTTTCAGAATTCTTGAGCTTCCTAAGCTATCTCTTCAGGTTTTCATCTAGCATTCAACCTATCTTTGGGTCTCACAAAGTCCATCATTGTTTTACACCTTACATTACATTCACATTTGTCTAAACTTGAGTCAAAAGGTCACTTGCTTATCCTCATCATACTTTGTCAACACATTGCATACAACAACATTTTGCTAAGTGGTCCCTCATCAAGGTCTATCATCTTTGGGTCTCATTTGGTCTTACTTAGAGTCAAGGTCAACTTACCTCATCAAGAGAAACTATCCTCTCTTTGGAAGTCACACCTACTCTACTACATACATACTTGGTCTTACATTTTGGACATTGCAAGTAAACCTCAGATTCATTTACATTCCATCCAACTCTTGGTCTTCCATACTCTTTTCCATTTTCATCTAGTCTCACACATCTTGGTCAATACCTAGTTCATGGTTGAAACCCGTTCCCAAAAATCTAGGAGAGAAACTAAAGAGGCTCAAGAGTCCGCAAACATGAGCTCCTATGAGTATGACAATGATATCTTTTTCAATTCTGATCATAACACATTACCTAACATGGATGCTTATAGAAACATTCCAAATGTTGAGAACATGGAGACTATAAACAACAATGATACACACAATGACAATATGGACAACATTTCAATACATTCAGCAAAAGTGGAAGACTCCATTATGGATCCCCATTTCAATCGATTGGTTGAGGAAATAATGAGGAGAGATAGACAATATTTCTTACAAGTGATGGCACAAAGTGGAGCCAAGATACCTCATGATTTTGACATGTCTCAAATAATGGAAAATCGACCTTTGCAACAAACTCACTCCAACATGGATCAAAGGAGGCCTAATAGTGGAGGCAATAGAGGACCACATCTTGTGCCTGAATCACCATCATCTTTGTTTCAAAAACCAGAGGTCCCACACACACATGGTTAAGCATATGATACTCATCTTCGCAGACCATTATGGAAGTCTTATGCAAAAAAATACACTCAAGCACATGCTAATGCTAAAGACCTACCACCAAAGCAATTGGATATCCAAAGGCATGCTCAAAATTTGGACACAAGGAAACCCCGCGTCAAATTTGGGGGCAACACATTAGAACATGACATGCCTGTAGAGTATGGTATACATGGACAAAGCAGATATTCCATTCCTCACCATGACTCTATACCAAGTGGTCCATATATGCAGCATCATTATAGACCTCCTCCATATGAACATGTGTATGATCAATATCATCCATATATGCAACATGGTCCTCGTCCACCCGGTGGTTCAGGCATGGGGTATGGTCCAAGAAGTCGGTCTCCATCGAAGAACAATTTTGAGCAACAAATCAGGGACTCACAAAAGAAAATGGAGGACATAAATACACCGAATCTAACATACACAATGAGAGACATATGTCCTTATCCATTTGACAAGAGCATTCCAATGCCTCCTTTTCCTACACACTTTGTGAGACCTAAGTTTGATAAGTATAGAGGAAAAGGGGATCCTAAGGCACACATAAGACAGTTTTTCACAACTTGCATTGAGGTAGCTTCAGAAGAGACATATTTGATGAGATTATTCCCACAAAGCCGAGGTGATCAAGCTATGGAATGGTTCTCCCAACTTCCACCTAGTATTAAGTCATGGGGTGACTTAGCAGAGGCATTTATTCAACATTTCTCCTACAACATAGAGACAGACATATCAGTCACTACTTTGTGCAACACCAAGAAAAAGATGGAGAGTTTTTTTCATCATTTTTACAAAGATGGAGAAATCTAGCCAGCAGATGCTCTTGTGAAATTCCACAAAAACAAATGGTAGAAATGCTCACCCAGAATGTTAACAAGGACATTGGTTATGACCTAAGAAAAACTTGTTTGTCCACCTTCAAGGACATAATTGAAAAAGGATTAGCAATAGAGAAGGTCCTAATTGAACAAGGAGTCATTAAGATATTCAAGGAAAACAAAGATAAGGAAAACAAAGATGACTATAAAGGAAAAGATAAGCCAAGATTTTGGAACAAAAATGAGAACACAGTCAATGATGGTGTTGTTGATGCCAATACAGTGCGACCCAAAATCGTTTTTTTCTGGATCAAGTTCTACAAACAATCAAGTGAATACTCAAACAACTTCAAAGTCACGAAGGAAGTACACTCCATTGGGAGAACCACTTGAGTCAGTTTTCAAAAAGCTAGTGGCAAACAAGATAATCACAATTTCAGATTTGCCTCCATGTGAACCAAAGGTCAAACCAAATTGGTGGAATAATAATGAGTATTGCGAATTTCACAAGAGCAAGGGCCACAAGACAGGAAATTGCCATCGATTGAAGAACATCATACAAGATCTCATTGATAGAGGTGACATTGAGATTGAAGGAAACTCATCCAATCAAGAACGTGAAATGTTTAAGGAACCATTCCGAAAGCATGACAAGGGAAGTCTAAAGCCACATATGACCAAACCAAATATACCAAAGCATCCTATAACTATGATTCAACTATCAATCACATTTCGATGGACAATTATGTTTCTACCATTATCATCAAGGACAAAACACCTGAGAATTCTACCCAAAGACCCAAGATTGTCCTAAAAGGCATTGGATCTTCTTCCGAACCTACCTCTGAATGTCATGTTACAACTCATCGAGGTAAATTCACTTTGCAAGGTGCTCCAACTAAAAACACTGCTTCCTCATCAACCAAGCCTGAGTATGATCTTGTAGAACAGTTAGGGAAGACACCCGCGCTTATCTCCATCCTTGAGCTCTTACGCATATCCCCTGCACATAAAGCTATTCTTGACAAAATCTTGAGAGACACTTCTATCCCTACTGATCTGAACGTGGACCAGTTTCAAGCCATGGTGGGATACCTTTTCGTTCCACACTCACTTACATTCACAGAAGCTGATGACACCTTCGTAAGTCAGCCACATAATGCACCTTTACACATTGAAGCCTTCATACACAAACATTGAATAAAACGAGTCCTGATAGATGGAGGAGCAGGTCTGAACATTTGTACATTGAGCACTATTAAACAATTGGGATATTCTGACAAAGTTGTAAATTCTACAAACAAAATTACCATCAAAGCATATGATGATGAAGAGCGTTCATCCAAAGGCACAGTCACCTTGCCTCTCAGAGTTGGGCCGGTTACAAAGGATGTGGTTTGTCAAGTCCTAGACTTGGATCTCACATACAACATATTGCTAGGATGTCCATGGATTCATGAGATGAGCGCAGTACCATCTACATATCATCGATGCATCAAGTTTCCACATAAAGGAGTTGAAGTGACCATCAAAGCGGACCCAAATCCATTCATATATTGCAACAATCTGCAACCTAGATCAGAAATAACAATCCCAGTCAATCAAGAAGCTATTCCTTCATCAGCATACGTGGATCCAGAATCATTAAAAGCTTCAACATCAAGCTAAAAGAAAATTTCAAGTTTAAAGACATGGGATGTGGTGAGTATATCCTTCATGTTGATCAACTCCCACTATTTGCTAAGACATTCAGTTGACAAGAACAAACTACAAACAATTTGCAATGCCAAGAAATTGGGTGTGAACCACCTAGTGTTGTGACTACTAAGTCTAAATGCAAATCTCCTCTAGTGGTGCAAGCATCTCTTGATGTCAATAATCCTAAGAGTGGTTCCAACAAAGAATCTATTGAGAATATCGTTTGCCCTCTTGAGAACTCAAATAGTTTTACCATATCATCCACTCATTCCATTTCCACTCCACTTCCAAACTTGGATCAACAAGAATTACAAAAGCCCTTACTCATTGGGGATAAAAAATCAAGCTTTGAAAAGAAAAATCTATAAGTCAAAAATGAAGAAAATTCCTTTAGTACAAATCAAAATCAAAAGCTACTGGACTCAAGAAAAATCAAGGTCAAGGATAAAAATCCTATGAAAGAAAAAGAACAAGAGTTGATCTCCCCTAATATCAAAATAACTGGGGGCAAAAGTTCTACAATTTTAAGTCAAAAAGAACACTTGTTGATCCTAAGTCTCCATCGTGCTATCCTACTTTCACTTCTTTTCACAATTATAAGACTTCATAGCTCATCCACTTGTTCCACACATCCATTCCCTTCTAGCGATACATCATGGACCTTTAATGGAGCTTACTCGAAGGACTTTGTTATCAAGGATGCCCAAACTTCTTTAGGTGACACGCATATGGGACTATGTAGTCCACACACTAGTAATTCTATCTCAATTCCTTTATCAAGGAAGACAGTCACTCAAGCTACACATCATTCAGTCAAAGAATGTTGCAGTTACAATCATAAGGTTAAGCCTCGCAAATTCGAGGTGGGATGACTTAATTCTCAGAGAAAATCCTAAAAATCAGCAAGACAGAGAGAAGAAGGGCAAGTTTGAACCAAACTGGCTTGGTCCCTACATTATCACAACAACCTATGGATCTGGTGCATATCAACTCTCAACTACAGAGGGTGAACCTTTGGAGGATCCTATCAACAGCATGCACCTTCGCAAGTTTTACACATAGCTCTTCAGAGTATCCTAATTCAAAAATACAAAAAAAAAATCAAAAAAATTTAAAAATACAAAAAAATACAAAAAAAAATTCAAAATACAAAAAAAATCATAAAATAAAAAAATTGTTACTTGGTGAAAACCTGGTGAACAGGCGCGTTGTGACACAAAAAAAATAAATAAATAAATTGAAAAAATTGAAAAACAGAAAAACATTTCGTCCAATGGTGAAAACCACTTCAGTGGCGCCCTGGGCAAGTACCATGGTGAAAACTGGGTCACCAGCGCCATGTGTAGAGACATTGCTCCTCCCTCCTTCAGGATTCCATTTCATCCTTCATTTTGCACACACTCACAACCCATCCATCCATAATAATCTTACCCATTCCCATCATGGCTTGTTATTGATCTACCTAAGATTGGTTAGCCATTCATAATAAACCTTCATTTTCACCCCTTACCATCCATAATAAATCAGCTTCTATCTGTGGCTAAGGCAAATCCTACGTCTAGTAATGGGTGTGGAACTAAGAACATCACGTGTTTTAAGGAGTACAGTTTCTTCCAGTTTTCTTCAATCTATCCGCGCACAATCCGCAATAAACCAACATTTGCATCATAGATCTGCAATAAAGTTTCGTCTTCTCCACAATAAAGTATCAGTTTCATGGATTCAGTCAGTTTCAGATGAGACACAACAACAACAATGGGCTTCAACAAATCAAATCTTTCAGCAGACTCAAACAACATATGGTTCAGTGCTATCTATCTTTTTTGTGAAAGTAAACATTGTGACCACAATCAAATAGACTTATACATGTGACACAAGACACTAAACTTGAGGACTACAGTGGATGTTGGTGTTGAGTCTTGGTTTTATTTTGATTTTATCTTTTAGTGACATGTCTTTTAGCTTTTCCGAGATGTCTCTGACTAGAGATTTTATCTCCAGGATGTCTTTGACTAGAAAGGCGAGGATGGGGTATCGTCACCTATTTTCTTTTTCTGTCTGTGGATTGTCTCCTAGTAATTCTATGACTTTTCCAAGGATATGAGGACACTGAGAGTCTAGTATGAACTGGGGCATTCCTTGTTTGCAACTATCTTATCTCCATGCAAACAGGTACAATGACTTTCTGGGTCGAACATATGCCTTGATTGTCATAACCTACTTGCCATAATAAAGCTCAATGATGATAACGCACAAGAAGCTCTTTCTCTTTCATATCTTCCATCTTCCATCCCCCTTTCTTGATTGACTTCCATCGTCCTTCTTGAGTCCGTGTAGCCTGTTATCACACGACTGAGTATAATGACACATCAAAAACATTTGCATTTCATGTAGTTGCACCTTCATTACCACATATTAAGCATTTCATACATACATATAGATATCACAATTGCATCACATCCTGCACAAAACACATATTAGCACATTTTACATTTGCATTATCATATTCATCTACATTTCATACATTCACATTTGCATTGGCATAACATATAAAACATAAAAGAACAAAAATATTGCATTTCATTATGTACATATGTGCATCCATATCATAATCATCATCATAAAACATATCATAACCATCACATAGAAACATACATCATGAAACATCTCATCACATAGGTACACATGCATATAGTTGCCACAAGGATGAATGTCATATATATATAATCATAAGTGTCATGATACAATGATGTCAAAATCATATGGCTACACAACCAATCCTCGTGTCGCCCTATCCGGACATAAGAACCCACTGATCACTCCTGCTAGTACTGATGGTAGTGCTAATCCTGTCTGCATCATGGTATCCCATGCCACATGTCCTGCCCTCATCTCCAATCACAGATCTTGGAATAGTCGTCTCAGTGCATCCCTATCTCCATCTCAATCGTAAGGAACTAACTCCCCATCGATCGGTATCCTCAATATCCTGTATACATCCTCTAAGGTGACTGTCATCTCACCCATCGACAAATGAAAACTACAAGTCTCTGAGTGCCATCTCTCAGCCAGTGCAGTTAGCAGCCCCATGTTCGCTCGAAACTCAGGCACATACAAGATGTATCTCAGACCCATAGCCTCAATAGCACCTCGGTCCTCGAATGTCAGCTCTGGTCGTAACCTTTGAGTCAATGGGAATCTCTCCCATGACTCCAACATAGGTAGATACTCCTGCAGTCAAGCAAATCAACTGTGTTAGTCAAAGTGGCATTCACTGTTCATCACAAAATGCTATTTATTATCCTAGTGACACTCGCTATTCATCACAAAGTGTTGCTTCTATCCTAGTGACACTCACTGTTCATCACAAAGTGTTGCTATGGATCCTAGTAGTACTCCCTGTTCATCACAAAGTACTACATGTTTTGCACTCCATGTTCATCACACGTTTTTGATATTTTTTGACATTATCCTAAAGCGCATCTATTTCCCTACCTAAGATGCATTTATGACAACATTTCATGCGACAAAATACAAGGAGGTTTTGTGGTACTTACCGACTCTCCTGCATCTACTGGCCTCTGAAATCGGCGAACGCGATCGAATCTATGCACCAATGCCATCGTTGCTGACTGTTGCTACTCTATTCTCTCTCTGCACTCTGATCTCTTGGATGTGTGGATGACAATAAGAATGTATTCCCCTCGTGGTCTATTTTATAGACTGCCCTGGCCCTAGCCCTAGCCCTCGTTTCCCGAGTCAGTCTTCTTTATCCCATGACTTTGTCACTCTATCCTATCCGGTCAGTCCATTCTAGCCTTTCTTTCTTATCAAGAGATTGTCTGTGATCTTTCCAGACATTTTCATCCAATCTCTCGAGGGGGCATATCATTTCCATCTCGGGGCAACTTTGTATCAGTTCATCTTATCTTCTTTGAAACAATGCAACAAGTTGCATTGTCTCAAAGAGGGGCAAAATGTAGACACCTAAAATTGTCATGTCTAATTAAATAAATATCTTTATTTATTTAATTATCTTTAGCCTAATTCTTATATTAATTAAATAAATCCTTATTTATTTAATTAATTCATTTATCCTCTTCTAGTCTTATTTCTCATTTAAATAAATTCATTTATTTATTTAAATTATCCTTTTCTTAAATTAAATAAATATTTTATTTATTTAATTATCCCACTTCTTCTATTGATTAAATGAATCTTTATTTATTTAATTAATTCATTAACCTTTTCTACCCATGACACATGTCATTCATCTCTTAATTCATACACTACCTACCCTCTTATTATTTTCTTATTTCCTCTACCTACCCTCTAATCATAGCCAACCTCTTTTTACACCTCTCAATCTTATCCCTCCATTTCTTATGGTGTCTTCTATATTTAAGGAGATGCTTCCTTCATTATCAAACCCTAACTACCTCACTATGCATTCAGCCCCCGACTACGCTTTCGAACTTGCATATGCAATCAAACCTACTTGCAACCACATTTCCGTTCTTTGTTGAGCTCTTGTGCACATATAAAATCTGAGAGCAAATATATCAAGCAAGATCAATGGAGATAGGAAGAATGGAGATTCAAACCCTATTGGACATGTGATGGTATAATCTTTGTGATTTCATTTGATTTGCATTGTCTTAGGTAATCTTCATATGTTATGGTGGATCTTTGTTGTTGTTAGGCTAAGGTTTTGTAGTTGAATTCATTTAGTCTTTCATCATTGTTGTTTTCCATTTTCACCATAAACAATATGTATATTATACACACACACACACACACACACACACACACACACATACACATGTATATACATACATATATATGATGCATATACACATCATATATATGTATGTATGTATGTATGCATATGTATATGTATATACATATGTATGTACATGTATATATACATACATACACACATATATCAGGCTATAATATATTTAATGTCTGGTAGTAAATAAGCTTGGTAAGGTTGTTGGTTTTAATATGTGCATATTATAGAAAATGCAGGTGCTTTCTGGGTAATACTCTATTTTTTATTCAACCATCTAATTAGATTCAAGCAGGTTAGTTTCTTTGATTTGATTGACAAAATGTTTCAATATAATCTCTCTTAAATCATATAATTATCATTTCTGGATTAATGACAATTTTCAAAGGTTACCACATACTCTTTTTCATGTATATATGAAGAATAAGCAAGACCCGGTTTCTTTCAAGGTAGCTATGCAAATTTCAGACTAATTCTACTAATTTGTGAATTATGGAAGTATTGTATTTGTTTTAGGTCATCATGAATCAAAGTGGGTAACTAGGAGTTGTTTGAGATAAAGGGATTTAGAAGATTCAGAGGCAGCTTGAAGACTAGATAGTACATTGTATTAGATTCAGTGATAGAACAAACCATTGGGTTTGTTATCTAATTGTAACAACTCTCCTATTTATTTCTATCATGGTGAAGCACCATCTTTGTTACTCTACTTAGATAGGATAATTCGAGCTATAATCGAAGGTTTTTTTTCTGGTTCTTTCCTGTCGGTATGCTTGCCTAAACCAGGTTACTTGTATTTTTCTTAATATTAATAAAATAAAATTTCGGCTATGACCTATTGCCTATCAAAAAAAATTCAATTTTTCCAAAAAAAAATCACCTCAAAATATTTATTGACATATTTCTTTTGTGTAAATGCACTTAAGGTACGAGGGCACTCTAGGACTAATTATGAAATATATTAAATGTTACTTTCAGACAATTCTATCAACTGATATATTTTCTAGTGTCAAAACAATTTAAATTTCACTGCATGGAACAATTATACTATAGAATCCATTCAATTTTACTTTTTAATTAGTTCAATCAATCTAAACAAATAATTAAAAAAATTGGACAAAAATCTTATAGTCCATATTTTATTTTCTTTTTAAATAATTAATTGCTACCATTTTTTCTTAATTCTTATTGGTTAGAGCAAGTAAAAAGTTCAAATTTTCCCAAAAAAATCGCCTTAAAATATTTATTGATTGCTTTATTTCAGGTACGAGAGCACTATATGACTAATTATGAAGCATATTAAATGTCACTTTAGACAATTCCATCAACTAATATATTTTCTGGTGTCAAAACAATTTTAATTTCACCACGTGTAATGGCCAAAAATTGCATGACAAGAAAACTCAAAAAAAAACAAAAAACCTTAGAAACCCTCAAGGAAGGTCAACGTACATGCTCTACAATATTTCTTAAGTACCATAGTAGTACTCACAAATTTAGTATAGAATTGTACTCACACACAACTAGGTTAATATTCTCACAATATAAAGATTTAGTGTTTATAATTTTAGAATGATGAATTCATAAGACATTATCTACAAATGCCAAGAGTTCACAAGTAAAATTAACAAAGTTAGTGTTATCAAATTTAATCCTTAGGCCAAGATTACTGTAGACACCTAAAATTGTCATGTCTAATTAAATAAATATTTTATTTATTTAATTATCTAATCCTAATTCTTCTATTAATTAAATAAATTTTTATTTATTTAATTAATTCATTTATCCTCTTCTAGCCTTATTTCTCATTTAAATAAATACATTTATTTATTTAAATTATCCCTTTCCTGAATTAAATAAATATTTTATTTATTTAATTGTCCTATTTCTTCTATTAATTAAATAAATCTTTATTTATTTAATTAATTCATTATCTTTTTCTACACATGACACATGTCATTCATCTCTTATTTCCTACACTACCTACCTCTTTCATTATTTTGGTATTTCTTATACCTACCCTCTAATCCTAGCCGACCTCCTTTTTTACACCTCTCAATCTTAACCCTCCATTTCTTATTGTGTCTTCTATTTAAGGAGATGCTTTCTTCATTGTCAAACCCTAACGACTGGATCAATTGACTACACTACAATTCCACTTGCAACCACATTCCGTTCTTTGTTGAGCTCTTGTGCATACAAAAATCTGAGAGCAAGTATATCAAGCAAGATCAATGGAGATAGGAAGAATGGAGATCAAAACCCTAGTGGACATGTGATGGTATAATCTTTGTGATTTGTGTTATTTTGCATTGTCTTAGGTTATCTTCATATGTTATGGTGGATCTTTGTTCATTGTTAGGCTAGGGTTTGGTGGTTGAATCCATTTTAGTCTTTCAATATTGTTGTTTATTGCTATCCATTTTCACCATATACATTTTGGCACGCCCGGTGGGACTCTTGTCCCTTTGCATTTAACATTTTTGTTGCAGATTTTGCATTTTTGAAGTTGCAGATCGGACGATTTCGACGACATTTTAGGTTTTTTCCGCATCTGCGAGTGTTCGGATCGCGTTTTTGTATTTCAGAGGCGTCTGTGATATCTTGGATCGCGTCTGTGTTTCTGTCATTTTTATTTTTTGCAGGTTTCCGAAAGTCGCGTCTGTGATCCCGAATCGCGCCTGTGCACCATCTGATCGCGTCTGTATAAGAAAGAGGCGTCTGTGTTCTGAGACCGCGTCTGTGAATAACAGAACCGCGTCTGTGTCGGACAGACGCGTCTGTGTCTGGTATAACAGCGTCTGTGCATTCTGTTTTGCAAATTTTTCAAGTTTTTTGATTCGGGTTTTCGGATTTTGTACTTAGGGTTTCAGATCTGGTTTATTTTCGGCTAACCTTTGCAGATCTAGCTAACCTGGTTTGTGCAGCTTGCTTTGGAGGCAAATACGTTTTTGTTGAAGGCCCCTTTTCACAAAGTCTTTTTGGGTTTTCTAAAATTTACCTAACTTGTGTGCTTGCAGGAAGGGGTTATCACTTGAAACAACCCAAACTACTAACAATTTTGTTGCAGGGCCTTAGCTAGGGTTTTGTAATTTTTATTGTGTGCCTTGTTTCATAGCTTAGCAAACACTTCAATTGGTGCACTAAAATTGAACCATTGTCTTTTGTGTCTTGAGCAATAGGCTCTTTTTGTTTACTCTTTAGAGGGCCTGTCTTCCCGTGTGGTCATTAGGACTACTAGTGAGAAGAGAACGACCCAAGTGGTAGCAAAAGAAAAGCCATCTTCTTCCAAGCCACTATAATCAAATGTATTCATGGTGAAAACTATGAATAACGTGTGCTGATTAGTTCATACCGACACTATGTCTCCCCATAAACCCGTTTGATCAAATTTATTTGATCATTTGTAGGGCGTAACCCCTACCGGCTGGGAGCCTTCTGTATTTACAGAGCTGAAAGTGCCGCATGTATGGCCACATGAGCGGATGCCCTTACTAGCACCTTTTTGTTTTAGATGCCCAAATCCTTCTAGTTGTTGAGGCAGGAGGTCGGACCTCTGGTAGCGGCCCACACACATACGGTTCTTAGTAGAGATACAAAGTTCGCCATGGGGAGTTTTCATGGGGACTGATGCTTGGCTGACCCGAGAAGTGAGTGCCGAGGGTGGAGCCAGTGAGGTCAAGCATCTAAGTATCCGCTCTGAATAGCGTAGCCTCGGGGGTAAAACCCCATGTGGGATCAACAATTATTGTCCTGGCCAGCCATAAGAATTGTGCTTGACTTATGATAAACATTCAAACAATCAAGACAAAACAGCAAAACATTGTGTCTTTTGTGTCTTCAAGTGTATGCAAAAACTTTTTACATCAAACAACACACTTTTTGGAGTCTAAACAGTCTGCAAACATTGGGTCATCAACACTGTGTCCTCTTGTCACGAAAAACAGTCGAAAAATCAGATTTGGTCACAGCAAAACAAATTCACAGATAGGAAAGATTGCACTAAGGTTACAGAAACGCGTCTGTGTCTATTAAAACCGCGTCTGTGTCTGATAAACGCGTCTGTGAAGTACAGAATAGCGTCTGTGTTTTTATCAGCGTCTGTGTCGAACAGAGACACGTCTGTGTCTGGAAATCGCGTCTGTGAAGTATACAGGCGCGTCTGTGTCCACAATTGCAAAAAACTGTTACAGTCCCAGCAAACATCAACAGGAAAATCTCAGAATCACGTCTGCGTCAAACAGAATAGCGTCTGTGTCTTAAAACCGCGTCTGTGAAGTATACAGAGGCGTCTGTGTCAGGATTTGAAAAGTTTAACAGTCAAGTAAACAAAGAAATCAGTTTCGGCATACTTGAGCTTCCTAGGTCGTCTCTTCAGGTTTCATCTAGCATTCAGCCTGTTCTAAGGTCTTACACAGTCCATCATTGCTTCATACCTCATTTTACATTCATACTTGTCTAAACTTGAGTCAAAAGGTCACTTGCTTGTCCTCACTATACTTTGTCAACACACTACAACACTTTGCTAAGTGGTCCCTCATCAAGGTTTCTTACCTTTGGGTCTCATTTGGTCTTACTTAGAGTCAAGGTCAGCTTACCTCATCAAGAGAAACTATCCTCTCTTTGGAAGTCACACCTACTCTGCTACATACATACTTGGTCTTACACTTTGGACATTGCAAGTAAACTTCAGATTCATTTACATTCCATACAACTCTTAGTCTTACATACTCTTGTCATTTTCGTCTAGTCTCTCACATATTGCTAAACACCTAGTTCATGGTTGAAACCCGTCTTCAAAAATCTAGGAGAAAAGCTAAAGAAGCTCAAGGGTCCGTAAACATGAGTTCTTATGAGTATGACAATGATGTCTTCTACAATCCTGAGCACACTACATTACCAGACATGAATGTTTATAGACACAATCCAAATGTGGAAAGCGCAAATGCTATACACAACGCTACACACAATGACAATGTTGACAATTCTTCAATACTTTCAGCAGACATACAAGAATCTATAATGGATCCTCAATTCAATAGATTGGTTGAAGAGATAATGAGGAGAGATCGTCAATATTTCTTAAACATGATGGCACAAAGTGGAGCTAAAATACCACATGATTTTGACTTATCTCAACTTATGGAAAGTAGACCTTCACAACAAACTCAACCAAATAGTGGAGGACCAAATAATATGATGCCGGAGTCACCATCAGTTTTGCTTCGGAAACCAGCAATCCCACATATACAAGCTCAAATGCATGATACTTACACTCAAAGACCATCATGGAGGCCTTATGCTCAAACACATGCTCAAGATATGGGTCAACCAAGACAAATGGATACTCAAGGACTTCCTCAAAATTTTGACACAAGAAGACCTCATGCCAAAATTGGGGGCAACACAATGGAAAATGAAAGGCCCATTGAATATGGCTTATATACACAAAACAGATATGGGGTCCCTCAACAAGAAATTATGCCAAGTGCTCCATACATGTCGCAACAATATAGACCTCCATATGGACATGTCTACGATCAGTATCATCCATACATGCAACAAGCTCCTCCTCAAATGGGTGTTTCAAACATGGGACATGCTACAAGAAATCCATCTCCTCCCAAAAATAATTTGGAGCAACAAATTAGAGATCTACAAAAGAAAGTGGAAGACATGGGCACATCAAAACCCACATATACTATGAGAGATATATGCCCTTATCCCTTTGATAAGAGCATTCCAATGCCTCCGTTTCCTCCGCACTTTGCAACGCCAAAATTCGACAAATATAGAGGGAGAGGAGACCCCAAGGCACATATAAGACAATTCTTCACAGCTTGCATTGAGGTAGCGGCAGAAGAAACATACTTGATGAGGTTGTTCCCACAGAGCTTAGGAGATCAAGCAATGGAGTGGTTTTCTCAATTACCTCCTGGTATTAAGTCATGGGGCGACTTAGCAGAGGCATTCATCCAACATTTCTCTTACAACATTGAAACAGATGTCTCAGTTACTACCTTGTGCAATACGAAACAAAAAGAAGGAGAATCTTTTGCGTCATTTTTACAAAGATGGAGAAACCTAGCTAGCAGATGCTCTTGTGAAATCCCGCAGAAACAAATGGTGGAGATGTTCACACAAAACGTTAACAAGGCTATTGGTTATGATCTCAGAAAAGCTTGTTTGTCTACATTTAAGGATGTCATTGAAAAGGGCCTAGCAACAGAAAAGGTCTTGATTGAACAAGGAGTTATCAAACTATTCAAAGAAAACAAAGAGGACTTTAAGGGAAAGGACAAACCAAAGTTTTGGAACAAGAACAAGAATACAGTTAATGATGGTGTTGTTGATGCCAACACAGTGAGACCAAAGTTCATCTTTTCTGGATCAAGTTCTACCAACAATCAAGTGAACAATCAAACGGCTGCTAAACCACGAAGGAAGTACACTCCATTGGGAGAACCACTTGAATCAGTATTCAAAAACCTTGTAGCAAACAAGGTGATCACGGTCCCAGATTTTCCTCCATATGAACCAAAGGTAAAACCGAATTGGTGGAATGATGATGAATTTTGCGAATTTCATAAGAGCAAGGGTCACAAGACAAGTAATTGCCATCGATTGAAAAACATTGTACAAGATCTCATTGACAGAGGAGATATTGAGATTGAGGGACATTCATCTAACCAAGAGCATGAGGTGTTTAAGGAACCATTCCCAAAACATGACAAGGGAAAAGGCAAAGTCACAGATGATCAAGCCAATTACACCAGAACATCTTACAATTATGATTCCACTATTAATCACATCTCAATGGACAATCATATTTCTACCATTACTATCAAAAATAAAAATCCTGAGAATCCTCCTCAGCGACCTAAAATTGTCCTAAAAGGTGTGGGATCTTCATCCACATCTACCTCTGAATGTCATGTTACAACCCGTCGAGGTAAGATTACATTGCCAGGTACCTCTACTAAGAATACCAATCTTTCGTCAACTAAGCCTGAGTACGATCTTGTAGAGCAATTAGGGAAAACACCCGCACTCATCTCTATTCTTGAGCTCTTACGTATATCTCCTGCACATAAAGCTGTCCTTGACAAAACCTTGAGAGATACTGCTGTCCCTACTGATCTGAACGTGGATCAGTTTCAAGCCATGGTGGGATACCTATATGTTCCACACTCCCTCACATTCACAGAAGCCGATGACGCCTCCATAAGTCAGCCTCATAATGCACCTCTACATATTGAAGCCTTCATACATAAACACCGAATAAAACGAGTCCTGATAGATGGAGGAGCAGGTCTTAATATTTGTACATTGAGAACCATCAGACAATTGGGATATTCTGACAAAGCTGTGAATTCTATGAACCAAATCACCATTAAGGCTTATGATGATGAAGAGCGTTCGTCCAAGGGCACAGTCATCTTACCACTAAGAATAGGGCCAGTCACAAAGGACGTGATTTGTCAAGTCCTGGATCTAGACCTCACGTATAACATATTGCTAGGACGTCCATGGATTCATGAAATGAGAGCAGTCCCATCAACGTACCATCAGTGCATAAAGTTTCCTCATAATGGAGTCGAGGTAACGGTCAATGGTGATCCAAATCCATTCATATATTGCAATAACTTGAGATCACATACTGAGACTATCATTCCTAGCAATCGTGAGGCTACTCCTTCTTCAGCATATATTGATCCTGAGTCATTAAAGCCCTCGACATCCAAACAAGGTGAACTTAGAGCCAAGTTTCAAGACAAAGGCATGGGAGAATACACTCTGAATCAAACAATGTTCTTACGACAAGTCATGAACTCCCCCAAGGAATATGGGAGGCCACATCCTAATAAGCAAATCTCCATCATGCTACTCAAATGGGATCCTACCGTCTTTCAAAAATGGGGCGAACTAGAGGAAGAAAATTTATATAAAATGCTATATAAGGACGCTGGAGATGATACACATGATCAAATTATAATACCCTGTGAAAACTATGGTAAAGGTTTCAAAATTCTGCAGAGATTCGGGTATGATGGAAAAAGTCCTCTCGGACTATGCAAAGAAGGTGTCATGGAGCCTCTACAACCTGAGCTAACTACAAGAAGGGAACGCTCCAAGGGGCTTGGTTTTCTAAATCCCAAGATTCAAAATAAGAGAACAAAACAGATATGGCGAGTCAAAGTGGCTGAAGTTCAACAAGAGGATAATTATTCCACAGACTCCAATGAGTGGGAATGGGGTTCAGACAAATCCTCCAGCGACTATGAACTCAATGAGACATTTAGAGAGCCAGATGAACCTACAGAGGAGGAGGAGTTTTACAAGAAATTCAGAGTTGGTCAAGAACCGACCCATAAGGATCCCGCACAAGCTTCGTTTCAAGGCCCTAGGTCAGGATCACATAGGATGAGGACACCTGTCCCTGAGGGCGCTACTAGTGATGATAATTTGGACTCACTCACGATCGACACTGATGAGGAGAGTGCCATTGACGACCTCGATGACTACCTTGACATACCTGAATATAATCACATCTTCACTATTAGCCTTGCGGACTCTAAAAACACTAAAGACCTTCCCCTCGTTCACCCCCAACTCATTGACTGGGATCAGGATGGACCACCACAGTTTGATACATTTCAAAATGACGAAGCTATTGTTGATTATCTTGGCATTCGCAAAGATCTTCCTCTTGGAGATCATAAAGCAGGATACGTCATAGAGCTAAATAACATGGCATACTTTGGTGAGGGTGTCGGGCCTTCTAGTCGCAAAAATGTGAAAATAAAAACAAAACAAGGGTCTTATGGCGAAAACCACACTGTGGCGCTCTCTGACTCTAAAAAAGTAAAAAGAAAGGACGTATCTGAAGGTGAAAACCTCTCTGAGGCGCCCGAAGATGGAAGGCTTGACATTCTCCCAGCATCATACGAGGAAAAATCATCCATGTTGGTAGAGGAGACTATAAAGACAAACATTGGTACAGCAGAGGTTCCACACAACATATTTTTGGCTCAATCATTGACAGAGGCCGAGAAAGCAAGGTTCATAAGCTTCTTTAAGGAACGACAAGTCAACTTCGCATGGTCTTATGCTGATATGCCTGGACTAGACCCCGACTTAGTAATGCATCATTTAACAATCAAACCGGGGGCAAAACTAGTAAAGCAGAAATTGAGGAAAATGCATCCACAGGTGGCATTGCTAGTCAAGGCAGAGCTGGAGAAATTACTAGATGTCGGATTCATACGCCCAATTGATTATCCTGAATGGATTTCCAACTTAGTACCTGTTAGCAAACCAGATCGCAGCATCCGAATATGTACAGACTTCAGGGATATCAACAAGGCTTGTCCGAAGGATGATTTCCCATTACCAAACATTGATTTAATTGTTGATCTCACAGCAGGCCATGAGATGTTATCTTTAATGGACGGATTTTCTGGATATAATCAGATCAAGATTGCACCTGAAGATCAACATAAAACATCATTCACTTGTCCATGGGGAACCTTCTGTTGGAATGTCATGCCCTTTGGGCTGAAAAATGCAGGTGCCACGTATCAACGAGCCATGACTACTATCTTCCATGATCTCATGCATGTAAAGGTGGAAGATTATGTCGACGACCTTTTGGTTAAATCAATAGACAGAAATACACACTTGGACATACTTTCAGTTGCTTTTGATAGGCTGGAAAAATATAAGGTAAGATTAAACCCAAAGAAATGTGTCTTTGGAGTAACCTCCGGGAAGCTCCTAGGATTCATTGTGTCTAAAAGAGGAATAGAAGCGGATCCAGCAAAAGTCAAGGCTATCTTGGACATGCCGCCACCCAAGAATATCAGTCAACTTCGGTCTTTACAAGGGAGACTCCAGTCCATACGAAGATTCATAGCACAACTTGCAGATAAGTGTAACCCTTTCCAGCACCTGCTACACAAAAACATTAAGTTCAAATGGGATGAGAACTGTTAACAGGCTTTTCAGGCACTCAAAGACTATCTTTTGAACCCGCCAGTTTTGATGCCACCAATTCAAGATCAACCATTGCTACTTTACATATCAGCTACTCCAACAGCACTGGGGGCACTACTAGCACAGCAAATACCTGACGGCAAGGAAAAAGCAGTCTACTATATCAGTCGCACATTGGTGGGATATGAGCTGAACTACACACCAATTGAGCGTGCATGTCTCGCTGTGGTCTTCGCTTCACAAAAATTACGACATTACATGCTTACTCACAAGACCAAGTTGATTGCCAGAATTGATCCACTAAAATATCTACTCAACAAAGCTACACTTACTGGGCGACTGGCCAAGTGGGTAATGATTTTGAGTGAATTCGACATTGAATACGTGGACAGAAAAGCCATAAAAGGACAAGCCATTGCAGATCAACTGGCAGATGCTCCCATGATAGATGATGTTCCTCTACAGTCAGAATTTCCAGATGAGTCCATTCTAACAATATCACCTGCAAAGCCATGGCAACTATACTTTGATGGCTCATACACACAGCATGGGGCAGGAGCGGGTATACTCTTTATAACTCCCCAAGGCGATTCTATACCAAAGTCATACCGCTTATCATTTCCTTGTACCAACAATATAGCGGAATACGAGGCATTAACAACTGGGTTAAGAATTGCAGTTCAGTGGAAGATCCAAGAACTTCGTGTTTTTGGGGATTCTCAACTTGTCATTCGTCAAGCAACTGATGATTATCAAACAAAAGATGAAAAGCTAATGCCTTACAAACAACTGGTAGATGATCTGAAACAACACTTTGCAAAGATAGAGTTTGAGCAGATACCAAGAGAACAGAATCGTGCTGCTGATGCCATGGCTACAATTGCTTCGCTCATTGACCTACCGCAAAATGAGACCTGCTATGAGTTCCTGGTGGACAACCTGCTGATTCCGTCATATGAGATCACTCCTACGGAAATGATATGTGTTGTTGGTCCTGAATCCCAGTTATATGGTTCCATATTCACATACCTTCGCGACAACATCTTACCTCCCGATTTATCGAACAACCAACGCCGCACTTTCATCCGCCAATCCTCCCGATACGTTATCCTAGCTGATATCCTATACCGACGAGGTCTAGATGGCACCCTCCTTAGATGTTTAGAGAGTGACGAAGCTCAGATTGCGTTACGAGAAGTGCACGAAGGGATATGTGGTCCGCATACTAGTGGTCCTACCTTGGCCAAGAGACTCATCAGGACTGGATACTACTGGCCTACTATGGAAAAAGATGCATATCAGTTTGTCAAGAGGTGTAAGCAGTGTCAAATTCATGGAGACCTCATACATGCACCAGCGCAGGAACTACAGCCACTTGCATCTCCTTGGCCCTTTTGTCAGTGGGGACTCGATCTCATAGGCAAGATTCACCCTCCTTCCAATGGACATAAATTCATTATCACAGCCACAGAGTATTTCACAAAGTGGATCGAAGCCGTGCCTCTCACACAAGTTACTGGGAAACAAATCGCTACTTTCATCCTGAACTACATCATTTGCCGATACGGGATTCCTACTTCCATTATCACTGACAACGGGCGTCCTTTCAAGAACCAGGATGTTCGTGAACTCTGTGAGCGCTTCCATATCTCTCATCATTTCTCCACACCATATTACCCCCAAGGTAATGGCCAAGCTGAGGCGTCTAACAAAACAATTCTCAAAATACTTAAAAAGACAGTCGACGACGCTGGCCGTAACTGGCATGTCCAACTCAATCCCGCACTTTGGGCCTATCGTACCAGTGTCCGCACACCTACAGGAGCTACACCTTACTCACTTGTCTACGGTGCTGAAGCCATCTTGCCTATTGAGGTCGAGTTACCTTCTTTACGGGTCTCCTTGAGAAACATAATCAACGATGAAGACTACAGGGTCTCTCGCTTACAAGAACTAGAATTGCTGGAGGAACGACGACACACTGCTTTTAATCATCTCAAGGCTTACCAACAACGAATGAGTCGCAGTTACAATCACAAGGTCAAGCCTCGCACATTTGAGGTAGGTGACTTAGTCCTCAGAGAGAACCCCAAGAATCAGCAAGATAGAGAAAAGAAGGGCAAATTTGAACCCAACTGGCTGGGTCCTTACATCATCACAGCAGCATATGGATCTGGGGCATATCAGCTCTCAACTATAGAAGGTGAACCCTTAGAGGATCCTATCAACAGCATGCACCTTCGCAGGTTTTACACATAAGCTCTTTTTGAGTATCCTAATGCAAAAATACAAAAAAATAAAAAAAAATTCAAAAATACAAAAAAAATTATAAAAACAAAAAAATCGTTACTTGGTGAAAACCTGGCAAACAGGCGCCTTGTGACAACAAAAAAATTGAAAAAATCCAAAAAAGTAAAGAGAAATAATTTCGTCCAACGGTGAAAACCACTTCGGTGGTGCCCTGGACAAGTACCATGGTGAAAACTGGGTCACCAGCGCCATGCATAGGGACTTTGCTCCTCCCTCCTTCAGGATTCACTTTCATCCTTTCACTTTGCACACACTCACAACTTATTTGCTCACAATAAACTTGCCCATTCCCATCATGGCTTGTTATTGATCTACCCAAGATTGGTTAGCCATCCATAACCCTCCCTTTTCCATCCATAATAAATCAGATCCTATCTGTGACTACGGCCAATTCCTACGTCTAGTAATGGGTGTGGAACTGAGAACATCACATGTTTCGAGGAGTACAGTTTCTTTCAGCTTTCTTCAGTCTATCCGCGCACAATCCGCAATAAAGCAACATTTGCATCGCAAATCCGCAATAAAGTTTCGTCTTCTCCACAATAAAGTATCAATTTCATGGATTCAGTCAGTTTCAGATGAGATACAGCAGCAACAATGAGCTTCAACAAAATCAAATCTTTCAACAGACTCAGACAACATATGGTTCAGTGCTATCTATCCTTTTTGTGAAAGTGAACATTGTGACCACAATCGAATAAGACTTAAACAAGTGACAAGAGACACTAAACTTGAGGACTACAGTGGATGTTGGTGTCGAGTCTTGGTTTTCTTTTGATTTTATCTTTTTGGTGACATGTCTTTTAGCTTTTCCAGGATGTCTTTGACTAGAGATTCTATCTCCAGGATGTCTTTGACTAGAAAGGCGAGGATGGGGTATCGTCACCTATTTGCATTTGCTGTCTGTGGATTGTCTTTTAGTAATGCTATGACTTGTCCAAGGATATGAGGACACTGTGAGTCTAGTATGAACTGGGGCATTCCTTGTTTGTGACTGTCTTATCTCCATGCAAACAGGTACAATGACTTTCTGGGCCGAACAAATGCCTCGATTGTCATAACCTATTCTGCCATAATAAAGCTCAATGATGATAACGCACAAGAAGCTCTTTCACGTTCATATCTTCTGTCTTCCATCCCCCTTTCTTGATTGACTTCCATTGTCCTTCTCAAGTCCGCGTAGCCCGCTATCACATGATTGAGTATAATGACACACCAAAAACATTTGCATTTCATATAGTTGCACCTGCATCACCACATATAAGCATTTCATACATACATATAGATATCACAACTGCATCACATCCTGCATACAACACATGTTAGCACATCTCACATTTTCATTATGTAAATAATCATTTGCATTATCATATTCATTTGCATTACATACATTCACATTTGCATCATGCATCACATATACAACATAAAAGAACAAAAATATATTGCATTGCATCATAAGCATCCATATCATAAAACATACATTATAAGAACATCTCATCACATAAGGTACACATGCATATCGCTGCCGCAAAAATGAAAAATCTCATATAGAATCAAATGTGTCATAATACAATGATGTCAAAAGAATCATATGGCTACAAAAGAATCACCCGCAGGTGTCTACAATACAATAATGGTACATATACTGATACAATGGGAGCCCACTATAGCTATGAGGAACTCCCTCCCTCGGAGCCGCCTCGCCTCGACGGAGTCTGAGCTGTAGATGGACCCGCCCCTGGATCCCCCTGTCTCTCCGGTGGTGGTGGAGGCCCCATAACCCCACCGCTGGATGCCTGTCTCCTGCGGCTCCCTCCCGTAGCCGCCGTTGTGCGCGACGATCTATGGAAGCTCCTAGCCCACTGATCTGCTGGCACGACTGCATAGTATAGATCCCTCCAGTAGGCGATCTCCTCTCCGGCTCGCAAAACATATGCGTAGCCTGCCCCTGCATCCTCTGCTGCCCGCCTCCCTGCCCTCAGAGCTGTCTCGGCCTCTGTATATCTCTGGATGGCCTGATCCCTCTCCCGCTCTGTATCTCGGACCCTGATCCTGAGGTGGTTCCTCTCTCGAACCAAATCTTCAATCTCATATGCCTGGCCCTGGCAGATCTCCCGCAGCCTAAGCACCTCATCCTCCTCAGAGTCTCCGCTCTTCGTCCCTGCCTGTGGCTCCTCCTCTACAGGTGCCTATCCCTGTGCCTCTGCCTGCACCTGTCCCTGTGCCTGTATAGGTACCTGTGGCTGTACCTGTCTCTGTCCCTCTGGCTGCACCTGTCTCTGTCCCTCTCTGGGACCCTGTGCTGCTGGCACCTATAGGGGCAGTCCACCTCGTCCTCTAACCACTGGAGCTGCTCTCTCCTGTCCTCCCTCCCTCCGAGGTGCTACCCGTCTCTCTCCCACCACTCCCCTCCGCCTCCGCCGGCCCCTACCTCCATCCCCTCCTCCATCATCATCCTCTCCTCCACCCTCTCCATCCACTGGCTCTGCTGGATCTGTCAATCTAGGAAATGGATGCTCTGCCCAGTACGCAGAGTACTCTGCGTCCATCCCTGCATCATCTACCTCTGGCCACATGTCCCATGGCATCGACATCATCTCCGCTAGCTGCATAACTGCCTGATCATAGGATAGCAGTGGGCCAAACTGCACCTGATCTCTGACCGTACGGGCATACATGCCCGAGCCTCGCGGCATCCTCTGAATCCTGCCATACTGCCTGCATACCCTGTCCACCAGCTGTCTCTCTAATATATAGGGCGTCCGCCCAATCAGGTACCTGCTCCGGAAGGTGTAGGGCAGCTCCAATGCGTCGTCCTCCCACTCCTCGCACCCCAGGTACGGCCTCCAGATCACCATGTCAATGTCATCAATGACTCTCCTCCAGTGCTCCAATCTCCCAATCCGAGGCTGGGATGTAATCATGGCATATAGGTGCACAAAACTCTGTCCCTGTCCTCTGCCTCTGAAATGAATAGGCCGTGTGATGGGAAGGTGCTCATAGGCCCACACCTGCAAGAGAGTCACACCGCAGCCCAAACCCACTGATCCATGGTATACAAACTGATGCAGCTCATAATACAAATGTGCTAGGACACATGGCCCCCATGCATACCTAGTGTGCTCTGCCATCAGCGTCTCCAAGGCCCCTCCCCAGCCCACTGCCAATCCTCGTGTGGCCCTGTCTGGACACAAGTATCCACTGATGACTCCCCCAACAACTGTCGGCAATGCTAATCCTGTGGCAGTCATGGTGTCCCAGGCTACATGACCTGCTCGCATCTCCAACTCAGGATCCTGAAAAACCCGTCTCAAGGCCTCCCTGTCACCGTCACGGTCGTAGGGGATCAACTCTCCATCAATGGGAACATGTAATATCCTGTATACATCCTCCAGTGTCACTGTCATCTCACCCATCGGCAGGTGAAACGTGCATGTCTCTGAGTGCCATCTCTCGGCCAACGCAGTCAGCAACCCCATGTTTGCCCGAAACTCGGGCACATAGAGCATATGTGTGAGACCCATCTCCTCAACGGAAATCATGTCCTGGATAGACAACTCTGGTCGCAGTCTCTGAGTCGACGGGAATCTCTCCCGTGACTCCAACATCGGCAAATACTCCTGCAGTCAAGCAACTCAATCATGTCAGTTATCGTGGCATTCACTGTTTATCACAAAATGCTACTTGCTACCTAAATGCATATGGTTATCTACCCTAGTGACACTCACTGTTCATCACAAAGTGTTGCTATTTATCCTAGTAGTGCTCCCTGTTCATCACAAAGTACTACGTGTGTGACATTCCCTGTTCATCACAAAGTGTCACTCACATTCGCACTCCCTGTTCATCACAAAGTGCTGCCTATCCTGGTGCTCCCTGTTCATCACAAAGTGCCTTGATCTATCCTAATCTTCCTAGAGGACCTGCTTGAGTGTATCCTCTCAGCAGCTTATCCAATCGACAGCGTATGTTCATCACAGAACTGCCGATTTGACCTAAAGGACTAAAACCATGCATTTAAACACACAAACGCACTGTTTCAACACACACGCGCTTTTAACTCATAAACGCGCTTATAGACTGCATAAACGCGCCTCTGCAACACAGACGCGCTTTTCTGAACACAAACGTGCCTATGCCAGACACAAACGCGACCAGGGAACACAGACGTCCCTACATGACATAAACGCTACTAAAAATCACAGACGCCGCTACATTTCGCAAACGCGTCCGCATTCAACACAAACGCGGTTCCAGGCACAGACGCGCTTGGATCCGACACAGACGCGCCTGGCGCTGACACAGACGCGGTTGCGCGTTTTTGCACTTTTAAACTATCCTATTTCTAGCGCATTTATTGCTCCTAAACATGCATTTATGACAAAACTCGAAATGCGTGAAAGTACGAGGAGGTTTTTGGGTACTTACCGGCTCTCCTGCATCGGCTGGTCGCTGGAATCGGCGGACACGGTCGAATCTATGAACGAATGCCATCGCTGCTGACTGCTGCTGCTCTTTTCTCGCTCTACACTGTGATCTTCTAAGGGTGTGGATGACAATGAGGATGTCTTTTGCCCGTGGTCTATCTTATAGCCTACCCTAGCCCTGCCTTTCATTTCCCGAGTCAGTATTCTTCATCCTGTGACTTTGTCACATTATCCACTCGACCCATTCTATTCCATCTTTCTTATCGAGAGATTGTCTGCAATCTTTTCAGACTTTTTCATCCAATCTCTCGAGGGGGCATATAATTCCCATACTGGGGCAACTCTGTATCAGTTCATCTTATCTTCTTTGAAACAACGCGACAAGCCGCATTGTCTCAAAGAGGGGCAAAATGTAGACACCTAAAATTGTCATGTCTAATTAAATAAATATTTTATTTATTTAATTATCTAATCCTAATTCTTCTATTAATTAAATAAATTTTTATTTATTTAATTAATTCATTTATCCTCTTCTAGCCTTATTTCTCATTTAAATAAATACATTTATTTATTTAAATTATCCCTTTCCTGAATTAAATAAATATTTTATTTATTTAATTGTCCTATTTCTTCTATTAATTAAATAAATCTTTATTTATTTAATTAATTCATTATCTTTTTCTACACATGACACATGTCATTCATCTCTTATTTCCTACACTACCTACCTCTTTCATTATTTTGGTATTTCTTATACCTACCCTCTAATCCTAGCCGACCTCCTTTTTTACACCTCTCAATCTTAACCCTCCATTTCTTATTGTGTCTTCTATTTAAGGAGATGCTTTCTTCATTGTCAAACCCTAACGACTGGATCAATTGACTACACTACAATTCCACTTGCAACCACATTCCGTTCTTTGTTGAGCTCTTGTGCATACAAAAATCTGAGAGCAAGTATATCAAGCAAGATCAATGGAGATAGGAAGAATGGAGATCAAAACCCTAGTGGACATGTGATGGTATAATCTTTGTGATTTGTGTTATTTTGCATTGTCTTAGGTTATCTTCATATGTTATGGTGGATCTTTGTTCATTGTTAGGCTAGGGTTTGGTGGTTGAATCCATTTTAGTCTTTCAATATTGTTGTTTATTGCTATCCATTTTCACCATATACAATTACATCTAAGGGATTTCATTTTTACTTTGTTATTATTCTCGATTGAGTTTAGTATTGTTGCCCCGTATTTGAAATATCCAAAATTTGAACTTCAAATTGGTCCCAATGTTGTATGAAGGCTCAAATATGTATCTTTGCAAAATGAGTGAGCATGTGATCCAAGGTTGTCATTCTTAACCTACATTGTCGTCAATCATAAATATGTCAGTCAAAATGTGAAAAATGGATGAGTTTTGAAAATTACAAAGAATTAAGGGAAATAATTTTGTGAGCATGTCCTAAGCATCATTTTGTGCCACATGACCAATTTTTGCCTTAACCCAGTTCACAGTTTGCTATATTTTAAATTTTCAAATTTTGATGTCCCTCGCTCTAAAACAATTAAAATCCCTCACCCTAGGTTTCGTCATGAAGACTAAATGATGGTATATGCTCATTTTCCTACCTTGAAGGCGTGTTTCAAATTTCGGAGCCTAACTCCTTACCAATTGAAAGTTGTGGTCATTTTTCCTAAACCAAGGCATTAAAGTCTAATGGGAAATATTTGAATTATTCTTTTGAAAATAATTCAAATACTTTAAATTGTTTTCAATATATTTCCCATTTTGCTCTTTTTGAGAGGAAGAGCAATCAAAAGTCTTTATGTAGGTTCTGATGGAGTAGTTGCGAGTGATCCTTTTCTCAATGCCCTTTGTTGCTCAAAAATTTCATATTTCTAACCTCAAAGGTAAAAAATGCTCAAAAAGTGAGCAATCCTAACCTAATATGCTCAGTTGCTCAAAAATCCTAACTTTCTAACATCTATTCGAGCATTTGAAAGAAAGTTATAAGTTATGTTCATCCATTGAGAAGAAGTAATACATGGCTTTATTAGACGGGTTGCTACTGTGTTGGTAAACAAGCTTGTCAAATGGAGAATCAAATACAAAGTATGTGCATTTTTCGATAACATGAATTAAAATAAATCATCTCAGGCAATCAAAATGAAATGATGGCATAACATGCACCAAGTGAATGATTGTTGAAAAACCTTTAGAAGCTTTTGCACATGAAATAAGATCTTTGGGACTGCTTATGGACATCCACAAAACATTTAATAAATTATCTCTTAATTAGAGCGTATGGGCAAAACGAATTAGGTGAAAGAATTTTGGAAGCTTTCAAGCAATTTCAGTTGGCACGCATGAATCCAAACTCTGACATCTATAATGATGAATCATCCCATCAGATTTATAAGAATTAATGCTTTGGTACACTTGCATGCAAATTGTGTGAAGTGCCTTAAGAATTATTTGTTTCAATAAATGGAAAGCAACGACCGTTGCACAGAAGACTAGTTGACAGACTGTTATAAACTTTCAAGCAAATGCAAGTGTCATGGTCGTTGATATGTCGGTAGCTATGAAGGTGAAATGTGTAAGCAAAGAAGATGCGGCAACTAATTGACAAAATATCATTATGTGATGCCATCACATTGGTTTTCAATGATTACAAGTTAATGCCAAATGGATATGTTGAAAAAGCCTCAAGAAATCTTGAACAAATTGATTCAAACACCGACATCCATTAAAGCAAAATGAAGAAGAATTCGTGTCATAAATTACAATTAGAAATACACGAACATGTATACGAATTCAGACACATGGACCGAAATTGTTTGACATAATGGCTCAAAAAGACATCATCTTATGAAAGGCATGATTGCAGATATGCATTGCATGGATTTGTTGAAATGTCTTTAGAAACTTCCAAGCAAATACACGAGCATAGACAACGCGCGCGAACTGTTTGACATGATGCATCAAGGAAATGTGACAACATAAGACAACATGTGCGAACTATCAAATCCACTAACATGTATTTAAGGGGCATTCGTCTTCTCATTTGTAAAAGTTCAATAAGTTGGATGAGTGGGAAATTCACAAGCGATCAAGCATTCAAGAGAATTCAAGCATTCTTTTCCAGCATTGAGCATTCTCAAGTCTCCCTTCAAGGCTAGGTGTTGCATTCAAGTCAAGGATTCAACCATTGAAGAGGAGATTGATTTCAATATTCAATTCCACACAAACATTTCTATCAACATTTCTACTACAACCTCTATTGAGGTGATTTACAATTCAGTCTTTCATTTACAACTACTTGCAAGTACTTTCTTTCATTACTTGGTTAATTCCAAAACTGAGGTTTGACCTAAAGGCAAACCCCCAATCCCAACCCATTTTCCTCTCTTTTATGTGTGTAGGTTGCAGGTGTGTAGTTGTACTTTCGGATTCAGACTTCATTTGCAGAGGCGAAAAAACCCTTTTCGTTTCACAGATTTTTTGAAGGACCGTGTACATTCCCACCACAGTCCGGGCAACTTTTCCTCAAATTCGCAGGGCGACTTTGTCTCGACATATTACTGCCAGATCCAGGTGCACAACTTCATCCCATATTCTGATCTCAAGTTATAATCAATTCTTTGTCACTTTTGCACTACATAATTCAATCAATTCCTTTCCATTTCAAACAAGGAAGAGGGGATCAACTTAACATTCCCAATTCATTCATAATTCAGTCTACCATCTTCATGTGGAGAGATTGAATAGTGAATTATCCTCTCCTCTTTCTAATGTAACATGGTGAAAAGTGTTTGAAGGATAGTCAATAGTGAAACTCTCATCTCTCTTTGAGGGAAAGGGTAGTTTTCCTCTTGATCTATCATTCACCATTTTTCCACCATTACACAAACATACATTAAAATAGGCCTGAGTGGGTGATAGTTTTCCCTGTCATAATGAAGTATAAGTTTCATAGCCTCGATTATGCACCCATTCTCAAATGTATGCTTCCAAACATTGGTGATACGAAATTGGGAAATGTAAACCTTCCAAATTTTTGGAAATCTATGGAAAAGAAGGACAAAATTTTGACAACTCAAAGGTTGTTAGACAGTGGATTGGCACATGCGGCAGGGTACCCCACATCAATCCAATGCCCAGAATTAGTTTTTGAATGCATGAAAGCATTTAATCCTGAGACAAAATAAATTAGGACAACAGAAGGTAATGTGGTGGCTAAACTTGATCCAATGTCTATTGCCATAGTATTCATATTGCCTTTCAGAGACCAATTCATAGATGTAGACAAAGAGTATGCAGACAGTTATTTTGTCAATAATGAAGCCCAATATTTGAATAATAAAGCTAGAAAATGGCTGGCATAACCAAGAAGAGGGAAAACACGGCTTCCTAAGATAATACACAGGTCTTTGTTGATGGAGGATATGGAAAACATGGTTATTTTCTTGAACCGGGTCACGGGAAATGAGGATTTGAATGACTTGGAGGGGTGGATGTTTTTGTTCATCAACATAATCTGTGAAGGCATACAATTTATTAATTGGGCTGAGATTATTATTAATAATCTTTGCGATCAGCTACTCAAATTGAGAAATAATTATAATTTCTATATGACATCATATCTCTTTTACGCCATTGCTGGGATGAAGAAATGGCCAGGGTTGAATGTTGAAGGCATTTATGATGATGCAACTTAGATTTACAATTATCATCCGCAGCTGCAGTTGGAGGAAAGCTATCATCACTTCAGGTGGGTTAATGATGCCTTTACTATGTTAACAGTAAGAGAACTTGTTGGTGTAATTATTTATTCTTATAGGATATAATTACACTTTACTTAAGTTAACCTAGGATAATGCATCTCATCGTAGTTTGGATATGAGACACTTAGGGAAGTGTGCACATAGGGATATAGCTTGTAGGAGAAATTCCACCTTTTGTGGTTTTATCTTGCTGTTACATTCCACATTCGGTGGGTCATCCACCTCTTGTGGAATATTATATTATTTCTCCTACCTACCCCTAATTTTTCTTACCTACCCTTGTTTCTCATTGAGCCGCATGTCATGATTGTGTGCTCGCATATCCATTTGGCCTTGCCTATATATGCAAGCCTATATTCGTTGCATTGGTTAATCTGGTTGATCATTTGTATATTGGTGAGAATACAGTTTGTTCTTCTCATACTATTGTCTCTCTTTTGTGCTTTTCATCGTGCCCTTGATCTTGGCAAAATCTCACATGGTATCAGAGCCATTGGGGCTTCATTGATTGGTTTTTGGAGACATCTTGGAAGGCTTCTAATTTCATATCTGAGGTACTACGCATTTTGGAGGCATCTTAGAGCGTTTTTGACCTCACCATTGCGTCTGGAAGGTTGTTTCCATAAAAATTGAGTATAAACTCAACCCATTTTGGCGAAAGTCAAATTTTGGGTGTTGGAGGATTTTTTTACCCAATTTGGGCGGTACAGTATGAATTTTTGAAATTAAAAAAAAAAAATTTGCAATTTTTTTTCATTTCGATAGGTAGAATTTTTTTTTGAAAAAAAAAATAAAAATAAATATATATTGTGGGGGGCGGTCCGCAGACCACCCCGCACACTGTACTCTGCGGAGTCGTACTGTCAGTGGTGCGCTTGTCCCTGTCGGGTCTCCTTCTGGCTTCATAGCCCTGCCACCGACCTGTCCCTCTGGCTCCGACCTGCCCCTCCACCCACTGCAGCCTGTTAGTTGCTTACTGATGGGGACCTCCCACCGTCGGCCCCACTGAAGCAACCCGCAACCAACCGCCACTCACCGCCGGCCCCGACAGTCGTGGACTGCTCACTATCAACCCAATCACCGACTCCGACCACTGAGCAGCCATCGACGACCTTCTGCCGTGCTGCCATGCACCTCCCTCTGACGAACCCATGTCTGCCACGTGGTAGGAGGCCATTGGCCCGTGGGAAAACATTCTGACACGTCATTTGCCTAGTTGGTCGCCACGTCAGCATATCCGTATAGCCAGGGAGAAGGGTGCGACAACCATTTTGATGGTCATACGACCATCAAATTTAACATAGCAAATTACTGACGTCAGCCCGTGTCAACATTTTTTTGAAAATTTTAGACCCCTCTGTTGAGAAATTTGATTTTTTGGGTCAACTTTGTAGGCTCATAACTTGCTCAATTTTGCTCCTTTTTGGGTGCAATTTTGTTTTATTCGGGCTAATTTTTCATGCTCTTCACAGTGGGACTCGAAATTTCTCCAAAAGCAGTAGCATTGATATAGAAGTATGGTAGTTACTTCATACAGTTTTCTAAGTTCACATACATCCAGATAGGATGTTATGATGGTTGCCCTCTCATGTTGCCAAGGTTTGTTGAAGATAAGTTGATCCTCATTGAGCTGTGCAGGGAAATTGCACAAGTCAACAAAATTTGTCGGAATAAAAGGAAAAGCATTATCTCTTTTCCCATTGGAGTCGGTTATTACAACTGCGAGAGCCACTCAGATGCTCAAAGTATCAAGAGGTCTATAAAAAATGTTCACCTGTACCCTTATGATATGAGGTTTCCTTTTGATAGCAAAGGGTATGTTGCAAGAGAGTTGGAATTTGGTGTAGGATTTGAGCACTTTCCTAATATAGAGGATTTATGGCAAGACTGTGAAGATGGTTTTGAGGTATGAAAAAGGGATTGGATGAGGCTCGTTGTCAACCAGATAGTTTATTACAAAATTGAAATAAATGTGAATGGCATTGGGGATGATGAATCTGATTTGATCGACGCTTTTTATTTTGAGAGGATTCAACTTCTTCCTCTTCCACCCATAAATTGGTCACTTTCAGAGATAAGAAGCATCTAGGAAAGATTAGCCTATGTGGTTCGAAGAACACTCGAATGGGTTAAAAGTAAGAGGATTAAGGCTACAACAACCAGACCTTCACATAAAGGTAATACTTCAAAAGATAGAAGTGGTGCACAAGGAAGTTCTTCTCTTCCAACTAATTCGCATAGGTCAAATCCAACTATGGGTCTACACCAAAATATATCCAAGGGAGGTAATGATGAAGAAGATCTAGAAAAAGGAAAGGATCTTGCAAAGGCATGTGAAGTTAGTTTTGTCACTAAGAAAAAGAGGTCAAAGACAAAAGGAAAGACAATGAATCTTGCCCAGGAGCTAGAAGCTGAGTTAGAATGTATTTCACCTCAACATCCTCCCAATGTGAGTAATCAACAAATTCCCTCTGTCTCACCTTCTATCATTATTTCATCACCACAACATGATGATTTTGTCATTCATGAGGAAGCTGAAATGAATTATGTCCCTATTGAAGTTCAATCTCCACTCTTTCCAAACAATCCAAAATCTTTAACCTCAGCATTTGTGAATAATCAAGAATCATTGCCATCATCTTCATCATTTTGGTGATAGCAGATCTTACAGAATAAGAAGAGAACTATTCAGTTGATAGCTCCTAGTTTTGGTGCGGTTGCAAATGCACTTCACAAGACAACCAAACCCAAGAAAACAAAAGTTGCATCCAGATTGGGAATTAGTCCTTCGTCGGGAAATTTATGTGTTGAGGTAGCTCAACCTATTTTTGAGAAAGATGTAAGTGAAGCTAGTGAGACAGATTTTAATGTGACTTGGGTGGATCTAGGACCTACAACACATGAGGGAGTTGTTCAAAAATTTTAAATTTCCGCAGCTATTCTTGTTGACAAAACAAACAAAGATAAGTAAAAAAAGGATCAACTAAAGCAACAGATACATGATCTCTCATCCTATATCAAATCTCTTCAGATGCACAGTTGGAGTTAGCATCAACTTCGACATTAATGCATGTTGAAGGAATTATTGAAAAGAAGGTGATTGAAGATATACATAAATGCAGGAGACACGGTAAAATGGTAGAACAAATGGACTAATCAAATGAAGTTACAGACATTAGACTTCATTGAAAAAGCCAAGGATGTTCACATGAAACTTGATGTACAGGAACAAGTAATTGCTACAAAATTGAAGAATGCCAAAGAACAAGAAATGTCTTGGCAGGATACTTTGAAAGAATTCCAAAGAATAGCTAAAACAGATATGGATGTGCTCATTGTTAAGAAAGTATTCTCTCATAAAGAAGAAAATCAATCAAGTACATGGTGCAAGAGTATAAGTTGGAAATTGGAGAATATCAAGCAATGCCTAGGAGAGTATCAAAAACTCTTGGTAACTTGTGAACAAACAAAAATGAAGGTAATACAGGATATAATGAACATTATTGGTGATATATCAGTAAAGGAGAAATTTCAACAAATGGACAGTTAGGTGCTCTTAAGCAAGTTTTATGATAGAATCAATACTGAGTTAGCAGATGTGCAGATTTTAGATGCAAGATAGAATGAAGAGACTCGGTGTTATTTCAGTTGCTTTAGATGCTTGTGACATGCCTTCATATTATCATGATTTGATTGACATTCAGGATGGCCAAGCTACTTCCAAATTGAAGATGAACAATGTGATCATTCCCAGGTACAAGTTCATGGTAGATGCTCTCAAAACATATAGGTTGTTCAAGTCAAAAACACTAGTTCAACAAGATCAAATAATCAACCAACATGCTTCTCCATGATATTGAGAGTTAATATCATGCTTTCGTCTTTGTATATTCTCTTTTATTGTGTTTTGATTAGTTAATCTCGAGTATTATTATCAGTCTTATTGTTATAAATTGAGATTTTCTATCTCATGGAGTCAAATGTTAGAAAGTTTACTTTTTATGCGCATAAATGTTTAAGTTATTAACTCATTGTAATTTGCGTAGAAAATAGTTAGTTACTAACTTAGGATTGAAGTTGGTTATGAGGTAGTTACTTATAAGATGTTATAATAGTGGAAAGATAGACTGTTAAAGGACTTTTTAGACTTTATGAGTTTTGGGACAGCTAAAAAATTTGGATTGTATAACTCCATCTTTTGAATACAAAGCAAATTGGAAGTGTTTCCATGATTGTCAAGTATTCATTTGCTCAATGTTGTGTAATTATCATGTGATATTAAAATAACAAGTTTGCAAATTACTTTTCCAGTTTCATGAAGACAATGGTCATATGACAATATAAACTTCTTTGGTATCTTTGGAGTATATAGGTGTCATGCAAACTTCAATACCTCATTTCACTACCTTCTTTTGCTTAGTCTAGAGTTGATAGTGATAAGGTTAGAAAATAACAATTGTATGTTTGTTGTGTAGATTTCTTCTAAGTTCATTTATAGTTAGTTTCCCCTTTCCCTTTTCAAGTTAACCTTTTTCAAAAATACAAATACCCCTATCATACAAGGGAGATACCCCTCTCAAATGTAGAGGAAGATCGTATCCAAAGAACAATCTATCCAACTGTTGGGAACCTTTTCTTTGTCACTCCTCCATTAGGCACATAGTAGAACATTTTGAAGTGATGAATCTATTTACCAACAAATTTTTGGCGACTTTGATGGGGACCCAAAACAAGAAGACGATCACCTAGATATTTTCTTTCCTTTTTCCTGCCATGAAGAAAGATGGTTCTTCCACATGAAAATGTTCTTCATGTGTTGCAACCGAATCTTGATTGGGTTCATGTTGAACAAGAAAATACAATTTCGCAGTTGGATACATTAGCCTGGAGAAATAGAAGAAGTTGGGCTGAATACGAGAGAGTGAGCTTAATCCTTGAAGAAGAAGAAAGACAAGCTCAGAATCCGATGGTGGTGTTTGAAAGAGCAGTTAAAAGATTTCCTCGTGTATTCTTAGCAATAAATCCAGTTGCTGAACCCAACCAACATCAAAATCAAGGACAACTCAAAAGATAAGATATTGTGTTTTGTGACTGGCTATGGTCTTGACTGGTCATAATCCACCCATCTTCCAGCCAAATCTCAACTAGGTTCAAGCCGAACAAGAAGACGTAATATCACAGTTGAATAGGCTTGCTTGGAAAGGTCATAAAAGTGATCAAGAATACCATCAAGTACATCAAGTGTTGGTTGAAGAAGCAGAGTTTGGTGAGCTTCTTAGGAGGGTACGTCCTGGGCAAGAGTTGAACGTCATTGAAAGAATTGTTGTAACTCGAAGGCGCAATAGGCAAAACATTCAACACGTGCAAGATCAACAGGAGCAAGATAATCAACAATTACGTTGGCAAGCAAGAGATACACTAGAGGTGATAGAAGTAAGGGTATCATTGATCCTGATTTTGCTGAACTAGACAGGTTCAACTTTTCCACACCTTTTACAACTCATAAAAAGAAAGTTAAGTCTACCAGTAGACCTTCTTTGCCAAAGAAAGAAAGTACCTATTCCCCATATTTTCAAGCTTTAACTTTACTTTCTCCTCTTGTTATTAACTTTCCACAACCAATCATGCAACAAAACCCTCCGCCAGTCCCATGGGGCGCAACCATAGGTCCTTTAGCTTTGGGAAATCAATTGCATGACTTGTCAATGGGTTCAAGGAAGCATCTTCCTAATTTTTTAGGAGATGGAAAGGTTGCCGCAGAAGACCATATCAGTGCTTTCTTTACTGCATTTGTGATCCTCAGAGTTCAGTACGAGGATGTTTCTGTTCGAATTTTTGTTGAAACTCTAAGCGATGTTGTAGCTGAATGGTTAACTAGCTCCCAACCGGTTCCATTAATAATTGGGTGACTTCGATACATAATTTTGAGGATAGGTTCAAGACTATTGAAGATGGGCATTTTCTTCTTGCCCAGTTGACTCAGATAAAAAGGAAGTACGTGAACCTATGAGAGAATTCGTGGCACGATTCAATAAACTTGTCAATAGACTTGCAGCTGATAAAAAGCCCACAGAAGAAAATCAAAAGTGTTTCTTCATGAACATGCAACCTCCTGACATAAGTTTACAAATAAGGAGAGGACGAGTTGTTGATCTTGCAACAGCGTAAAGGTTAGCTATCGAAGTTGAAGATGACTTATTGAGTGCAGGAAAATAGAATAAAGAATTGCAAAAAGGAAAAACGTAACAAGCCTACCCTGCAACCATAGGCCCAATGGTTCAAAATTTAGCCAATGATTTTCTCCAGTTGAAGAAATAGTTGCCACAAAATCCACCACCTTTATATCAAGATATTCCCAGGAGAAATTATATTCCTTACCAACAAAATCGACAACCGAAGCTTCCTACTCCAACACCAAGGTTGGCTATCGAACATCCATCTACCAGTAATTGCCAAACTATTGCAATGTGTGATTTTCATCTCACAATAGATCATGATGGAGCTTCATGCCCCAAGATGACTAGGATTATGCAAATGAACCATACTAGTGAAAAGATTGAAGAATATATTGAAGATGAAACTGATCAGCAGTTTGGTCCATCTATAGTTAACTTTTTAGAATATGAGTCTGGTGAGGAAAATGAGAAAGATAGTGACATAAATAATCATTCTTGTAATGTTTTCATAAAGAATTGGCTCCAGAAGCTCGAGGAAAAAGCTAAATTTGCTACAAAAGATAAAGAAGCGGAAGATATTCCTAAGCGAATCCTATCAAGGAAGCAAAGAAAAGAAGAACCAGGATCGTCAAGCAAAGCTGAAAAAGTTGATCACGAGGAACCTTCTCTTGAAGATTCTTTTGATTTTATAGCACATTGTAAAAAGAGCAAGGTGCAAATTTCTCAAATTGAGTATCTCAAGAAGAACCCGCAGCAGTTGGACAAATTGGTGCATTGTATCAAAAAGGATTTCAAGCAGTCTCATTCAGACGTACATTAAGAATCGGGTGAGAGCTTTGATGATGATGATCAAGAGGGTTCTATTTCAAAGGAATCATCCCTTGTTGCCACCTCCTTTTCTGATAAGCCAGATCCTTTCTATATATCTTTGTATATAGTCGGTTGTAAGTTAACCAATTGCATCATTTATTTTGGTGCATCCGACAATATAATGCCTTCTAAAGTTGCTCATGCATTAGGCCTGTCTTTGAACAAACCAACCGGTAAAGTGTTTTCAATGGAGTCTAAACAAATTCCCCTTGTCAGACAGATCAAAGATGCTCAAGTTGGTTTAGTCGCTCACCCTCAAAAGAAGTTGAAACTTAATATTTTGGTTGCCAATATCCAAGCCAGTTATGGTATGCTCTTAAGTCATAGTTTTTGTAAAGACCTCGGTGGTGAAATTCTATTAGATTGGTCCCATGCCTTGATACCTATTGGCAACAAGAAAGTCATGTTAGACCCCGAGCCTAAGACAAAGTATACAGTCCTCAAGTTTGGTGATCCAAGAGCAGAGATATTGTATGTTGAAACCGGTCCGAGTACTTATATGTTATCATCAAAAGAGGAAAATATTCTTGAAATCCTAGTTCTAGATATATCTTCGGAACTTTGGAGAATGCAATTTGATGAAAGTTTTGTTGGCATTTTGATGATGTTTAGTTGTGATTGTCATTGATGGACACACACTTATTTGTTATACGAGTTATTCTCAATCGGTTCTATGTGATGTATTGCTCAAACCGGTATTTTATGTCATTGTATGTATAGTCTTTGTTTGTAGAAGACTATCGGTGTTTTGTAGAAGAAGCTTACCGGTCAAAGCATGACCGAGGACTTCAAGCAGTACGAGGACCCCAAGCAGCAGCCAATCTTTTTAAGATCAGAACACCATGTTCCAGTTTACCAGTCTTTGTTTGTAAACCGGTAATCAGTATACTATGTTTTGTTAACTGACAAACTTGTAAAGTGTGATGAGTTATCATCCACTGACACCGATGCGATGATTATGTGTCGTGTTACAAATTGTGTCTAGATGCACTGTACCTAGGAAATTATAGTCTAATCTCATTGGACTGACATGAAATCAGATTCTTATATGAGGACATCATGTCTAGGGTTTTATGTGTGTGAAGTGTTGCGTAAGAAGATTAGGTCTTGGCAAGAAGGTATCTTGCGACAGAGATTGAACGTGAAAAGGACAGAAGACTGAAGTAATGCTGCAATGCATTAACAGAACGCAATCAAGGATCAAACTAAGCATTCTATGCTACTTTGTAGATCACTTACTTGTTGATTACTAATCTCTTCGACAAGTCAGAAACCCTTAACCAGGTAGGCTTAGTTAAGCCTGTTCAAAATCCTCTAACAAGGTGGTTCACAGTTGTGGATCTTAAATTCTTGAACAGGGTAGTCTTTAACAAGAATTATCTCCTAACAAAGATCTAGATTCCTAATAGGATCTTTTCTGGTGAAGAACATTGTAAGGCCTTAACCCGTCTAACCTTAACCGATCTGGTTGCTATTCTGCACATAGTAGACTTGTGAGTTTTACTCATCGTGGTTTTTCCCATTTGGGTTTCCACGTCAAAATATCTTGTGTTATGGTGATTGCGTTATTGTGGGTGAATGCTTTATTTGCTGTTTGGCTTGTTTGTGTATTAACCGGTTTACTATTTAAAGGGCTATATTGGTCTGCAGTAAAATTGCTTAAGTGTTTGTTAAAGTTTTTGGGTATACTAATTCACCCCCCCCCCCTCTTAGTATTCAACAAGTTCTTTGTCTACCGGTTCAAGCGCGAGAGTGGTGTCGATTTTCCCTCTAGATGAAAATTTTCCTAAAGCTTCCAAGCTCACATTTGATACTACAAACAATATCGCAGAGTATGAGGCTCTTCTCTTAGGGCTAGAGTTTTCCAAGGATAAAGGGATCAAAAAGTTGCAAGTCATGGGAGATGCTGAATTAATTGATAACCAACTGAAGAATAGATACCAGAGCAAGAACAAGAGGTTGAGGTCATATCGAAATAAAGTGTGGGATGAGATCGAAGGTTTTGACGCTTTTTCCATACAAGCTATTCCAAGAGAGCATAATGCAAAGGCAAATTCTCTTGTTGTCTCAGCCTCTTTATTACTTCCTCATCCCGAGTTTGATAAGGATGTTTATATAGTAGAGATGATCTATGGACCTAGTGTACCAGATAATAATCAGAATTGGCAAGTCTTTGATGATGACAAATATATCATCTCGTTCTTGGAGGGAAGCAAAAAAATTTCCAGTTTGTCTTTTGATGGGAATCAACCTTCAACAAGTCAACAAACTACTAAATAAGAGGAAAAAGAACCTGAAATTTTGCAACTTAAAGGCAATACCATTCCTAAAGGCTTGGTTTCTTGAAAGTTTGTTTGACAAGCATGATCAATTTGTAAAGAAGAAATATGAACAAAAGCCCTTAGGATCTTCAGATGTTGAGAAGGTGAACATAGGTTTTGAAGACGATCCCAAAGTTGTTTTTATTGGAAAATGCCTTACCCGCAAGGAGAGAAAGATACTCATTGATTTATTGATAAGATATATTGATGTCTTTGTCTGGTGCTATGCTGATCTTAAAGAGTTTATGAATGACGAATTCAAGCATCACATTTCTCTTAAACCTGATTCAACTCCATTCAGGCAAAAACAAAGGCAGTTCAATCCAAAGATAGCGGATGCTATTTTTGTAGAAGTGGATAAAATGTTGAAGGCTAGGATAATTTATCCAATTCACCATTCTATGTGGGTAGCAAACATAGTTCATATCGGAAAGAAGAATGGTGAGATCAGAATTTGTTTTTAATTTTGCAACCTAAATCAAGCATCCCTCAGGGATAACTATTCTCTTCCAGTTATGGATCATCTTCTTCAAACTGTTTCTAGATCTAAGATGATGTCCATGCTTGATGGTTTTTCTGGTTACAATCAAATCATTGTGGATTAAGAGGATCAACATAAGGCCGCCTTTACCATCCCATGGGGGACTTTTGCTTACAATCGAATGCCTTTCAATTTGATTAATGTCGGTGCCACTTTCCAGTGTGCGATGTATCTCTCTTTTGGTGACTTAAGAAATAAAATTATTGTTTTCTACTTGGATGATTTGAATTTCTTTTCCAAGAAATGAGAGCATGCTTATCATCTGGAGTGTGTTTTGCAACGATGTAGACAACAAGGAATTTCCTTGAATCCAAAGAAATCAATTTTTGTAGTGACTGAAGGAAAATTGTTGGGTCACATTGTTTCGAAGGAAGGTATTCACATTGACCCCAAGCGAGTCAAAGCTATTCGACAGTTGTCGTTACCTTCTAGCAAGCCTGGAGTTCACTCGTTCTTTGGCCAAATCAATTTCATAAGAAAGTTCATCCCAGATTTTTCTAAGATCACAAAATCAATTGTCAAGATGATGAAAGGTGATGTGGTATTCAAATGGTCAGATGAAGGAAAGAGAGCATTCAATCAAATCAAGTCAGCTATTGCAGATGCGCCTACGTTGGTGTATCCGAATTTCAACAAAGATTTTAATATTTATTGTTATGCTTAAAATTCTACATTGTTTGCAATCTTGACTCAGCATCATAATGATAATGTCAAAGCATCGATTGCTTTCATGAGCATTCTTTTGAAGAAGCACGAGTTAAAATATTCTTTGGTTGAAAAACAAGCCTATGCAGTGGTGAAGGCTATGAAGCAGTTTCGCTTCTACATTTTGAATTCTCACTCTAATGTATATGTTCCAGATACTGTCGTGAAGACGATCCTCACTCAACAAGAAATTGGAATGAGCAAGAGAGCTTCTTGGATCGTGAAGGTTCAGGAGTATGATATTGACATCAAACCTACTAAGCTTGTTCGAGGGTGGGGGTTATGTAAGTTGATGGTCGAAAACACTTCAGGAGGAGAGGTTACTCAAGAGTCTGAATTGCCATTAGTTTTGTTCGTCGGCACCACCAATGATTGGTTCTCTAACATAGCATACTTCCTCACTCATGGAGAGTACCCAACTCACCTCACCCTTAAGGAGAAAAGGACCATCAAGTTGAAGGCGGCCAAATATATTATCTGGGGTGATGTCCTATTCAAAAAGGGAATTGATGGTACTTTTCTAAGGTGTGTGGATAAAGAACAGAGAGAGAATCTTCTTCAGTTCTTCCATAATGAAGCATGTGATGGACATTTCTCTTCTTCGGTGACAACGTTCAAAATACTGAGAAATTGCTACTATTGGCCTGGGGAGTTCAAGGACATCGATGAGTGGGTGAAGAAATGTGATACATGCCAGCAATTCAAAGGGAAAATATAGCTTGTTGCTCTACCATTGAAGCTAGTAATCATCAGAGAGTCATTCCAGCAATGGGGTTTGGATTTCATTGGCCCTATTCATCCCCATTCCAGTGAAAATCACACTCACATCTTGGTAGCTACAGACTATTTCACTAAGTGGGTTGAGGTTGTTCTAGTAAAGCAAACAACATCGGAGGTAGTTTGTCATTTTATCAAGCAAAACATCTTGGTGAGATTTGGAGTCCCGCATAAGATTGTCACTGACAATGCTACCAATTTCTCTTCTCATGAAATATCAACATTTTTTTGCAAGTATGGAATCACGCTCTCTCATGCATCCGACTATTACCCTTAGAGAAATGGTCAAGCCGAAGCCAACAATAAGAATATCATTACCATTCTCTGAAAGTTAGTTGATGAAAACCAGAGAACATGGCATAAACATGTGTATGAGGCACTATGGGCTGATCGTACCACAAAGAAAAGGGCTATTGGGTTATCTCCTTTTGAAATAGTTTTTGGTACAGAGGCAAGGTTGCCTATTCCTTTGGAGTTAGCTTTTCTCGAGTTACAAGAATTTTTGGAGAATTATGAATTCAAAGCATTAGAAAAGCGAGTGTTGTACTTGACCAAGATGGAGGAGAAGTAGTGGATAAAATCATAGAACACCAAATGCGAGTTAAAGAATTATTTGACAAGAAAGCAAGAGAAAGATCATTTCAGGTTGGCGATCTAGTTTTGTTATGGGATAAGTGGAGAGAGCCAAAGGGAATGCATGGTAAGTTTGACTCGCTTTGGAGAGGGCCTTTTCAAATCAAACAAGTTTGCGGTAAAAATTCATTCTACTTGGCCTATATGGATGAAAAACACTTGCCCCTTCCTTATAGCGAGCAACATTTGAAACTCTATAATCAATAGGGCAGATTGTCCTCCGTCCATGTACATAGGTTAAATAGGTGTTTGTCATTGTCCCAGTTTTGGTTTGTTGTGGAGGTTTTCTTTCCTCCATGTTTTTGTCCTTCCGGTCCTTTGCAATGTTTTACTCCTTTGTTCCTCATGACTCTGTTCCCAATGGATAGTGCACTAGCCCGTGAAACCAGGAATTTTGGGTTTGTCCTGCGTCCTTTGCAGTCCTTGTCCCTAGTCAGAGCCAACTGTTGCCCCATATTTGAAATACCCAAAATTTGAACTTCTAATTGGTCCCAATGTTGTATGAAGGCTCAAATTTGTATCTTTGCAAAATGAGTGAGCATGTGATCCAAGGTTGTCATTCTTAACCTACACTGTTGTTAATCATAAATATGTTAGTAGAAATGTGAAAAATGGATGAGTTTTGAAAATTACAAATAATTGAGGGAAATCATTTTTTGAACATTTCCTAAGCATCATTTTGTGCCACATGACCAATTTTTTCCTGAACCCAGTTCACAGTTTGCTATATTTTAAATTTTCAAATTTTGATGTCCATCGCTCTAAAACAATTAAAATCCCTCACCCTAGGTTTCGTCATGAGGACTAAATGATGGTATATTCTCATTTTCCTACCTTGAAGTCGTGTTTTGAATTTCGAAGTCTAACTCCTTACCAATTGAAAGTTGTGGTCATTTTTCCTAAGCCAAGGCATTAAAGTCTAATGGGAAATATTTGAATTATTCTTTTGAAAATAATCCAAATATTTTAAATTGTTTTCAATATATTTCCCATTTTTCTCTTTTTGAGAGGAACAACAATCAAAAGTCTTTATGTAGGTTCTAATGGAGTAGTTGCAAGTGATCCTTTGCTCAAAGCCCTTTGTTGCTAAAAAAATTCATATTTATAACCTCAAAGGTAAAAAATGCTCAAAAAGTGAGCAATCCTAACCTGTTGCTTTGAAAAGTCAAAATCCTAACCTTGGAAAGTTAAAAATGCTCAAAAAGTGAGCAATCCTAACCTAATATGCTCAGTTGCTCAAAAATCCTAACTTTCTAACCTCTATTCGAGCATTTGAAAGAAAGTTCTAAGTTATGTTCATCCATTGAGCAAAAGTAATATAGGGCTTTATCAAATGGGTTGCTACTGTGCTGGTAAACAAGCTTGTAAAATGGAGAATCAAATACAAAGTATGCGCATTGTTTGATAACATGCATTAAAATAAATTATCTCAAGCAATCGAAATGGAATGATGGCATAACATGCACCAAGTAAATGATTGTTGAAAAATCTTTAGAAGCTTGTGCACAAGAAATAAGAGCTTTGGGACTGCCTATGGACATCCACAAAACATATAAGAAATTGTCTCTTAATTTGAGCGTATGGGCAAAATGGATTAGGTGAGAGAGTTTTGGAAGCTTTCAAGCAATTTCAATTGGCAAGCATGAATCCAAACTCTGTCATCTATAATGATGAATCATCCCATCATATTTATAGCAAGGAATGCTCTGGTACACTTGCATGCAAATTGTGTGAAGTGCCTTAAGGATTATTTGTTTCAAGAAATGGAAAGCAATGACTGTTGCACAGAAGACTAGTTGACAGACCGTTATAAACTTTCAAGCAAATGCAAGTGTCATGGTCGTTGATATGTCGGTAGCTATGAAGGTGAAATGTGTAAGCAAAGAAGATGCGACAACCGATTGACAAAATGTCGTGATGTGATACCATCACATGGTTTGCAATGATTACAAGTTAATGCCAAATGGATATGTTGAAAAAGCCTCAAGAAGTCTTGAACAAATTGATTCAAATACCAACATCCATCAAAGCAAAATGAAGAAGAATTCATGTCAGAAATTACAATTAGAAATGCACAAACATGTATGCGAATGCAGACACATGGACCAAAATTGTTTGACATAATGGCTCAAAAAGACGTCATCTTATGGAAGGCACGATTGCAGATATGCATTGCATGGATTCATTGAAATGTCTTTAGAAACTTGCAAGCAAATACATGAGCATAGACAACGCGTGCAAACTGTTTGACAGAATGCATCAAGGAAATGTGACAACATAAGACAACGTGTGCGAACTGTTTGACAGAATGCTTCAAAGAGATGCTAGCCTCACCCCCGACGAGATTTTATAGTAAGACTGACCGGTTCATAAACTATGGTGATAGGTTGGGAGGAGCAATAAAGAAAGCTACCCGAGGATGAAGGTCTGCATCGATTCCTTGGGAATCCACCCGACTCGAGCTCTTGTATGCATATTAGCGATGGACAACACCTTTTCCGGAAAGGAGAGATTGGTCTTTCTCATTAGCGATGAAGAGTTATTCCAGGGTGGGAACTTACGAGGAGATAGCTGCCAACACGACTTAGGCTTTGGTCAATGATGTTGAAGTCGGGGAGATGGCAACGATTACAGGATATGCACACAATCTTGTTCGAGATGTTTATAAAGAGTCATGTTTTGGCAACGTGTTTCACAGTTATTCACAGTGATAGTTCTTTATAATTATAAACCCTTCACATTGCGGTTGCGTGTTCCACAATGCTTAAACATAGTGACCGTTTTGTTCACTTCTAAACACTTTACAGATTCACAGTCAGAGATAAATGGATAAAATATTTAAATTTGTATATGCATGACAAAATTTGTTGCAGTGACCAAAGCAAATGCAATTTGCAGGGTATGTTTTAAGTGATGCGTTGTTGAAATGACCTTCAAAGCTTTCTAACATCTATCGGAGCACCATGATGTGATATGTGTTATGTTGGCAACTCCAGTTAGTTACAAGCATACATCAAAATAGGCCTGAGTGGGTGATAGTTTTCCCTGTCATAATGAAATATAAGTTTCATAGGCCCAATTACGCACTCATTCTCAAATGTACACTTCTAGACATTGGTGATACAAAATTGGGAAATGTAAACCTTCCAATTTTTTGGAAATCTATGGAAAAGAAGGACAAAAATTTCACAACTCAGAGGTTGTTAGACAATGGATTGGCACCTGCGGTAGGGTACCCCACATCAGTCCAATGCCCGAAATTAGTTTTGGAATGCATGAAAGCATTTAATCCAGAGACAAAAGAAATTAGGGCAACATAAGGTAACGTGGTGGCTAAACTTGATCCAATCTCTATTGCCATAGTATTCAGATTGCCTTTCAGAGACCATTCACAGAAGTAGACAGAGAGTATGCTGATAGTCATTTTGTCAATAATGAAGCCCAGTGTTTAAATAATATAGCTAGAAAATGGTTGGAAAACCAAGAAGAGGGAAAACACAACTTCCTAAGATAATACATAGGTCTCTGTTGATGGAGGATATGGCAAACATGGTTATTTTCTTGAACTGGGTCATGGGAAACGAGGATTCGAATGACTTGGAAGGGTGGATGTTTTTATTCTTCAACATCATCTGTGAAGGCATACAGTTTTTTAATTAGGATGAGATTATCAGTAATGATCTTTGCAATCAGCTACTCAAATTGAGAAAGAATTATAATTTCTATATGACATCATATCTCTTTTACGCCATTGCTGGGATGAAGAAATGGCAAGTCTTGAATGTTGGAAGCATTTATGATGGTGCAACTCAGATTTACAATTATCATCTGCAGCTGCAGTTGGAGGAAAGCTATCATCACTTCAGGTGGGTTAATGATTCCTTTACTATGTTAACAGTAAGAGAACTACAAGGTAACATTGGACTCTGAATTTCTCCAGAAGCAACATCATTGGTACATAAGTATGGTAGTTACTTCATATAGTTTTTTTAAGTTCACATACATCTAGATAAGAGGTTATGATGGCTGCCCTCTCATGTTGCCAAGGTTTGTTGAAGATAAGTTGATCCTCATTTAGGTGTGCAAGCAAATTGCATAGGTTAACAAAATTTGCTCAAATAAAAGGAAAAACATTATCCATTTTCCCACTGGAGTCGGTTATTACAGCTGCGAGAGCCACTCAGATGCTCAAAGTATCGAGAGGTCTATAGAAAAGATTCACCTGTACCCTTATGATATGAGGTTTCCTTTTAATAGCAAAGGGTATGCTTCAGAAGAGTTGGAACTTGGTGCTGGATTTGAGCACTTTCCTAATATAGAGGATTTATGGCAAGATTGTGAAGATGATTTTGAGGTACGAAAAACTCACTGTCAAGCAGATAGTTGATTACAAAATTGAAATTGATGCTCTGCAAAATGGGGTTAACGTTTAGACTAAAACCTGTGGTCATATAACACATAAGAAACACAAGAAACAAAGAAGAGTTAGTGTTAATCAACCAAAAACTAGTCTAAACAGGCATACCAAGAGAGACGCTAAAAACAAAGTAAGGCATTTAACTATGAATATAAATGCAAGAATACATCTCCAAATATCTTCTACCATGCTCGTAGCTCCTCCTCCCTTGTTCCTCTCCTCTCCAAGTTCCAAATTAGTGTAGCTCTCAGCAGCTTTTTGCACTATGGATGCCTTATGGAGGTTCAAGATTGACATATGATTAATCTAAATGCTATGCAAATGTGAACAAAAGCTAAAATTAGAGATTTCCTAATTAGCTAGTGTTGATTTTAAAACAAAAGAGTGAATATGATTAAAATGCTCTAAAAAAATGGCTATAATGTAAATGCTTGCAAGTTTTCAGGACAATGAATATGAATGCTAAATGCTTGAGGATTTGAAAATGAGGAATGTGAGCTCTATTTATAGGTAAAATGGAGCAATGGACGGTTGAGATTGAGTAATCTCAACAAGGGTCAGGATTGAATGATATTCAATCCATGAAAGGGCTTTCAACCCAATCCCAAGATGACAAGTGTCAATATGAGATAGGTTGAGAGGAGAGGGACGAAGCATTAAATGTTTGACATGACCTTGGGAGTTAAGGTTAAGGTTGGGTTGAGTGAATAAATTAATTATCCAAAAAATAATGCTTTTATCCAATGGATGAACTCTTGTGCAAGAGTTAGTGAGGATAACCATGGTCAAATCAATAAATGCTTGAGAAGACACATGGGTCACATGAGGGTTAACTTAGGGGTCAAAGTCCCTAACCATGTGGGTGAGTTGAGTTAACCATTAATGGTCATGTAAGAGCCATAAGTGGTTTGGAAGACTTTAGAGGTTAAATTGTTGAACACACAAAGCATTTAATGTTTTTCAAAGACTTTGAAGTCTTTGAGAAGTAACTCCAAGTTGCTTAGGAATGTGACAATATTTAGGGGATGGATTAGGCTAATTAGAAAGGGGTTTAGAAGAATCTCGAAGGGGATTAGGATTGCAAGTGGGTTTGGTGGGTGAAAGAAAATATGATTTTTATTAAAATTAAATTCATTTATTTCAACAAATAGGTGCAAGTTGCATTTTTAGGAGAATGCAAGTTGGGGGGGGAGGGGGGGATGTTTAATGATTTAAATAAATGTTTTATTTAATTTATTTAAAAGAGGAAAGGGGATTAAATGAATTAAATATAATTTATTCATTTAATTGATTGTGATTTTAGTTTAATTGATTAAGTAAAATAAATTGAATAATTTATTTAATTAATAGGAGAATGTTTGAGGATGAATTAATTAAATATTAATTTAATTAACTGATGGCTAGTGGATTTTTAATTAAATAAATATCAAATATTCATTTAATTAAAATGGACACATTTATGTGACTACATTTGCCCCTCTTTGAGATGGTGCGGTTTATCACGTCGTTTCAAAGAAACAAAAATAGGTGTGAAGAAATATGCCCCATAAAATGTTAATTTAATGGGTGGTATGCCCCTTCGAGAGATGGGCCAATTTTTTTTTGAAAAATCGGACGATCTCTCGAAAAAGAATGAAAATTGGCGGGGTGGTAGAAGAGAAGAATTTAGCAATACTGGTGAAAAAATAGAAGAAATCGGAGATAAAATGGAGAAATGGGAGGCTCTGGAAGTTCACGGGGACCACAACGGTGAACGGGGTAAAATTTAGGGTGACAGCGAAGGGTATATATGGGGGGGAATGGGTGAAAACAGACTCATTTGCATTTGTCTCCTTGGTGATTTCAGAGCTTTGATAGTGACCTTTTGGAAGAGCAAGCAACAGTTAGGATGTCGATTCCTATAGCAAATCATCGACTAGAGCAAGTCCATTGATTCCAACGGCCAGATGACTACGAACCAGCGGTATGTGAATTTGAATTTTTTAATTTTATGCATTTTTGATACATTTTTTGCTTGGTCCAAGTTGAGTAAACAAAATAGCGCTAAAACTGTGTTTTGGCGCTATTGTCAACTAATTTAGCGCTTTTGTGCCGCTATGGCGCTTTTGTATAGTCGTTTTAGCGTGTTTGTCAAGTGTAGCGCTATTGGGTAGTTGATTGAGCGCTTTTGCTGTGAGGTGGCGCTATTGTATAGTTAATGTAGCGCTATTGTTGGTTTAGCACTATTGAGTAGTTGACTTAGCATTTACGTGAGCATATTAGCGCTTTTGTGTGCAGAATAGCGCTTTTGTTAGGAAGGTAGATGCCCTAGTGTGTTTGAAAAAGAATCTCCTGATGTCAATGATGGATGGATGAAGATGTGAGTTGAGAGTTGTTTTCAACCATAGCAGCCCTGATGAGGCTTAGGTCATTAGGATAAATGTCTATTGTAGTCTAGGTGTGTCATGATTGTTTACCTGTTGAGACCCAAAGATACTTGATCAAAGTATCTGTTGATAGTCTAGGTTTAAACTTAAGAAAGTTTGAAACAAAACAACTGATGATGATGGTTGATGAACGTGTGTAGGAGGAGCTTCGCGTCTTACAGATGCGCGAGAGGCATCCCGCCACACAGGTGTTGCGTGATCGTTTGATAGAGGTTGATGTGGATTGCATTGCAACGAATGGCCTACATGATGTTATGTATATTCCCATGATTCAGATGAATCACGAGTTGATCACAACATTAGTAGAGCGATGACATAGTGAGACATGCACGCTTCACTTAGCGCGGGGGGAGATGACAGTTACACTGGAGGATGTATGGCGCATCCTGCACATTCCCATTCGTGGAGAGCCGGTGATGTATGACCGAGCATGGGGGTCAACAATAGTGCATAGATTCTTTGATGAGGATGTCTTCATTGATGATGGGTCAGTAGCATGGGAGGACATAGTTGCTTTGTATGAGCCATTACCATCTGTGCTATCGGGGATTGTTGAGGGACTGTTAAGTCCAGATCGATGATCGCATGGACTGGTCGTTGGTTGGGGTCTAAGGATCGAGCAGACGATGATAGAGGGGACCCAGTTTACATGGGGACCGTGCGTATTAGCGCACTTATATCGGGAGCTACATGAGGTAGTATACCGAGAGGTGGGCTCATAGGGAGTGGGGATCACTCTGCTGCATATTTGGGCGTGGGAGCACTTACCTGTTACTCAACCAATGAGTCTGAGATTCCAAGAAATGGACCAGCCATATGTATATATGTATGGAGGTATGATGAGTCAGCCCCACCTGGGGAAGTTAGAGTGGTGGCGGTGGGCACTAGATGATTTGGATACAGTGATCTGGAGGTCGTATATCGAGTGTGAGCCCTGGGAGGATGATGCAGAGGCCTTGCCATATGTGTTCATGACACGATACCTCATTGGTAGGACAACCTACAATGTGGAGAGACAGCTTCCTGGTAGAGTACTGAGACAGTTTGGGTGGAGGCAGGGATTGCCTAGTGGATCAGGAGAGTATGCATGGGTGGTACGAGAGAGGTTTCTATGGGGGGCAGTGTTACCCTATGATCAGGCTTTGGCAGACTTTTGCACGCTATAGGTGAGACCATGGCAGATGAGGCCGAGGGTGGTAGATGCAGGGGTGTCAGATGAGTACACTCAGTACATTGCGGCACATCCGATTCCTCGGATATCAGATCTAGCGGAGCCTATTCCATCCTTTGAGGAGGAGAGGAGACAGGGATGAAGGAGGAGAGGAGGTCGCGTAGGTGGACGAGGGAGAGGAGATGGTGGTGGTGGGGATGGAGGAGGTGGTGATGGAGGAGGAGGAGGAGGAGGAGGAGGAGGGGTGGGGTTTTGGAGGAGGTGGTGGATTCAGAGGTGGAGGTGGGGGTGGTGGACGATTACAGCAGAGAGGGAGAGGTGGGCAGCCATTGTGGCTATCGCAGGGACCTTTGATGCAGGGAGGCCTAAGATTAGGTGGCATGGATGTGGGGGAGGGATAGGTACCTATGGAGACAAAGGAGGGAGCTACTGGAGAGGGAGCCACTGGAGAGACACCGATGGATATAGGGGAGGGAGCTACTGGTGGTGGAGATCTGTGGGATCATATGATATTATTTTTGCAGACTCGGCTAGAGAATATGGAGGTAGAGGTTGCAGCTAGAGATGTGCAGTTGTTTGCACGAGAGTCAAAGCTGACTGTAGTGTTGCGGGAGGGAGATCAGGCCGTGGAGATATTTGTGGAGTTGCAAGAGAGAGTCTGGGTTGGAGTAGGAGCACAGGGTCCTATTGGGGAGGCGATGAGGGAGATGCGGCGAGCACAGGCTGAGATAGATTATTGGCGGGGGTTATATGAGCAAGTGGTACCAGCTAGTCATCGAGCACTTAGCTATTCCTAGATGCGGCGAGCAAGATCATAGCGGTCTCAGAGGATGTAGAGCAGTGGTGGTGTGATGGGTCCTCCATGAAGAGATAGATCAGGTGGTGCAAGGGGGTAGTGGGGGAGCAGGTGGTGATGGTGGTGCAACATCTGGTAAGAGTGGCATCTGAGAGAGCATTTTGTATGCTTTTACATTGTCATTTTGGACTCTCTCTTGGATGGATCTTGGTAGCTGATATTTTGGACTTCATTGTACTCTGATACATGTATGTTTTTGTCGATATGATATGATATATGAGGAGATCCCATATTTTGTGATGATATGCATGTTTGATGATATGTACGGATTTATGTAGGATGATGATCTATGATTTTATGCTTAGATGGATACTTGTTCTTGCTATATGTATGTGTTTTTATGAGATGATTTATTTATATGATGTCTAGATATATGATTTATTCCTACATGATGTCTACATGCATGTTTTATGAATGGGATGCTAACATGTGGATACAGGTTGATATGCATGATTTGTGGATGTAATGTTTTATGTATGTAATGCCATGCTGATGATGTATGCATAATGAAATGATGATTATGATGGTACTTTGTATTTTATGTTGATGAGATAATGAGATGATGATATGCAATGATGATTGGTGCCTTGTATGATTGATTTATGTAAATGCATCTAGATGGTTTAAAATGAATGTAATATGGATAAACAAATGTAAAGTACACATGTTTATATGATGATATCTAAATGAATGTATATGTAAAATGTATAAACCAATGTTGAGACAAATGGTTTTGTTATGATTCTAAATGTTGATAAAATATAGCCAAGCGAAATAATAATGTGATGATAATGCAACTTATGAGTAATGAATATCTGCACCTTAATGCAATAAAAAGGATAATGAATGTTTTCTAATGAATCCTAAATGAATTTTGTGAAATGTAATGAATGAGTATAAGAATATACTAGATGGATAAATGAGTTTACTTAACTAATGGATAGATAAATAGATGTATGCAACTATGGGAATCTAAACAAATGCATGGTAAACAAGTTTTAAATGATGGTAAATGGTGATCGGTAAATGACACTAAATGAATGCATAGTAATGGCTAATAATGGTAGTAAATGCAATGATGAGGAATTTATCATATAAATGAATCTAAATGTCATGATTTGTGCAATAATGAAATAACGATGTAATGCAAATAAATGATAATGAACTATATGTATTAAAATGCAACTAAATGATTTTAAATGCACTCTAATGAAGATTGAAAAAAAACCTATATGCAATTTAGATGATAATGAACTAGGTTTTATGCAATGTAGCTAAATGTAATGAAATGATGATGTGATTATGATAGATGAATGCAAGGTTGTGTAGATTTTTCATGATGCACTGATGATGTATCAGAGAACTCTGTCGTGATTGTATCCAAGACCAACTCATTTTTCACATAACTTCTCCTATTAACTTTGTTCACACTTGCATTCAAAACCATGCATATGAATGATTAAATGGATGGGTGATATGCAATGGAATGCAATATAAACAGATGAGATGGAATGACGATCCATAGTGCTTGTATTTTCATCATTGAGCATGGTAATATCAAACTTGGATGAGGCAGCAGGAACCAAGGATGGAGCATTGTACCTGCAAACAAACAACATAAATAAATAAAGAATGTGGACCCTCCATAATGGTTCATGCTCATATGGCTGAGGTATATGTTGTAGTCAGCAAGCCATAGTGATCCATGACTGAATTTTGCATATGATCACGTAGCTTAGTGAACTTCCCACGTAGACACCATTAGTACATGCCCTAGAACTTCATCGAAATAATTCACAGGAGACATACAAACAATGCTTAGGAACCATCCCGACCACTCTAATCACTTGTGGATATCCTGGAGTAGCATATGAACCTGATATATATATAAATAACTAACTTATCAAACTGACCAAGTACTTGATAGCTTAGACAAAATTTTCTTGTCAAAGAAAATGTTATCATGTCTTTGTTTTGGGTAAGGAAGGATGCATCCTTGTTCAGACAGTTTGTGTGTTTGATGTTGATTGTTTGGTTGATGTGATAAGTGATCATCGTTTGAGTATTTCACAATGTTTGTTTGGTATCTTCTTGGATGCGTATGTATAGGGTGTTTGGCATGTTTTTGATTGATTTTTGATGTTTTATCATGTTTTTGGATTTTGTGAGTGTTTTGAATGTTTTGGGTATTGTGTGATTGTTTTTCGAATGTTTTTGGTATTTTGTGAGATAGTTTTGAATGAAGAACTCAATGAAACACAAGTAATGCATAATCCACTTCCATCAATAGGTTAAAGGCATTGCCCCTAGTTTAGACATGACTATAAAAAAGTGGGATGCAAGACGCATGAAGTACTATCCTTGATTATAGATCAATAACAAGCCATGGTTTTGACTGATGGATGAGTGAATGCAATGAATGTGATTGCAACAAGTCTGAAAGACAACAGAGCCATAGCCTTTATGAGTGGCACCTGTTTGCCATGTTTTCACCATCGCACTTACCCAAGGTGCCACCGGAGTGGTTGTTCACTGTTTGGATGCATGATTTTTCTTTACTATTTTGATGTTTTTGTATTTTTTTCAAGACATTTTTCGAAATGTTTTTGGTGGTTTTCTGATATGTATGGGATCTTGATGCTTTGTAAAGCTTATGTATAAAACCTTTTGAGGTGCATGTTGTTGATCGGATCTGCTAGCAGTTCTCCTTCTGACGCAGCCAACTGATATGCCCCAAACCCAAATACAACAGTGATAACATATGGACCCAACCAGTTTGATTCAAACTTTCCCTGATGTTCTCGGTTGGGTTGGTTATGAGGATTCTCTCGAAGAACAAGGTCACCTACCTCAAATGTGCGAGGTCTAACTCGATGATTATAGCTTCTGCTCATGTGCTGTTGATAGGCTTTGAGGTGATTGTATGCAGCTTGTCGTTTCTCATCAAGTAGCTCTAAGTCTTGAAGATGTGATACCATGTATGCTTTGTCATCTATGAGATGATGCAAGGAAACCCGTAGTGATGGTATCTCAACCTCAATAGGTAAGATAGCTTCTGCACCATAGACCAGTGAGTAGGGAGTTGCACCTGTAGGGGTGCGAATGCTAGTTCGATATGCCCATAGTGTTGGATTGAATTGAACATGCCAATCACGACTGACATCATTGACTGTTTTCTTGAGGATTCTCAATATGTTCATGTTTGATGCTTTGACCTGACCATTTCTTTGTGGGTAATAGGGAGTGGAAAAGCGATGTTGGATGTGAAACTTCTCATAGAGCTCACGAACATCTTGATTTTTGAATGGAAGCTCGTTATCTGTGATGATGGACATGGGTACACCATACTGACAGATGATGTAATTAAGGATGAATGAGGTGATCTGCTTGCCGATGACTTGGGTAAGTGGAACAACTTCGATCCACTTTGTGAAGTATTTGGTGGCGGTAATAATGAATTTGTGGTCGTTGGATGAAGATGGATGGATTTTACCTACAAGGTCAAGGCCCCATTGGCAAAAGGGCCATGGTGTTGTGATTGGTTGCAATTCCTGTGCTGGTGCATGTATTAGGTCTCCATGAACTTGGAATTTCTTGCATTTTCTGACAAAGTAGTATGAGTCTTTTTCCATTGATGGCCAATAGTATCCAACGTGTATGATCTTCTTAGCTAGTGAAGGATCGCTTGCATGAGTTCCACAAATTCCTTCATGTAGCTCTTCCAAGGCCTTTGTTATCTCATCCTGTTCCAGACATCGAAGGAGAGTACCATCAAGACTACGTCGGTATAGGGTTTCAGCAATGATGGTATATCGGGTGGTTTGGCGAATGAAGGTTTTACGTTGGTTATTCGATTGGTTAGGAGGAAGTGTATGATCGTGTAGATAGGTGTAGAACTCAATGTACCATAGGGATTCATAATTGATAAAGCGACATATTATCTCAGAATTGGGGATATCATAATCGGGAATCCAAAGCTATTCCACCAAGAACTCATAGCGTGTTGAATTCTGTGGAAGATCTAGGAGAGATGCAATGGTAGCCATAGCGTCAGCAGCTCGATTCTGATCTCTGGGTATCTACTCAAAGGTGATAGTAGTGAATGATGCTTTAAAACTATCCACCATTTGTTTGTACGGCATGAGTTTGTCATCCTTGGTCTGATATTCATCGTTTACTTGTCAGATGACCAGTTGGGAGTCGCCATATATCTGTAGCTCTTTCAATTTCCATTGTATGGCTACTTTGAGTCCTGTGATCAGGGCCTCATATTCTGCTATGTTGTTTGTGCATGGAAATGTGAGCCTGTAAGACTTCGAGATGCTATCACCTTGAGGTGTGATAAACAAAATGCCTGCCCCCGAGCCATGCCTAGTATATGAACCATCAAAGTATAATTTCCATGGTTGTGTTGCCGTGATCATGAATATCTCTTCATCTGGAAAACTGGAAATGAGAGGATGGTTTCCTATGAGGGGTGCATCGACCAACTGATCTACAATAACTTGGCCCTTGATAGCCTTACGGTCCACATAGTCGATGTCGAATTCACTTAGAATCATCACCCATTTGGCCAAGTGGCCTGTCAATGCTGCTTTGCTGAGTAAGTACTTTAGTGGATCGATCTTCACAATGAGCTATACTTTATGTGTCAATAGGTAGTGTCTCAGTTTAGTGGCTGCCAAGATTATTGCTAGGCAAGCTCGCTCAATAGGTGTGTAATTGAGTTCATAGCCAACCAGTGTGCGAGAGATGTAGTAAACAACACACTCTTTCCCTTTTGCATTGTGTTGTGCTAGTAGTACACCCAATGCTGTATTTGTTGCTGAGTTATAGAGTAATAGAGGCTTACTCAGATCTGGTGGAATCAACAATGGTGTATTCATGAGATAGTCTTTAACCATCTGAAATGCTTTCTATCATCTGGTATCCCATTGAAAGCGAATGTTTTTGTGTAACAGGTGTGTAAAGGGGTGACACTTATCTGCTAGTTGTGCAATGAATCTTTGAATGGATTGTAGCCACCCTTGTAGTGTCCTTAGCTGACTGATGGTCTTCGAAGGTGGCATGTCCATGATTTCTTTGACCTTTGCAGGATCAACCTCAATGTCTTTGCTTGAGACAATGTATCCTAGAAGTTTTCCTGAGGTTACTCCAAAGACACATTTCTTTGGGTTGAATCGAACATGATATTGTTCCAGTTTGTCAAATATTTTCTCTAATATTTCTATATGACCTTCTCTTGTGAGTGATTTTGCCAGTAAGTCATAAACATAATCTTCCATTATGGTATGCATCATATCATTAAAGATGGTTTTCATTGCTCTTTGGTAGGTCGCTCCTGCATTCTTTAGACCAAAAGGCATTACATTCCAGCAGTATGTCCCCCATGGACATGTGAAGGTCGTCTTATGTTGATCTTCTGGTGTGATCTTTATCTGATTGTACCCTGAAAAGCCATCCATGAGTGAAAGCATGGCATGTCTTGCTGTTAGGTCCACTATTATGTCAATGTTTGGTAGGGGGAAGTCATCTTTAGGACATGCCTTGTTTAGATCTGTGAAGTCAGTACAGATACAGATGCCCCCATTTGGTTTACCGACAGGCACAATATTGGATATCCAATCTACATAATCAATTGGTCTAATAAAACCAACATCCAGGAGTTTCTTAAGTTCTGGTTTGACTAGTACCGCAATCTGAGGGTGCATCTTGCAAAGTTTTTGCTTGACAGGTTTGGCTCCTTCTGCTACGATGAGGTGATGCATGACTAAATCCGGATCAAGACCAGGCATGTCTACATATGACCATGCGAAGTTAATCTGGCGCTTCTTGAAGAATTTGACAAACTTAGGTTGTTCCTTTGGAGTTAAAAGAGATGCCAGATGTATGTGGTGAGGAGTTTCAAGAGTCCCCACGTTGTATTATTTTGTCTCTTCAATAAGGATTATTGATCGTTCCTGCTGTGTACTAGAGGGGAGGATGTCAAACCTTTCATCCTCAAGCACCTCAGAGAGGTTTTCACCATTGGATACAGTCTTTCTTTTTACTTTTGTGGGATCAAATAGTGCCACAGTGTAGTTTTCACTGAAAAATTCATGTTTTATTGTTATATTTTTGCAGCTGAAAGGTTTGGCATCCGCCCCGAAGTATGCTGCGCTATTAAGTTCAATGGCGAATCCAGCTTTGTGATCCCCGCTTGGTATGTTATCCCGTAGTTCCAAAAAGTCAATGATCATGTCATCATTTTGGAAGTGGTCAAGGCATGGGGGATTAGGTTGGTTCCATTAGATGAGTTCAAGATGGATAATGGGCATTACCTCATCGATTAGGTTAAGTTTGTTAGATGTGTCAGTGAGGGTTAAGACGTTGTGGTGAAGGTCGTTGATGGTACTCTCCCTATCAGAATCAGGCATAGGATGCGACGGAGGGTCTGTGGAAGATGTTTCCAGTTTAGGAACCCAAGAGGTCTTTATCTGTGCTTCTCCGTAAATAGGGATGTCTTTGCAAGGTGGAGGTAGTGATGCATCTTCATCATCTAAAGTATTAAGCTGGATGGAATCAAATTCCCACTCATGTGAGCCAGTCTCTGAGTCGCTCTCCAGTATCTGGTTGCTATACCATACTGGGATATCCTTTGAGTTAAACACTGTAGGTGTGATCGACTGATGTACCTGGATAGATGGAATGATTGGTGTTGCAGGAAGAATTATAGGGATCAAAGAATCCGATACGGGGAGTATCGATGTTGTTGAATCTATTGCTTCTGCTGGAGTTTCTAGTGTTTTTGATACTGCTAGGGATTCTGATAGTGCTAGTGGTGTTGTTGATGCAGTTGTTGAGGTTGATGGGATTGTTGGTTTGATTGGTTGAATGATTGGTGTTGTGGATGTTATTGTTGGGATGTTTAGCCTCAATAGGGTAGTTACTATGGTGCGCGGTGCTGTTGATATAATCAAAGGTGACTTCTTTGTAGCAGGCTGATATAGAGGTTTGCTGGGTTTCCCTTTGAATCTAAGCTTAGGAAGGATCTCCTTTTGAAAGCCTAGTCCTGTGTTATCTTTGGGCTTTAATTTCAGCTGCAGCGGTTCATGTCTTCCTTGCTTGCGAGGTCCCAAAGCACTCTGACCATCATAACCCATTCTTTGCATAATGAGAAGGCCTTTTCCGAACCGATCTGTGGGAAGCTTAGCTTGTGGGATGTTCATGGTGATAGGATATTTATAGATCCATTCTGTTAAGTCCTCATCTCTGGTCTCTTCTTCTTGACTCTTTCCAAGGATGAAAGGCATCAAAGTGCATGCTGGCTGGACCAGTGGTGTTTGAAGTAACCGTTGAGGTTTACTATGAGTTCTAGGAGAAGTAGGCATTTGTCCAACACAAAAGAGTTGGCTTAGATTGTACTCCCCAGGACCTTCCTCTGCCATTTTCATCTTGAGCTTCTCTTGCTTGGGTATAGTGGTGTTTGAACTGGAAAGAGAGGCTGGACTTACGTATGATGTGGATGAGATGGCTTCTCTATTGTTGGGAATGGTAATCTCTGGTTGATGATTGATATTGTGACAATATGCAAAGGGATTTGCATCGCCCATGATTGTAATTTCTACACCGTTATGCGGGAACTTGATACACTGATGGTAGGTGGATGGAATGACTTGCATGGCGTGTATCCAAGGTCTTCCTAACAACAAATTATACGGCAGAGGAAGGTCCAGAACTTGACATATGATGTGCTTCACCACTGGGCCTACTTGGATTGGTAGCACAACTGCTCCTTTGGATGAATGCTCTGCATCGTCATAGGCTTTGATTGTTATCTTTTTGCGAGGATCCACTCATTCAATTGCATATCCCCATGTTGTGACCAATTGCAGTATACAAATATTCAGGCCTGCTCCATTGTTGATCAAGACTCGCTTGATCCTATGTTGGTTGATAAACCTTTCAATGTGGAGTGAGGCGTTATGAGGTTGTTGGAAGGATGTATTGTCACTTTCAAAGAAAGTGAGACAAGGTGATGACCTTAGGTTTCCAACCATAGCTTGGAACTGATCTGTATTTAGGTTTGCAGGGACTGATGCCTCTTGGAGAGCATGATCCAAGATTGTTTTATGAGATGGGGATAGGTATAATAGCTATAAGATAGATATCAGTGCGGGAGTTTTATCTAATTGGTCCACAAGGTTATACTACTTTGGGATAGATGTGGTGCCTTGTGGAGTTGCTTTTATGGTGATCTTACTGCGACATGTAACAACATTGCAAGTGGAGCTGGGATTTTTGATGGTAATAGTTGCAATTTGTTCACTGGCATCATATAGGTGATTCACAATGTAATTATAGGCGGCGCGCTTATAATTAGTGGTATCTGTGTTTCGCCCTGAAGTGGAAGGACCCCTTTGATCTTGTGATGGAAGTGGAGTTTTTGAACATGAGATGATCATTGTTTGTTGTTTTTGGGTTGTGTCCTTCGATTTTGATCTCACTTCGGTTAATAAGATCCTGAATAAATCTTTCAATCTGTGACAATTGCTTGTCTTATGCCCTTTCCCTTGATAGAAATCGCAATGTTCAGTATCCCTCCACCATGAAGGTTTGACCCGAGGTTTGTAATTTGATGTTTTGGGTAAGGTCACTAGATTTCGAGAAACCAATTGACATAACATTGTTTCAATAGGTTCCCCTAAGGGAGTGTATGTTCATTTTGGTTTAAAATTTTGCTGACGCTGTCTAGGTTCCTCTCGAGGTATATTGCGTCCTTGATTTGAGGGAGCAGCTGTGTTATTCTTGGGTGGGGGATTCTGTCCTACAAATCAGAGCACAGGTTGTGCACTTTTGATAGTTCTTGCATCCCCAACCCCGTCATTAACGACGTTTTTGTTTTGGTTCCAGAAGTTAGGCTTGTCACTATTAAAGCGTGGGCAATGGCCATCCTTTGGCTCATTGTATATCTTGATAAGCCCTTTTTTGATGAGAGCCCGTTCACATTTTAAACCCTTGGTGATCATGTCATTGGAAGAGTTTGTGTCTTTCATGTCTAGGTGAAATTCCATTTCGTCATTTAAGTTGGAAATAAATATTTCCACTAGTTCTTGTTCAGGTAACTGAAGAGAATGTCTGCTAAACATTTGACGCCATCGTTGTAGGAAAACTGAAAATAGCTCTCCTAGTTTTTGCTTAGTGTTACATAGATTAGCCATGGTGATATCACGTTCGATGTTGTGTGAGTAATGTGCCAGGAACTTCTGGACTAGTTCTTCGAAGGTCCTAATGCCACCTGGTAGTCGGGAAAACCATGATGTGGCTATTCCTCCCAAAATTTGGGGAAAAGTCGCATTAGGTATGTGTCCTCGTATGCCACTTCGAGGCAAGCTGAATGGAATTCTCTAACATGATCGCGAGGATATCCTTTTCCTCGGTACTTTTCGAACTTGGGTGTTTCAAACCCTCGTGGAAAAGGTGGCATATGAAGATTCCTATCAAAGGGATAGGGACAAATGTCATTAAGTGAAAACTGATTAGTTTTCACACCACTATGAAGTTGTTGGGTGAGATTTTTGACTTGTTGCCGCAACATGTCTATGTCATTTGGAGGAGGAGGAGGTGGGGGATTACCTTGATGAAGGTTTTATCTGATGTGATCTCGACCTCTTTCATCCTCATTACGACTTTGGCGTTCTAATGCTTGCCTTAGTTGTGCAACATCAAAATCAGAGGGTAGTTTGGCTCCCTCTTGATCAAGTCTTAAAAAGTGAGCATCAGCATTGCTCTTGAGTATTTCATCAAAAAGTCTATTAAAGAGAGGGTTGTGTTGTGCCCTTTCTATTGCCGCAGGAGTAGGAGTACTTGGATTTTCATCATTTGGATTTCCTCCAAGAGCTTCTTGGAATTCATTGATATTTTCCTCCTCTTCTTCCTCAATTTCTTGTTGTCTAGACCTTGATCTGGTTTGAGCCATTTTGTTTACAAGTTTTTGTTGAAGTTTGATGAAAATGATGATAAGTTGGTGATGGAATGAAAGATTGATGTTTGGTGAAGTGTTTTGCATATAGATCCCTAGCACTAAAAGATATATGTGACCAAAGTTCTTTCTTGAATTGCTTGTTTTGATTGACAATGTTTGGTATGATAAGGTTTAGAGAGATCTGAGATGTGTTACAGACTCAACTACCTAGTAATGAGAGGATTCATTCATAGACTAGTTTTAACCTGTGTAGAAATGCCTCTTAGGATGAGTTTATCCTAGATGTAGAGACACTCTAAAAAAGTGATGTATTGTGTTTGATTCAAGCAATATCGAAATAGAACTTAGGACAAAATCCTCTTGATGCTTTGAGAGTTGGAATGGATTTGATGAGATATGAATGTGATAATGGATGAAATGTGAACTTCAATAAAATCTTTGTGTCACATATGGGACGAATTCTTCTTCTTCTTCTTCTCTCTCGAGGGTTGGTGGTTCTTCCCGAGCTATGCTATATGTGATGCAAACGTCTGGAAAGAAGGCAGGATTGATTTTGCCTCCCTTGTTTTGATGATAACTTAAAGCTCTATATTGAATAAAAGCTCTGCGGTTTAATGACTCTTGATCAAACTCATTTGATTTCCCTTGAAGATATAGACGCATGTGACATAAGAAGGTTGTATGAGAGACAAAGATTTGTCTATTAAGATAGAAGAATTTCCTCCTTTTGATAAAAACCTTTGAGCTCAATGGTCTTTTCTTCAAGTTGATATGTTGATGAAGATTCTTCTTTCTCAAGATGTGAAGAATGGTCATATAGTTTGATACTTTCCTGTTTTGCACTTGTTTTTGATTTTTGGTTTTTGAAAATGTTTGTGTTGGATGAATACTTATTTTTGGAACTGATTTTTGATTTTTCCTTTGACAAGAAACAAAGGAAGCACACAAACACAAGAATGTTGCCTCAAAAGGCACAAATAGGTGTGGGTCTAAATCAACCCAGTCCTTGGACTTTTATGACCCTTTCCTTCAAATGTATTTTAGGTGTTTTCCAAAGCCTGAAGTCGGCTCAATTTGCACTAGTTCGACACAAAAACAAAGACACTTCAAATACTCTTTATCCCTAAGGTCAAATGGCCAGTTGCGATAATTTCAGCCCACATCTTGACATTTCTTCAACTTTGGTACTACATACCTTATGAATCCCGCCGTGGCAGGTAAGGATGTGATATACTAAGTCTTGCATGAGCATAACAAATAGATGATCCCTATGATGGGGGAGTCACCACTTTTGTTAGGCTACAAGTAACCTTTCAAAAAACTATGTTTCTACTCAAGGAAATATGTATGGTGAGTATCTTGGGAGAAAAACCTTCTATGCTCTTGCACTGAATTTATCACAAATAGAATGGGTGGGCTACTACTTAAAGGTGTTTAGTAATTTTCGATGTTTTTGAACATAAGTTCATTATGCAGTGACTCACTTAAGAGCCTTGTAACTTGTGGTGGGCCCCATTTGTCTTTTCGACAAGTTACACTCTAGGAAAAACTATACCCAAGGCTACAACTTTCACTCACACCTGATTTCTATAGCGGCTCAAAGGATTTACTGCGCGAGGTCGTTCCCAAGAGTGATGTGTCTTTTGGCAGGTCTCTCTTAAAAAGATAAATTTTTTTGAGTGTTACTAACACTTTTCTCTTGCACCTAGGACCACGAAAGCCAAGGGAGAGGATAGTGTGTGTTAGAAGTAGGACCACTCGACAAACTCTTTTGCACAAGTGTGCCAAACACAAAATACACTTGTTATTTTTAACTTGTCATTTGCAATGGTGATCTAACTATTTGGAGATGTTGCTCCAACAACCATGGTGTTCTTTTTATCCTTCAAAGGCAATATGTTGATCAAATTAGGAAAATGAAATCTGGGTCAACTTAATGAAAAACACGTTTGCTTGAAGTAAATCGCTTTGTAAAACAAGACAAGTTGATTGTTCTTTTTATTTTCCCAAAAACCAAGTGTAGATTGTGATTTTTAAACTTGAATTGATGCAAGGAAATCAAAATTTGTGTTGTTGATTTTAAGCACCAAAAGAAAATGAATCCTAACTTGCAAGAAATAAAGTTGTTTTGTTGATTTTAAGCACCAAAACGAAGTTTGTTTCCTAACTTGCAAGAGATAAAATTGTTTTTGTTTGAGTTTTTGTGGTTCTTTTTAGCTTGTAGCAATGATGTTCTTTTTAGAGCTCCAAATGAAAGATGTGGTGAATTTTAAAACCCAAATCAAAGTGTAGTTTATTTTTAACCAAAAAGAAAGCGCATTTATTTTATCCCAACTTGAAAGACAAAGTTAGCGATAAAAACAAATTTACTTCCTAAGCTAAAAATCACTAAAATTTTTATTGTAGGGGTTAGTCAAAAACTTGCACAAAAGAGAATAAGTTAGAAAAATGCGTATGTCTGGGGGGCTTCCACAAGCTTAAAATTTTTGGGTTTTCGGTTACAAGGTATTTTTTTACAACGCTTTGTTACAATAGTGCTACTATGCGTGAGAACAGAAGCGCTACTTAACACAAAAGCGCGACAGTAATTACAGACGTGCTAAAAGGATTTATTTATAAAGAAAGTCAACAACGCTAAAACAGGGACAAAAGCGCTACTTAATAGTCAAAAGTGCTATACTAGGGACAATAGCACTAAATTTGAGACAATAGCACTAAAGTGCGAACAAAAGTGCCAAAGCGCGACCTGTGTGTCAATTAAAACAGTCAAACAAGTTAATGTTTTTCAAAAAAGTTGTGTTCGATTCATGTCGGGTTCATCAAATGATGCTCTGCAAAATGGAGTTAATGTTTAGACTAAAACCTGTGGTCGTATAACACATAAGAAACACAAGAAACAAAGAAGAGTTAGTGTTAATCAACCAAAAACTAGTCTAAGCAGGCATACCAAGAGAGACACTAAAAACAAAGTAAAACATTTAACTATGAATATAAATGCAAGAAGACATCTCCAAATGTCTTCTACCATGCTCATAGCTCCTCCTCCCTTGTTCATCTCCTCTCCAAGTTCCAAATTAGTGTAGCTCTCAACAACTTTTTGCACTATGGATGCCTTATGGAGGTTCAAGATTGACAGATGGTTAATCTAAATGCTATGCAAATGTGAACAAAAGCTAAAATAAGAGATTTCCTAATTAGCTAGTGTTGATTTTAAAATAAAAGAGTGAATATGATTAAAATGCTCTCTAAAAATGGCTATAATGTAAATGCTTGCAAGTTTTCAGGGTTATGACTATGAATGCTAAATGCTTGAGGATTCAAAAATGAGGAATGTGAGCTCTATTTATAGGTAAAATGGAACAATGGATGGTTGAGATTGAGTAATCTCAACAAGGGTCAGGATTGAATGATATTCAATCCATGAGAGGGCTTTCAACCCAATCCCAGGATGACAAGTGTCAATATAAGATAGGTTGAGAGGAGAGGGAAGAAGCATTAAATGCTTGACATGACCTGAGAGTTAACTTGGGAGTTAAGGTTAAGGTTGGGTTGAGTGAATAAATTCATTATCCAAAGAATAATGCTTTTATCAAATGGATAAACTCTTGTGCAAGAGTTAGTGAGGATAATCATGGTCAAAGCAATAAATGCTTGAGAAGACACATGGGTCACATGAGGGTTAAGTTAGGGGTCAAAGTCCCTAACCATGTGGGTGAGTTGAGTTAACCATTAATGGTCATGTAAGAGCCATAAGTGGTTTGGAAGACTTTAGAGGTTAAATTGTTGAACACACAAAGCATTTAATGCTTTTCAAAGACTTTGAAGTCTTTGAGAAGTAACTCCAAGTTGCTTAGGAATGTGACAATATTTAGGGGATGGATTAGGCTAATTAGAAAGGGGTTTAGAAGAATCTCGAAGGGGATTAGGATTGCAAGTGGGTTTGGTGGGTGAGGGAAAATAATATTTTTATTAAAATAAAATTCATTTATTTCAACAAATAGGTGCAAGTTGCATTTTTAGGAGAATGCAAGTGGGGTTTTTTTAATGATTTAAATAAATGTTTTATTTAATTTATTTAAAAGAGGAAAGGGGATTAAATGAAATAAATAGAATTTATTCATTTAATTGATTGTGATTTTAGTTTAATGAATTAATTAAAATAAATTGAATAATTTATTCAATTAATAGGATAATGTTTGAGGATGAATTAATTAAATATTAATTTAATTAACTAATGGCTAGTGGATTTTTAATCAAATAAATAGCAAATATTCATTTAATTAAATTGGACAGATTTATCTGACTATAGAAATAAATGTGAATGGCATTGGGGATGATAAATCTGATTTGATCGATGTTTTTTTATTTTGAGAGGATTCAACTTCTTCCTCTTCCACCCATAAATTGGTCACTTTCAAATATAAGAAGTATCTAGGAAAGATCAGCCTATGTGGTTCGAAGAACACTCGAATGGGTTAAAAGTAAGAGGATTAAGGCTACAACAACCAGACCTTCACATAAAGGTAATACTTCAAAGATAGAAGTGGTGCACAAGGAAGTTCTTCTCTTCCAACTAATTCACATAGGTCATATCCAGCTATGGGTGTACACCAAAATATATCCAAGGGAGGTGATGATGAAGAAGATCTAGAAAAATGAAAGGATCTTGCAAAGGCATGTGAAGTTAGTTCTGTCATTGAGAAAAAGAGGTCAAAGACAAAAGGAAAGACAATGAATCTTGCCCAAGAGCTAGAAGCTGAGTTAGAATGTATTTCACCTGAACATCCTCCTAGCATGGATAATCAACAAATTCCCTATGTCTCACCTTCTATCATTATTTCATCACCACAACATGATGATTTTGTCATTCATGAGGAAGCTGAAATGAATGATGTCCATACTAAAGTTCAATCTCCACTCTTTCCAAACAATCCAACATCTTTAATCTCAATATTTGTGAATAATAAAGAATCATTGCCATCATCTTCATCATTTTGGTTATAACAGAGCTTACAAAATAAGAAGAGAATTGTTCAGTTGATAGCTCCTAGTTTTGATGAGGTTGCAAATGCACTTCACAGGACAACCAAACCCAAGAAAACAAAAGCTGCATCCAGATTGGGAATTAGTCCTTCACTTCATCAGGAAATTTACGTGTTCAGTTAGCCCAACCTATTGTTGAAAAAGATGTAAGTGAAGCTAGTGAGGCGGATTTTAATGTGACTCAGGTGGATCTAGGACCTACAACACATGAGGGAGCTATTCAAAAATTTCAAATTCCCACAACTATTCTTGTTGACAAAGCAAACAAAGATAAGTAAAAAAAGGATCAACTAAAGCAACAGATACAGGTTCTCTCATCCTATATCAAATCCATTGTGGATTCTTCAGATGCACAGTTGGAGTTAGCATCAAGTTAGACATTAATGCATGTTGAAGGAATTATTGAAAAGAATGTGATTGAAGATATACAATAATTCAGGAGACACAATAAAATGGTAGAGGAATGGATTAATCAAATGAAGTCATAAACATTGGACATCATTGAAAAAGCCAAGGATGTTCACATGAAACTTGATGTATAGGAACAAGAAATTGCTACAGAACTGAAGAATGCCAAAGAACAAGAAATGTCTTGGCAGGATACTTTGAAAGAATTCCAAAAAATAGCTAAAACAGATATGGATGTACTCATTGCTGAGAAAGTCTTCTCTCATAAAGAAGAAAATCAATCAAGTATATGGTGCAAGAGTATAAGTTGGAAATTGGAGAATATCATGCAATGCCTAGGAGAGTATCAAAAACTCTTGGTAACTTGTGAACAAACAAAAATGAAGGTAATAGAGGACACAATGAATATTATTGGTGATATATCAGTAAAGGAGCAATTTCAACAAATGGACAATCAGGTGCTCTTAAGAAAGTTTTATGATAAAATCAATATTGAGTTAGCAGATGTGCAAATTTCAGATGCATATAGAATGAAGAGACTCATTGTTATTTCAGTTGCTTTAGATGCTTGTGACATGCCTTCATATTATCATGATTTGATTGACATTCGGGATGGCCAAGCTACTGCCAAATTGAAGATAAACAATGTGATCATTCCCAGATACAAGTTCATGGTAGATGCTCTCAAAGCACACAGGTTGTTCAAGTCCAAAACACTAGTTCAATAGGATCCGATAATCAACCAACATGCTTCTCCATGATATTGAGAGTTAATATCATGCTTTCATCTTTGTATATTCTCTTTTGTTGTGTTTTGATTAGTTAATCTCAAGTATTATTTTCAGTCTTATTGTTATAAATTGAGATTTTCTATCTCATGGAGTCAAAGGTTAGAAAGTTGACTCATTGTAATTTGCGTAGAAAAAAAGTTAGTTACTAACTCAGGATTGAAGTTGGTTGTGAGGTAGTTACTTATAGGACGTTATAAATAGTGGAAAGATAGATTGTTAAAGGACTTTTTGGAGTTTGTGAGTTTTGGGATAACTAATTTTTTTGGATTGCATAACTACATCTTTTGAATACAAAGCAAATTGGAAGTGTTTCCATGATTGTCAAGTATTCATTTGCTTAATGTAATGTAATTATCATGTGATATTGAAATAACAAGTTTGCAAATTACTTTCCCAGTTTCATGAAGACAATGGTCAGATGACATTATAAACTTCTTTGGTATCTTTGGAGTATATAGGTGGCATGCAAACTTCAATGCCTCCTTTCACTACCTTCTTTTGTGTAGTCTATAGTTGATAGTGATAAGGTTAGAAAATAACAATCATATGTTTGTTATGTAGATTTCTTATAAGTTCATTTATAGTTAGTTTCCCCTTTCTCTTTTCAAGTTAACTTTACTCAAAAATACAAATACCCCTAGCATATGAGGGAGTTACCCCTCTCAAACACAGATGAAGATCGTATCCAAAGAATGATCTATCCAACTGTTGGGAACCTTTTCTTTTTCACTCCTCCATTGGGCACATAGTATAATATTTCGAAGTGACGGATCTGTTTACCAACAAGTATCATTGGCACTCCCTTGGTTAAGTCAAATAAAAAATGTTTGTACCTGATTTTAAGAACTTCTTATATGTCAATATGGTTTATGTATTCCAAGTGTTAAAGGTCCTTATTCTTAATTTCAAATGTCAAAGTTGTCTTTATTATATTCCTTGGAAAAGTTTTTTTTAAAAAACAAGGAAATGTAAAATCACATGAGCTTTCACTTGGGAGGGAATTCCAAATGTTGTAAAACCTTTCAAAAAACCCAAGATCAACTCTAACTCATGGTTAAAAGGATAAAAGGCTCAAGTTGCATAAAGAGTTAACTGAATGTTTAAAGAGGAAAAACCCTAATTTCATGTTAATGGCTCTCCATGGCCTCCAATGATGGATAGCTCTCAGATGAAAGCAACAGTTCTGGAAGTTTTTCTCCATGTTTTTTCAAACCAACAAGCAGTTCTAAAGACATGAGGAGCAGTTGCATTCATTTTAGGGAGCATAATAACAAGAAGATAACCATGTTTTTAGCCATCTAAGACAAATAGCAATGAGTTTTCTGAAAGAAGGTAGAGTTTTGATAAAACTTACGGGTTCTAATGCATTGATGTGGTATTTCATTGTTCAATGCATTTATCTGGATTCTTCAGAAAGATGCAATGAATATTATTGTAGATCCTTAGATTTCTCCATGAAATATTTTCAAGACATCTCTATGGGTTTAGGATAAGTCACAAACCCTTTAGGGTTAATGATAAGAAGAATCAATGGTAATAATTAAGTAGACTGTGCATGAGCTTCATATCATTGTATTGACAAAACAAGGGATGAATACATTCAAGCAAAGATCTTCAAAAGAGCAGGGATAACGGCCATTTCAAAGTAAGACATTCAGTGCAAAGAACAGGGACTGTATTGACAGTGAGTTAGCAACCATATGTAGTTATGTTTCAATCACATCTGGAAAACTATGAACTGAGTTTTCATGATTTTTTGATAGAAATTAGAAAATAATAAAATGAAAAATCCCAGTAAATTTTGTGCAAACCCAGTTCGTAGTTTTCGATAAATCTTCACCAGTCTAAAAGAGTCCAAATAAAGAAGATTTTTGCAATCCCTGGGCATATAGCCAAATGAACATGAGATATCAAAGACAAAGAGATCATAGTGAAAAAGCAACTCAGAGCAGGGATAAACAAGATACAATGTTGATATGAGAAAGATGCATAAGTCATAAAATCAAGCAAAGACGTAGCAGTTAAAGCACAGTATTCTGTGGCCTTTGAAATGAATATTTCAGACTTGGAGCACAGTTTTAGCATGAATTTTCATGGTCATTATATCAAGAAGGTCACTAAAGGCACTCAAATGGACTTGTTGCAATACAAAAAGTATTTAAAAGGCAGTGTAGAGAATTGTATGACTCAAAAATACTGATCTTCAAAAACTTCAAAGCATCATAATTTAGTTAAAATATGAAGGTATATGGCTCAAAGCATGTAGAGCAATGGTAAGGTCAAAATATAGAAAAGCAACATTATTGTAGGAGAGTGAAGAATTGCAGTTATGAAGCTTGTGTCATCCATGTTTTTGAATCGAAATTTCAAGATTAAGGGATGAGTATGCTTTCACAACACCTATATCCTAATTTGGAAAAAGGACAATTAATTTCAAGTTCAAATTCAAATCCAAGAAGGGGGTCAACCAAAGAGAAATCCCACACTTTGAGGAAGATTTTAAGGCTTAATCAACAATCTAACCCCTAATTTGAAGGCCCACATGGGTTAGTCATCCACCAAAAAGAGTTTTGAGAGGAAAATTAGCATAACATCTTCAGTTCCACCCCTATTTTTGAGGGATTTTCAAGTCCGCTCACCCAACAAGGTCATTATTTCAAATTCAAAAAATAGTTAGCACCTGATTTAAAGGACAAGGAGTAGCCAACACATTAATATACGCATCTAGTCATCATAATCAAGCCAAAGAGAGCCAAAGAATTCAAATTTCAAATTGTTAGAGGCCTTTTCTGAATATAAGTTGAGCTTCTACCTCTTTTCTCTCTAGTTTTGAGTTTTATCTCTGTTGTAGCAACATGATATGTACTTTGTAACTCATTTTTTATGAGATTTTCAGTGAATTTATAAGCATTTTTGTAGACTTGTAATGAAAATTGTTCCTATTTTTCAATAAAGAAGCCTAGGTCTTTCTCAAAATGTTTTAGTTTTAGTGTTGTACGTGAATAATTTGAAAAGAATATTGTGATTTTATCTTGAAATTCTTTATTTTTGTTTCATTCCTTCAATGTTTGGTTAAAAAACAACATGTTATAGTGCTAGACATTGAATGTGTATCTTGTTTGTTGAATTAAAGTTATGAAAACAACATTTTTTTATTTCAAACAACCATCAAACATTAGAACCTTTCACATGAATCATTTTTGCAAAACATGTCAATCTGAGTTATGAATTTATAGCTTCATAGTTGAGTAATTGTGAGTATAAATAGAAAATCAAGTCATTTTCAGTTGGTGTATCACCTAATAGTTTAGTTTTAATTTTAAAGTATCCTCCTACATCTTTTCTAATCGGGAATCTTTATTTTCTTAGGATATCTAAAAGGGAATTGACCCATAATCTAGAGGTTCATCTCCACCATAAGCAATCCACGAGCTCGAAGATGTCCCCATGTTTCACTGGTTTTGCTGAGCATCGCGCTTGGTACTCGGGTGCAAATAGTCGTGACACCAATTTTTGGCATGCTTGATGGGACCATTTAAACTATTTTAGTCGAAAAAATTTCCACTCATTGTTGATAATCAGTGTGGGTATCAATGGTTACAACCTTTGGAGGCAAGAAAATATCACACATGGCAACTCCAAGTTCGAGATTACTGGTTTCAAGCAGATTAAATGCTGGTATGTGCAAAGGTCAAATCTGATTTGTCCTTAGTTTTGAGATTTCCATGAGTTTGGAACTTATACGAATGCATTAACATGTCTAAATTTCATGGAAATACTGTCTATTGCCCTTCATATTATGAGAATGCTAGTCCATTTCCCTCATATTACCCATATCAAGCTAAACCAGAAGCCGATTTAGACCCAAATACATTTCAACAACGAATGATCAACATGTTCATCATGCTTGCCTCTCACCCACCCATGCTCAAACTCATTGGCAATCGAAATATGAGAGTGTATGCCTGGAATGTGGTATCAACCTATAATAGAGAAGAACACTTCAAACATACACATGAAACATTGTATTAAAGTTAAAAAATTAATCAAAACAAGTTAAATGAATCTAAACTCTTTAAAATCGTTACATGCTCCTCTATCTCTAAAGATCTCTAAGATTCAAGGTGGCCCTCACTTGGAAGAGCACTTGATCCTCAAGATGACAACCTAGAGAACGAGATTTAAATGACTGTAGGATCAAAATGGATGCAACTAAGATCCTAGTGAAAGCTAAGATAACGGATTAAGATGAAATGCAAGATGCAAGACTAAATGCTCAAGATGATGAAGATATGAAACTAGGTTAATTCCAAATTAAAGATTAAATGCTATTAGATGAGTTAATTAAGCTAGAAAAGGATATGCATTTAAGATAAATGAAACTAAAATGCTATGAGATGAATGGTTGATGTTTGAAGATAACAAAGATAGATCCTTAACCTACAAAATGACTATAATTTTGATGCACAAAAGACTTTATTATTTTGGAGAAGGAATGGGCTCTATTTATAGGGAAAATAGGGCAATGAAGGGTTGAGATTGAATAATCTCAACAAGGGCTAGGATTTGAAAGTTATCAATCCATGTGAGGGATTTAGTCCAATCTCAAGTTGACAAATGTCACCTTGAGAGGGCTTGAGAGGAGATGTAAGAGGCATTAAATGCCTGAGGAGACATGAAGGTTACCTTAGGAGGTAATGTTATGGTTAGGTTAGTGGATAACAATGGATAAAGCCTTTACCCAAGGGGTAAACTCTTGTGCAAGGGTTAATAGGATAACTAGGGTCAAAGTCATGAGTGCTTGATGAGACCCTTGGGTTAGCTGAGGGTTAAGTTAGAGAAAGTCTCTAACCATGTGGGAAGGTTGAGTTAACCATTAATGGTTAGGAAGACTTTAGGGACAAATTTGTAAGAGTCCTTCCAAATTTGGGGAACTCAACAAGTTAGCTTGTTGAAGGAAATAAAGTCTTAAATGCATTCAGAAGACTTTCTTATTTGAGAAGTGACCTCCTCAAATTTAGGGAAAGGACATGATTAGGAGTTGATTAGGATAATTAAAATGGTTTAGAAGAATCCAGAACGCTCTAGAAGAGGTTTAGGAGGCAAGTGGGAGATGTAGGATTTTGCAAGTGGGTGGAGGAAAAGAATTTAATTAAAATAAAATTAATTTATTTTAATTTTGGTTGCAACTTGCATTTGTAGGATTTAAATAAATATTGATTTATTTAAATGTGATTTTTAATTTTGCAAGTAAATGGTTTTAAATAAAATGTAAATTTAATTAAATGGGCTAGAAGGGGAATTTAATTAAATGTGAATTTAATTAAAAATGGCTTAGAAGAGGGATTTAATTAAATGTGAATTTAATTAAAAATGGCTTAGAAGGGGGATTTTAATTAAATGTGAATTTAATTAAAAATGGCTCAGAAGGGGGATTTTAATTAAATGTGAATTTAATTAAAAATGGTTAGAAGGGGGATTTAATTAAATGTGAATTTAATTAAAAATGGTTAGAAGGGAGATTTAATTAAAAATGGTTAGAAGGGGGATTTAAATAAATGCAAATTTAATTAAATGGCTAGGCTACAAGAAGGGGAATATTAATCAAATCTTTAATTTGCTTAATGGACAAATTAGAAGAATAGGGATATTAATTAAATCTTGATTTAATTAATTGGAAGAATTAAGGATAATTAAATGAATAAAATTCACTTAATTTGTTGTGCAACTTTTAGGTGTCTATATTTTGGCCCTCTTTGAGTTAATGTGTGACCACATGTTGATTCAAAGAAAAACGCTTGATTTATCGTCAAAGGATGATTGGAGGAAATAAAGAGGATGACACAGAGAGCTAAATTTAGAAAAAGCTAACTGAAAGATGGAAATAGAAGTTGAAGAGATAAATGATTTAATTAATTAATTGATTGAATTAATTAATTTAGCATGTGTTTGCATTTAGATTTAGATTTTTAATTTAATCTTTGCATGAGATATTATTCAAATAATTGAATTTATTAATTCAATTTAGCATTTGAATATATTTAGAACTTAACTTTGATTTTCAATTTGGTTTTTGAAATCATGCACATGTATTTGAATTTGGAAGAAATTAAATGAAATTAGAATTTGGGGAACTAGAAGAATCAATTAGTTAATTAAATAGTTTAAAGAAACTATTTAATTATTTAAAAATGGAATTCAATTAAATAATAAAGATTATTTAATTTAAAGGAATAAAATCATAATTAATTAAATAATTAATATTTTTTTTATTTTTTGGAAGAGGGTTGAATGATTAGATGATTAGAGATGGAAATTGAATAATTAGTAATTTATTTAAATAATGAAGATTATTTAAATTAAAGGAATTAAATCATAATTAATTAAATAATAAATATTTAATTAATATTTAGAAAAAGGGTTGAATGATTAGATGATTAGAGATAGAAATTGAGAATTAATTTATTTAAATAATAAAGATTATTTAAATTGGGGAATTAATCAGAATTAATTAAATAATAAATATTTAATTAATATTTAGAAAATGATTAAAATGATTAAATGATGAAAGAATAAGAAATAGAAAAATTAGTTTATTTAAATAATAAAGATTATTTAAATTGGGAAATTAATCATAATTAATTAAATAATAAATATTTGATTAATATTTAGAAAATAATTAAAATGATTAAATGATGAAAGAAATAGAAAATAGATATTGAGAATTAATTTATTTAAATAATAAAGATTATTTAAATTGGGGAATTAACCATAATTAATTAAATAATAAATATTTAATTAATATTTAGAAAATGATTAAAATGATTAAATGATGACATAATAGGAAAATAGAATAATTAATAAGATGATGAGGAAATATGAATTTAGAAGAAATAGATTAATTAAATTAATTAAATAATAAAGATTATTTAATCAATTAGAGGAATAATTAGTACATGATCAATGAGACATTTTTAGGTGTCTACATTTGCCCCTCATTGAGATAATGTCGAAATGACGTTGTTTCAAAGAAAACAAAAAAATTGCCCCAGTATGCCCCGATGACACTTAGGGTGTAATGCTCCCTTGAGAGATTGTTTGTGCATTAAAGACATGAATGATCTCTCGAAAAAAAGAAGAATGTGAGATTAAAGATAGAAGAATGGTTAGTTGATTAGAGATAGAGATAGGTGATGTGAAGATGATATTGAGATAGAATATGAGAGAATAAAATAGAATGAATAATTTTAGATGAGAATTAGAAGCAACTGAAGATGATTGATATGATTTAGAAAGAGGATGGGAATTCAACAGACTATCAATGAACATATGAGATGAGAATGAAATTGAATGAATCACGAACCTGTGTCACATATTTTATTGCGTCAATATATATTCATCACTAAGCCTTATTATTAAACAATGGAGCTTAGCACATCAGGGTATAAGGAACCAAGATGCAAAGATATCTGATTGAAGAAACAAACACGTAGTAGACAAGCAACAAACAAAGAACAAGATAATGCCTATCATGGCTCCTCTAGTCACTTGTGGACATCCTTGAGTGGCATAGGAACACAATCTGTCACCAAATGATAAAAGATAAAGATTGATCCAGACAAAATTCAGCAGCTATACTGACCTTGTGCCTTCGTTCTCAGTTGTTTGATGTGATGGTTGATAATGTCTGATCTCAGAAAGTTGTGGACCTCGTTTAAGACCGACCTGTCTGATTTCGAGTGTATCCTCTTTTGTTTAAGACAAGATAATGATCACATTGATATGGATATGATACGATTGATAAGACAGTTTGATCAGTTGATTGCAGATGTTTGATTGGATAGTCATATCCTTTGTTAACTTCGTGCGAAGTGTTTGCTGGATATTTGCTAGGGTATTTGTTTCTCACTAGACATCTTATTGCAAGTTTTTTGATTGATTGATTTTTGATTTTTAGTTTTTTTCCAAGAGCTTTTTCGATGTTTTTGGATTCTGTAGATCGATATTTGAATGTTTTTGTTTGATTTTCTCAGGATCGTATTTGACTGTTTTTGGATGATTTTTTCAGGAATTTATATGGATGTTTTTGGTATTTCATGATTTTCAATGTTTTTTGGGTTTTGAGTTTTCCAATGTTTTTGGATATTGAGTTTTTCAATTGTTTTTGAATTTTGAGTTTTTCAATGTTTTTTGGATTTTGAGTTTTTTCATGTTTTTGGATTTTGAGTTTTTTCATGTTTTTGGATTTTTTCAGGACTTTATATGATTTTTTAGGATTTTTTCAAGACTTTATCTGATTTTTAGGATTTTTTCAGGACTTTATATGATTTTTAGGATTTTTTCAGTTATGCCCCCAGTGTGCAGACTTGTATGACATGATGATCGACAGAATGCATATGGAGACAAATGAATTTTTGACATGACCTATGTGAATGCAACGTGCAGGATGAAGATGCATTTCCTATTCGAACAAGGTTGACTGTGTTTTATTTTTGCATTTGAATACACCAATTGAAATGGAGGTGCAAAACATTTCATAGATAAGCGGTCAATCAATCTCTAAGGCCCTTCGGAACATTCTTCTCAACACACTTAGTGACTTGGATTTACAAATGGAGACATGGAAAACTTCCCCATTGGTTCTTGAAACTTTGATCTTCTTTTGCCCATGTGTGTGCAGATGAGTTAATTCCTGCTCTTGTGTTCACTAAAGATCCTTAGCATCCTATACAACTAGCTATATGGATTATTCTAACTTCAAAAGCATCCCGAATAGAGCCTCGCTACCAGCAAGCTTTGAGAGCTCCGATGAGGTTATAGACTGTAATTTCTCAAATATTGCTCCATTACCGGTAGGCGTTCATAGCCCTGATGGAGTTACTTGCATGTTCCCATAGTCTTTTTTTTTACCGCATTTGTATACATGATATTTCAGTTATATATCATTGCTCTATTTGCCTTTAGATGGATATTTGGCATAGCTCTTTTTCTCTTTTTTTCTTTTCTTGCCTTGTCTTGTAAGTAATGAAACCTACTTGGGTATGACAATTACAGTGGTGCTGAAGTAGAATTTTATATTTTTCACTAGTCATATGATCAACTAGGTGTCTAGAATGAATTAGAGATTTATTGTGTTTGAGATATATCAATTGATAGATTTTGGGTTAACAAGTCTCAAATAGTGAAATCACTACCCAACCATAAGTAAAGCGTCGTCATAGGGTAATGTTGAAAATAAATGATCTTAGGACCTCATAGACTTCATGTCTGAATATCTAAGAAAGGAGATGACCCTGGTTTCTCTTGGATGCAAACAGATGATAAACTTGGACAGTTGCCTTGTTTTATTGATGCTTCTATATGCAAATGTGGAAAGTTTAAGAATGTGATGCATTTTGGAAAAGAAACTATTTGCAATGCAATGTTTTGAATGATATGATATGCAATGCGGGAAGTAAAACCTAAACTAACCCAACCCTTAGGTATAATATCATGTAGGTAGTTCATTGGTCTTTGTTTAAAGAGTCGGATAAAGATGTGTTTTCCAATAGGATATAAGGACTCAACTAAGTGTATATGTTCAACATCTCCAATGTTGATTTTCTTATTTTTTGGACTTTGTGGATCATCAGATGGAAATCCAGCTCTAGAACCCATGAATTCAGGTGTAGCCTTATCATTTTCAAAGAAATCCAATTGTGGTAGGTTCTCTTGCCCCCAGTCTTTCAAGTGTGAGTGTATGAGAAAATTTGTTTTTGGTTTCAAAGTTGTGACATGAGCGGGTATTATGTCTGTTTTTATTGATGCACTTGAAGAGGATGATGAAACAATTATTGACAAGTTTCTCTATGTAGTATGATTTGGGTTGGTGATTTCATTGACGAGGGGTTTATGAACAACTTGTGTAGAGGGATTGGGATCACTAGGATAAATGGCAAGCTTATTTGAGAGGAAATCTTGTGAAGAACATGGAGGATTATGACATGGAGATGAAGGGATGGAGGGACCTTGATCAGGATTTGGAGAAATAATGGGATCTTGTTTTGGACACGACGGTAAAGGTATGTTTTGATCTTGTCTTGGAAAAGGATTATTATGAAGGATGGAAGAGATGTCCTGATCTTGTTTAGGAGGTGGATGTTGGATGGGACTTGAAATGACACTTTGTTCTTCAGATGGAAGGGTTTGATTATGAATGGAATAGAAAAGAGCGAGGGGATCATCATAAGATTCTTGGTCGGTGGGATCTTGATCAAAAATTGGGTAGGATGGAAGTGGTTGTTCTTGATCTTTATTTGTTTCAGGACTCATTTCTTCTGATTTTGGATCATCATCTTGACACGGGGATGGATTTTGGATATTCATGGGAGATTCTTGGAATGTTTCAACCTTTTGACTTGATGAGAAAGGATTTTGAATGAGACTCTCTAAATCATGTCTTGGATTGGATTGGTTTTGTGCTATGAATACCCCTTGGGAGGTTGTGTTATTAGATAAAGATGGTGTGGATTGGTCTTGCGTGACTTCAGGGGATGATGAAATGGTGGATAGATATGGTTGATTTGGGCTTTGGTTGAAAGGGATTTGATTTTGGGTGAAAGATGTTTGATTTTGGGTGAAAGTTGTTTGATTTTGGTTGAAAGTTGTTTGATTTTGGTTAAATGAATTTTGATTTGGACTTTGGTTGAAAGGGTTGTGATTTTGGTAGAGTGAGGTTTGAATGTTGGGTTGATATGAATTTTGATTTGGACTTTGGTTGAATGGGGTTTTATTTTGGTAGAAAGAGGTTTGAATGTTGGATTGATGTGAATTTTGATTTGGACTTTGGTTGAAAGGGGTACGATTTTGGTTGAATGAATTTTGAATGTTGGGTTGATATGATTGGTATGATTGATATAGTGGGTTTAAAGAAAAAGAAGGTTTACAGGACTCTAATGTTGGTTGAACTGGGGTAGGAACAATTTTGTTGAAGAATGAAGGTTGGCATGTTTTAATGGTCTCACAAGAAGAAGAAGGTTGGCCTGATACTGATCCCCTCGTGGTCATCACTTCTCTCATCATGTTTTCTAACCAGCCCCTATGGTTGTTAGGACTAGCCATGTCTGTCACTTGTTCTTGCAAAGTTTTGATTTGTTGAGCTAATATTTCTATTGATGGCGATGGAATAGGAATGGAAGTGATGAATCCTCCACCTTCCCTACGAAATGTATAATTCCAGTCCATGATGTTTGCTTGTTTGGTTTGGACCTAGGATCACAACATGTAAGATATTTTCTCCATTTATCTGATTGTGACAATGTTTGATTGAACTTGACCAACTTGTTTGAGTTGAGGTTGAGTTTGATTGATCCTCTGATTGTGTTTTGGACATCTGGGGTATGACTTTCAAGGACGATTATGCAAATGATGATGAACTAAGATAGACGTATATGAGGTCTAGATGAAGACGTATATGAGGATGATAATGCGGACTCAAACTTAGGACTATGCAACGACTATGGATGATAATGCAAAAAGACTTAGGACGATAATGGGGATGTAAGTGGGACCATGCAAAAGAATTAGGACAATAATGAGGACATAAGTGGGACTATGCAAAAGATGTAGGACGATAATGAGGATGTAAGTGGGACTATGAAAAAGACAATGAAATGATACAATCAAAGCAATAGGAATTATGAATGAAATTAATTAAAGCTCCCTATTCTATGACTGCGTATTGCTTCCATTTCTCTTCTCCTCTTTGTGGTATGATGGCTTTCAGATATTGCACTAGTAACCTGCAAGTGACACAAAGATTCAAAGTTCGTGATTGTTGAAAATGGAGATTGGATGCTCAATTTATAGAAAATTGGAGAAGATTGATTGAAAGGTGGAACAAAATGATCAAGAGGTGTGAATTGAGTTGAACTCAAATGCAAGTTGATAGTTGAACTGCTGATTGTGGGAGCGAAACTCAATAGATTGAATATATTAAAGGAGTCAATTGATTGATGAAAGAGTTAACTGAAGGAAGAAAAAGGATGATTGGAGGAAATAAAGAGGATGACACAGAGAGCTAAATTTAGAAAAAGCTAATTGAAAGATGGAAATAGAAGTTGAAGAGATAAATGATTTAATTAATTAATTGATTGAATTAATTAATTTAGCATGTGCTTGCATTTAGATTTAGATTTTTAATTTAATCTTTGCTTGAGATATTATTCAAATAATTGAATTTATTAATTCAATTTAACATTTGAATATATTTAGAACTTAACTTTGATTTTCAATTTGGTTTTTGAAATTATGCACATGTATTTGAATTTGGAAGAAATTAGAAGAATAAGAAATTAAATGAAATTAAAATTTGGGGAACTAGAAGAATCAATTAGTTAATTAAATAATTTAAAGAAACTATTTAATTATTTAAAAATGAAATTCAATTAAATAATAAAGATTATTTAATTTAAAGGAATAAAATCATAATTAATTAAATAATAAATATTTAATTAATATTTAGAAGAGGGTTGAATGATTAGATGATTTGAGATAGAAATTGAATAATTAGTAATTTATTTAAATAATGAAGATTATTTAAATTAAAGGAATTAAATCACAATTAATTAAATAATAAATATTTAATTAATATTTAGAAAATGATTAAAATGATTAAATGATGAAAGGATAAGAAATAGAATAATTAGTTTATTTAAATAATAAAGATTATTTAAATTGGGGAATTAATCATAATTAATTAAATAATAAATGTTTAATTAATATTTAGAAAATAATTAAAATGATTAAATGATGAAAGAAATAGAAAATAGAAATTGAGAATTAATTTATTTAAATAATAAAGATTATTTAAATTGTTGAATTAACCATAATTAATTAAATAATAAATATTTAATTAATATTTAGAAAATGATTAAAATGATTAAATGATGACAGAATAGGAAAATAAAATAATTAATAAGATGATGAGGAAATATGAATTTAGAAGAAATAGATTAATTAAATTAATTAAATAATAAAGATTATTTAATCAATTAGAGGAATAATTAGTACATGATCAATGAGACATTTTTAGGTGTCTACAATATGCATTCTCGTTCTCAATGTTGCCATCTGTTTTGATGAAAGTGCCAGTGCTTCCTTTGTTTTCATCATTGGGCCTTGATTTGTTGAAAGTTGATACAAGCATCATGGTATAATTGAACCATAATGACCTGAGTATAACTTACATGGATTTTGATATTGCAAGATGACACAAGCGTTGAGGTATAATTGAACCAAGATGACCTGAGTGTCACTTGCGTAAAATAGACAAGAGTTAACCTTTGTCCTATACAAATCCAAAATGTCTTTAGTGATATGTTACCCGATCATGTTGTAAGACAAATTTGTATAATAGAGGGCTTCACTGCCAAACAACAGATAAAGAAAACGCCACATTCCTTCCTTGCTTCTCTAGTCATTGAGACATCCTTGAGTCACTTAGGAGATATGATAAGCAAAAATTAATAACCATAAGTAAGTATGCATGCTATTGGAAATGTATTCTTGTCAAGTAAAACATCTTGCAAATAGATCTTTTGTTCAATTCTAATCAGTTCAATTCTGTGATATTTAGTCTTCTTGCATTGCCGTTGTCATTTGTTGGTTGTTATGATCCTTGTTGTCTTGCTACGTGTTTGGTTTGATGTCTAAAACCCTCAGGGTAAAATGCCCCCAGCGAGGTCAGGATTTTGCCCCTTGCTATTGATACCACTTTGATATGGATGTGTACACTGATCACCAAGCCATGGTGGGATATGATTTGGATAACTGATTCAGATAAATTAAGGACATTGACTACACTAAGTATGTCAGTTCAATTCCATGATATCTAGTCTTCTTGCATTGTCGTTGTCATTTGTTGGTTGTTTTGGTCCTTGTTTTCTTGCTACATGCTTGGTCTGATGTTTAAAACCCTCAGGGAAAAATGCCCCCAGCGAGGTCAGGATTTTGCCCCTTGCTATTGATACCACTTTGATATGGATATGTACACTGATCACCAAGCCATGGTGGGATATGATTTGGACAATCGATTAAGATAAATCAAGGACAGTGACTACGCTAAGTATGTCCAAGATTGATAAGCATTTGTGAATTTCTGTTGATGGCTCAGATGGGTGGATGTGATATGTACAAATAGATGGAGGAACTGCTCTATCACAAATAACGAGCCTATTTCTGGGTTTTCACCACTTGCTTTTATTGCACTTTTTGATTTTTTATAATTTTTGAAAGATGAAACATATACCGCCATCAATTGATAAAGATAAGGCTAACTAGAACAAAATCCAGCAGTCATATTAATCTATATCATTATTTTGATTTGTTTTATGATTGATAAGAATGTCTGGTTTCAAAGAGTGAGTACCCCGTATAAGACCAATTTGTCTGGTTTTGAGTGTACCTATCCCTGTATAAGACATGTTGATGTTGATAGATTTCGAGTGATGAATTGATTAACAAGACATGTGATCAGTTTGATTATAGACTTCGAGAGTTTTTATTAAAAATAAATATTGAAGAAGCGAGGAAGACTAATGTGGGCATAGCACGTACATGCCCCACACGTCCATTGAGGTCACACTGGTATGAATCCTAATTGTCGATATGGGTCAAGTGTCGATATGTTTCAAAGGTCGATATGGGTCAAACTGATTGTCGATATGGGTCTTGATTTGATATGAGTCTCGATTCGATATGGGTCCTGATTCGATGTGGGTCCTCATTGTCAATATGGGTCCTAATTGCGTTATGATGCTTGATTTCGATATGTTTCTAGATTTCGATATGATTCTTGATTGATTGAATGATCTTTGATATGATACTTGCGTGATTAATATGAAACATAATTTCATTATGGGTCATTGATTGCGATATGATACTGAACTTCAATATGTCACTTGATTTCGATATGGGACTCTGGTTGATTGATTTTTGATATGATGTTGTTGATTGATTCTCGATATGATGCTTGGTTTCGATATGTGTCTTGTTTTGGTTTGCGATATGGGACTGATTGATTGAGTCTCAATATGAAGCTTGGTTTCAATATGGGTCTTGTTTTGGTTTGATGGATGGGACATGTGTTCATGCTTTGATTTTCAATTTTGTTCTTGATTTTTTTGATTTTTAGTTTTTTTGAGACATTTTTTAATTTTGGAGCTTTTTATATTAGAAGAAAGATGTATGTGGTTGCCCTAATGTATAGAAAGACAAGGAGTATTATGAATGGATGACTGAACCGTTGATGTGGAAATGGATAGGAGAAAGACGAAAGTAGCTTATGAGGAGACACGTCAAGAGATTTTTGAAATCATGTTTTTGTCCTTAGTTTTGATCATGATCAAGGATGAAAAAGGGGATATGGATGGAGATAGGATATGGATAGGAGAAACAAGATCATAGATAGTGATGGATGATGTAAGCAATGAATAGATAGGATAAGGGATATTTACTAAAGGGTATGGATAAGGTGAAGCAAGATATTGGATCATGGAAGCAATGAATAGATAGGATAGATGGTGTGGATAAAGTGAAGCAAGATCATATATAATGATGAATTTAGATAGGGTAATGGATATTGGAAGAAGGACAATGGGAGATATGGTATGAAGAATAGAGGGGATGAAACTTTGACCCCAAGTATAGAGGTCTCCATTTGCAAAGAGGTGATATGTAAGATTGTCATAGTATTTAGCACCACCTGAATAAGTGTTCTTGAACTTTTCAAAGATAGAGACCCAACCCATACTTAGAACCTTCGAAAAATTCAACTGAACATATCTAGCAACTAGGAAGTAGACTCAAAAGGGAAGAAGAATCCCAAACTGGATCAAGGTACTTAGTCTTTGATTACCCATGTGTGTGCAAGTGGGTTCATTCCGGCTCATATGATCATTGTAATCTTCATAATCCAATGTGGCTAGCTACATGAGTTACCCTGACTTCAAAAGCATCCTGGATAGAGCCTCGCTACCAACGAGCGTCCATAGCCTCAGCAAGGTTATCGTTGTAATCTCACAAATATTGCTCCATTGCTATAGGCATCCATAGCCCCGATGGAGTTACTCACATGTTCCCATAGCCAAGTATTTTGATATTTCATTTCTTTTTTTCTTTTCTTGATCATGCTTTTGATCTTTTGATATTGTTTTTTTCTTTTCTTATTTTTCTTGGATTGGCTTGTAAGTAATGAAACTTACATGGGTCTGATAATAATAGTGGTGCTGAAGCAAGATTTTAGATTTTTCACTAGCCATGTCTTCAACTAAGAGATCACAATGATTTAGAGCAATTGATTAAGTGTATGAGATATAATAATCAAAAGATGTTGGTACCAAGATACAATAAGTGGTTCTTTTCTGGATTGAGTGTGTATCCGAACCAAAAGAAAATGTTAAAGAGGAACAACCTCGAATTCTGAAGCGTTTTGTGAATAGATATATAGGAAAAGGATTGAACATGAGATTCGAGCACAGGCAAGCATGTGACAAAATGACACAAATGCCTATTTCACAGATGAAGGATTTATGCAAAGGACTAAATGATAGGGATTGAAGGAATGAAAAAGAGGTGGTGGATAATAGATATAATATTTGAAGATTTGTGGAGGATAGATGGAAATGTATTCAAGATGAGTGTTGGTACACAAATTGAGAAGTGATGAAGAGATGGAGGAAAATCAAATTTTGGGACATAAGGACCCAAAATAGATAAAGGAAATGACGGAAGAATAGTTTTGGAAAGATGTTTAGATAGATGGTTGAAAGAAGTTCAAAGATGGTGCCTTTGTTTATCTTTCATATGGATCATTTGAGGTGATGGATTGGTGGATGGATGGAGGTAAGGACCCAAGATGGATGGAAGGGATGGAGAGTTTGACTTTGGAATGAAAGGACCTAAAATGGATTTGGAGGATGAAGAGTTTGACTTTGGAATGAAAGGACCTAAAATGGATTTGGATGATGAAAAGTTTGACTTTGGAATGAAAGGACCTAAAATGGATTTGGATGATGAAAGGATTCCTTGATCTTGATCTTGACTTGGAGTAGGATCATTTGAGTTTGTGCTTTTCTCTTGATTTTGAATTAGATTAGCGAAGGAGATGGAAGGGATATCATGCTCTTTCTTATGAGGTGGATGTTGAATGGGACTCTTCTCTTGAGATAAAAGGGGATCATCGTTGATGGAATACCAAAATCTTAGGGGATCATCATAAGATTCTTGATAGGTGGGATCTTGATAAAAAATGGTATTAGATTAGAGAGCCCTGATATCTTGATCTTGATTTAGGCTAGGACTCATTTCCTTTAAATAAACTTCTTCTTTTCAAGTGATAAGGGATGGTCACATGAGTGATCAAAGTTTCAGTTTGGATAGGTTGATGTTGTTGACTTGATGGATACTTTGTTTCAGATACTCAAGCTTACTAAGTCGAATAGAGGGTTTGTTCGATAGGCCCCTATGACATAGCACGTCAAATCATATGGATAAAGTCTCCTGATATGGAAACTTGATTTGACTAACTTGAATACCTAGCTAGGTATTGTTGTCATTGAGATAGCTGGATGATAAACTCTTGATCACTTGGTTTGATACTCCCCTAATCTTGTTGGATGAAAATCTTGCCTAAAGATAGTTGAAAAGTTGATAACCACCTCAAAAAGGTGCTTTGTTGGATTTGGAAATTATTTTCTCTCTAAGGTTGCTCTTTGCTCTTTGTTTTGAACTGATTGTTCTATTGGTTGATTTGCAAGATATTTCAATGTTCACAACAAGAAGACATAGCACACATAAAAACAATGATCATTCCTATGCTAAACATTGAGTGTATGTTTTTGTGAGGGTATTTTCAAATCCCCAATGTTTTTTACTAGTTTGATTTACAATAAAGGACACATCAGATAAACACTTTATTCAAAGGTCATCAACAATATCATAGTCCACTAGTCTCGATACTCCATCAGCTCAAACAACCTTGTCACCCCCTAGAGGGCGCCCGATTTTTTGCCTTTTACCATAAATTAACCCAAAGTGAATTGCTTCACAATTGGGTAGTTATCTTGGGAGATATATGGTGAGTAATTTTGGGGGCGGATTCTTCCCCACCCTTGCACTATGATATTGCCAATGTTTGGCAACTGACTCGGCTCAAAGTTTCTAATGCTAAGGTTCGTAATCAGGCTTCTGTTTGGTCTTCAGTGATAAACTCCCTCGGGAGGCTTCCCAACCTTTAGAACAAAGGCTTTACGTATCTTAAAGATACTGGGGGAAGGCTAATGCTTGAGAAAAACCGTTGGAGGGGATTTTCATCAACCTCCACATTTGATTATAGTGGGTTGGAATACTTGGAGATAAAATTGTTTCCCACTTGGGTCATACCCTTCACACTAGCCTTTTCGAGGCTTTGGGAAGGCAGACCCTCTAAAGGATTTAATTGCTTGAAAGTAAAAGAAAGCATAAAACAGTGGTTTGTTTTTTTGGTCACCCAATTAAGGGGAGAGCATATACCTACCACTTTCGAGACATGGATTACAAGTGTTCTTTTTAACCTTCAAAGCAATGATGATCTATCCTCTATTTGAAGTTGTTGCTCCAACAAGCATGGTGTTTATTTTAGTTCCACATAGCAATTTGTTTTCTAATTAGGAATGGAAATCCTGGTCAACAAAATGAAAGCACGTTGCTTGAAAGTAAATCGCTTTGTAAGAAATGGACAAGTTGATTGTTCTTTTTACCTTTTGCAAGAAAATTGAAAAATTTGTTGTTCTTTTTAGAGCCCAAAATGAAGTGTTTTCCCCTAATCTTGCAAGAAAGCAAAGTGTTTGATTTGTTGTTCTTTTTACCTTGCAATGAGATTCCTTTTAAGCCCAAAGAAAAGTGTAGTTTATTTTAAGCCCAAAAGAAAGATGAGCTTCTTTTTAATCCAAAGGAAAAATGAGTTCTTTTTATCCATCTTTAAAAAGCTAGAAAGAAATCACAAATCCTAATTCTAACTCCTCCAACCTGCAAGAAACTGTTAAAACCTGCAAGGAAAGAAGTTAGTGAAAAATAAAAACCTTTGGTGGGCTTACACAAGCCTAATTTCAAATCTTGGTTACAATTTTTTCACTCGTGATCCTGAAATGCCCTGAAATTAAATTTGGAGGATCTTCCAAAACTAGATTTTGCATTATAACTCCTAGAGGTCCGAAACCCCTCTCAAACATCCTGACAATATATATGGAATATAACTTAAAGTATAAGAAATAGAAAAGAGAAGAGGAATTGTCCTTCCACAAGCCTATTTTTTTATAGCTTTGTTACAAATTTTTGCCTCTATCAGCTCTATGTGCTAAATAGTGGAATAGATGTGCTAAGAAATGATTCCTAAGCGCTAGCAAATCAGACAGATGCACTATTCTGAGGCCTAAATGTGCTAGTCTGGTGCTCCTATGCGCTGAAATAACAAAGAGGGATATGCACTAAAAAGAAGATCAGATGCACTGAAAGATGGTTTCTATGCGCTGATATGTGCCATGTAAGCGCTAGGATAAGCTATGGATGCACTAAAAGAACTCTTTGATGTGCTATTCTGATATTTTGACATGATCTTTGTGTTCAACCTGCACAAAAATGGTGTTATTTTTGGGGATGTGCCCCACGGTGGGCACCAATTAATGTATGCCTGGAATGTGGTATCAACCTGTAATAGAGAAGAACACTTCAAACATACACATGAAATATTGCATTAGAGTTAGAAATCAATCAAAACAAGTTAAATGAATCTAAACTTTTTAAAATCGTTCCATGCTCCTCTATCTCTAAAGATCTCTAAGATTCAAGGTGGCCCTCACTTGGAAGAGCACTCGATCCTCAAGATGACAACCTAGAGAATGGGATTTAAATGATTCTAGGATCAAAATGGATGCAACTAAGATCCTAGTGAAAGATAAGATGTTGGATTAAGATGGAATGCAAGATGCAAGACTAAATGCTCAAGATGACGAAGATATGAAACTAGGTTAATTCCAAATTGAAGATTAAATGCTATTAGATGGGCTAATTAAGCTAGAAAAGGATATGCATTTAAGCTAAATGAAACTAAAATGATATGAGATGAATGCTTAATGTTTGAAGATAACAAAGAGAGCTCCTTAACCTGCAAAATGACTATAAGTTTGATGCACAAAAGACTTTATTATTTTGAAGAAGGAATGGGCTCTATTTATAGGGAAAATAGGGCAATGGAGGGTTGAGATTGAATAATCTCAACAAGGGCTAGGATTTGAAAGTTATCAATCCATGTGAGGGATTCAATCCAATCTCAAGTTGACAAATGTCACCTTGAGAGGGCTTGAGAGGAGATGTAAGAGGCATTAAATGCCTAAGGAGACATGACGGTTACCTTAGGAGGTAAGGTTATGGTTAGGTTAGTGGATAACAATGGATAAAGCCTTTACCCAAGGGGTAAACTCTTGTGCAAGGGTTAACAAGATAACTAGGGTCAAAGCTATGAGTGCTTGATGAGACCCTTGGGTTAGCTGAGGGTTAAGTTAGAGAGAAAGTCTCTAACCACGTGGAAAGGTTGAGTTAACCATTAATGGTTAGGAAGACTTTGGGGACAAATTTGTAAGAGTCCTTCCAAATTTGGGGAACTCAACAAATTAGCTTGTTGAAGGAAATAAAGTCTTAAATGCATTTAGAAGACTTTTTTCCAAATTTGAGAAGCGACCTCCTCAAATTTAGGGAAAAGACATGATTAGGCTAATTAAAAGGGTTTAGAAGAATCCAGAAGGCTCTAGAAGAGGTTTAGGAGGCAAGTGGGAGATGTAGGATTTTGCAAGTGGGCAGGGGAAAATAATTTAATCAAAATAAAATTAATTAATTTTAATTTTGGTTGCAACTTGCATTTGTAGGATTTAAATAAATATTGATTTATTTAAATATGATTTTTAACATTGCAAGTGGGTGGTTTTAACTAAATGTAAATTTAATTAAATGGGCTAGAAGGGGAATTTAATTAAATGTGAATTTAATTAAAAATGGCTTAGAAGGGGGATTTAATTAAATGTGAATTTAATTAAAAATGGCTTAGAAGGGGGATTTTAATTAAATGTGAATTTAATAAAAAATGGCTTAGAAGGGGGATTTTAATTAAATGTGAATTTAATTAAAAATGGCTTAGAAGGGGAATTTAATTAAAAATGGTTAGAAGGGGGATTTAATTAAATGTAAATTTAATTAAATGGCTAGGATAGAAGAAGGGAAATATTAATCAAATCTTTAATGGTTAGAAGGGGGATTTAATTAAATGTGAATTTAATTAAATGGCTAGGATAGAAGAAGGGAAATATTAATCAAATCTTTAATGGTTAGAAGGGGGATTTAATTAAATGTGAATTTAATTAAATGGCTAGGATAGAAGAAGGGAAATATTAATCAAATCTTTAATGGTTAGAAGGGGGATTTAATTAAATGTGAATTTAATTAAATGGCTAGGATAGAAGAAGGGAAATATTAATCAAATCTTTAATGGTTAGAAGGGGGATTTAATTAAATGTGAATTTAATTAAAAATGGTTAGAAGGGAAGAAGGGAAATATTAATCAAATCTTTAATGGTTATAAGGGGGTTTTAATTAAATGTGAATTTAATTAAATGGCTAGGATAGAAGAAGGGAAATATTAATTAAATCTTTAATGGTTAGAAGAGGGATTTAATTAAATGTGAATTTAATAAAAAATGGCTAGAAGGGGGATTTAATTAAATGTGAATTTAATTAAATGGCTAGGATAGAAAAAGGGAAATATTAATCAAATCTTTAATTTGATTAATGGGCAAATTAGAAGAACAGGGGCAATTTGATGAGATTGAGAGAGGACAAGAATTTGAGTTGCAACAAAATGAATGGGCTTATCAAGCCTATCTACATGAGTAGGAGTTGGAGGGTTAATAGAGGTAGTAGGAAGAATATCTTTCAATGGAGATGCCAACAAAAGAAGAGAAAATGAAGGTTTTTCTTGCTCAAGTACAGAGGTTGGAGACTCAATCACCTCCTTTAATTCCTAGCTTCAAACAAGTCTCCTCAACTACAATGCATCAACCTGTAGAGAAAGAGGTTTCTACACATAAATTTACAAGCTTCATGCAAGGTTAGTCTCTTGAGTCTTCTAAGTTTTCTATTCCTGGTTTCAAAGAGCCACCTTCATTGCAAGAACTTGTATCTAAGCAAGAAACCCACCCAACTGTTACCTTTCCAAATCCCTTTTTTGGAAAAGAGGTTCCCATGTTCAAAACATTATGTCTCATGCAAGATGAACCTATTGAGCCTTCTAGAAGTAAATCCCAAGTTTTAGGAGTTATCCTTCATTACAAGAGTCTATATATGAGCAAGTGCAACCTATAATTCCTTAAGACCAGCCTTTAGAAAAGTCTTTTGTCTTTGAAGCAACCTCGCAAGCTCTCCAAATTTCTTTGGCAAGTGAGTCTTATCAAGAGAGTTTTGTAAGATAGAGGAGGAGGTTTTTCCTAGTCATATGCTTGTGCATGAGTTTAGAAATGAAAAGTCAAGTTTGTTGCAAGAAAATGAAGAGCATATTCAATTAGGACACCAGATTGAAGAGCAAATAATTGTTGAAAAAGAGGACTTCATAGATTTTTTTGATGAACTTCCTGATTTTATTGTTGATGATGATGAAAGCATGGATGAACTTAACTCGGTGGTAAGTATTGAACAACAATAAGACATAAATCATTTAGATAAGGTGTCGGTCTTTCAAGAGGCAAATGAAGGCAACCTTGTCTTAAGAGATGATAAAGGTGATATGGGCAAAACAATTAATCAAATAGAGCCAACTATGAACCAAGAGCCTATTTTCTGAGGTATAGATCTAAATATTCTTTAAATCGTTCAAGAAAATAGGCATAATGTTGAGATATATTGTGATGTGCATAGGAAGATCAATGAAGAGTTTGATGAAGATCATTTTTATAGCATCATAGAAGAATTTTATTTGAAGCTTGATAATAGATTAACACTTTCAAAGGAAAAAATACATTAGCAGCATACTCAAATAAGGAAGAAATATATTATTCTTTTTGGTTCACACGAAACACCTCATTTCAAACAACGAGAGATTAATGTGGGAGTTACAACTTTTGTGCATTTAAGAGGTTGTCCTATCAGACACCTAATCAAAATAGAGGGAAACAAAACATCACAAATCATGCTTGCACCTAAGCATGAAAATCCAAAAGAAGATGAGGCTAAGCATGAGGTTGTTGCAATGGAAGAACAAAGCCAACTCACTAATGCACTTCAAAGTAGTAGTGTGCATGCACAACAAGATGACGTAAGTGGGTTTTTTTATATTTTTGAAGGGATGTTGCAACTCTCCGTTGGATCTTTATCCATTTTATATCTCTTATGGGTTGCCCAAGATCATCTGAAGCATTGTAAGTTAAGAAGAAAGGGAAGTTACTTTATACAACCAGTGAATGGTTTTATTGGTTAGTTTAGGAGTAGGTTAGTTTTTCTTTCCAATAAGGTGTTGTAACATCTTGTTTTAGTCTTGTTTTGAGTTTCTCCAAGTGTCTTGACACATGTTAGTCATGTTTGCCAATAGATTAGGTGTTGTTGTTTCATTTTAATAGCAGATTCTTAGTCCTTTATGAGTAGTTTTCAATCATGTTTTAGTTTAGTTGTCATTTCTCCAAGTGTTGTGACACATTTATAGCAGCCAAGTTTGAGTCTAAGGTGTTGTTCCATGTTTCTACCAACAAGGGTCTTGGTTTGTTCAAGTTTGATCTCTGAGTTCTCAAGTCTCTGTGCCCAATGGATGTCGCAAAGGCTACTAGTCTTGTCATGTTTAGCAAGCAAACACCCCATAGAGTTGCCAAAATGTTATCCAATTTAGTCCTTGGCTCAAAATTGCATCTAAGGGCTTTCATTTTTATTTTGTTTTTATCTTGGACTAAGTTTAGTATCATTGGCACTCCCTTGGTTATGTCAAGTAAAAAATGTTTGTGTTTGGTTTTAAGAGCTTCTTATATGTCAATATAATTTATGTATTCCAAGTGTTAAAGGCCCTTGTTCTTGATTTAAAATGTCAAAGTTGCCTTTAAATTATATTCCTTGGAAGTTTAAAAAAAACAAAAAAAAAACAAGGAAATGTAAAATCACATGACGTTTCACTTGCGAGGGAATTCCAAATGTTGTAAAACCTTTTAAAAACCCAAGATCAATTATAACTCATGGTTTAAAATAAAAAATGATAAAGTAATGTAGAGAACGATAATGGCGAGAGCAGGAGGCAATGGAAAAAATTTGCATGGTGGGTGTGGCGCAGGTATCTCCGGGCTTGGGAGCAGATCTAGACTGGGCAAAATCAACATGGTGATCGACATCAAGGAGGGTGGAGTGCTAGATGGAAGGCGAACTCATGGAGCGATGAGATAGATCAAACCATCTCAATGGAGGTAATCAGGGCTTGAGTCAACAATGGATGGAAGGCCTACAATAATTTGGGAAACGACTTGATGAAAGATGCCAGGAGGCAAAAGGAACCCCACTTGGATCATTAGAGACAATATCAAATGTAGTGGGTATTTAGGAATGGGCATTGGTTAGATTCACTATACCAAGTTGAGAATGAATGACAACCAATGCCAGTAAAGAATTGGAATTTTGTTGGGCCTCCTTGGATTCGGAGTAGGAATCAAAATAGATAATTCCGTGCCAAGCATCCCACCAATAAGTGGCCTGCCATCTCGCAGGAATGGAAGGCAAAGGGCTTCCAGAGAGGAAAGAATGGGTGGTTCAGGAAAATGTCAATATTTGAAGTGGATGTGGTACGCAATTGGAGATCGGATCGCTTCAAAGCAGGACCTTCAAATGGTCGTTCAAAGCAAAGCATGGATTCGAATTTCAATGGAAACAACTCCCCTTGGTACGAAAGCAAAAATTGGTAAGGAATCTTTGAACCCCTGGTCAATTGTTATTGTAGATGAAGTAGTGATGCAAAATAAAGAGTATGGAAAATTTTGGGTTTTTTTTTAATCAAATGGGGAGATTTAGATGGAAGAGTCAGGAGCTAATCAACAACTGGTGCAAAGAGCAATGGGGTGTGGGCACAATGAGTAAGCCTTTTGCAAATGGTTTTTACCTGGTTACCTTGGCATCGATGGAAGACAAGCAGAGGGCTCTCAGTTCTGCCCCTCTTTTCATGAATGGGGCTTAGATGAATCTCTTTGATTGGAAACCAGGATTCAATCCCAAGACTGAGATGGTCCCTAAAACCATAGTGTGGTTCCGTATCTATAACTTGTCATCAGAGTTCTGGGGCGATGGAGTCCTAGAAAGTATTGGCAAAAAACTTGGTAATTTCTTGTATCTAGACAATCCTCTAGAAGATCAGACAATGGGAACTTATTTCAAGATCTGTGTGAGTGTATCCTTGGAGGCAAAGATTCCATCAGAAATTGAATTGATGTCAGAGGTAGGAAATTGGACACAGCTGATTGATAGGGAGGATAAGTTGGATTTATGTCCACATTGCAGGTCGCTGACCCACACCCCGGTCAGTTGCAACTTCAAGATTCCTCTAGATGATAATCATAAAATTGAACAATCCTTTCTTGGTAGTGTAAAGGAGAGATCAAGTGGGTTCCACTTATTGACATGAAGAAAGAATTGATAGATCTAATCTAGCCAGAGAAGGTTATTCAAGAAATTAGAAATTTGGAGATGGTGGATTGAGCCCCCAAAAAATATAGGGACAAACCTCCCAAGGACACAAAGGGAACTCATATTCGTGTTGAGTCACTAGCATAAGTAATTGGCTTAGGGGAAATTGAATTGAAGAAGTTGGAATTTGTGCAAGAGGTGACTGAACTTCCATAGGAAGATTGGACTGGGATAGAGAACCCGAGCTTGTCAGATATCCCATTACCTAATTAGGTGGATCACCTAGAGGAAAAGATAGTTCAACTCATGGAGAGCAATCTGGGTAAATACACAGAGGCACCTGACCCAGGGACAAGAGAGAGGCAAAGTCTTGAGGATCCAATTGTAAATGTGGAAGTTGAAGATGAGATAAACATAGAATCACACATGGATGACAACTTTGAAGAATTTTAGGCTGGAATTCTAGAGGAAAGAGGATTAGAGCAAATCCAATCCTCTTTGAAAACCCCCAAATTCAGATCAAGCAAGCAAAGGGGTCGTCAGACAAATAAATCCAAATTGGCAATGGCTAGCTGTGCGAAAGGGCAAACCAAATTGTTCCAAATAATTCTTAGAAACAGGAAGGAGTTACCCCTTCCCGAGGAGCCATGAGGATACTGAGCTGGAATGCTAGGAGCTTAAATGCCCCTAACAAATGGCGCTTATTCAAGTGCCAAATTGAGTCAATTATGGAAGACTTAGTGTTGATTCAGGAAACCAAATGGAGTAAAGTTGAGCAGGAGAGGAAGATGAAGATCTGGAGGCAGTGGGAGGGAGTATTTGTGGAATCTATGGGGACCTCAGGTGGAATAGGCTTTCTTTGGAACCCTTCAAAGGCTCGATGTTCCTTGGTGGAAGCCCATAGAAATTGGATGATGGTAGTATATAAAGATTTCAAGGATAATCAGTGCTGGAAAGTGATCAATGTGTATGGACCCATTGCTACACTAGCTAAGAGGGAGCTTTGGCATGAATTGTCTAGGAAACTCAGCTCGGAAAAGGATGAGAAGATTATTATTGAGGGGGATTTTAATGCAACCCTCAATAGTTTGGAGAAGATGGGAGGTTCTATGGTGAAGAATAGAATACAACAAGACTTTCAATAATTTGTTGACTCCAATCAGCTGAAGGAGATTGTGACAAATAATGGTAAATATACTTGGACCAATAGAAGGCAGGGCTTCACTAGCATAGTTGAAAAATTAGATAGATTCTTTCTTTTTGGTGATTGGTCTAAGACCCTAGGACTGATGAAGTTTTCAATTTTTCCATTCAGTGGATTGGATCATTTTCCAATCCAACTGGTATTTGCTTCAGATCCATACTCTAGTGGATCCCCTTTCAGGTTTGAAAGGATGTGGATCAGGGATCCATCCCTTTTGGCTTTATTGAATCAATGGTTGAAAGAGTGTAGATTTGGAAACCATTCCGAGATGTTTATCTTTCATAAGAAACTCTCATACATGAAGAATAAACTCAAGGAGTGGAACAGGGCACACTTCAAGAACTTCTTCACTGAAGGCCAAAAGATTGAAAACAAATTAAGGGCTCTAAATGAAGTAGTGATATCTCAAGGTATGAGAGAAGAAGAGTTTAGAATGGAGAAAAAACTCAAAGTAGAGAAAGAAGAAATACTGATCAGAGAGGAATAATTTTGGAGTTAAAAGTCGCATGAGCTTTGGCTCCAGGAAGGGGATAAGAATACAATTTTTTTTCACAACTTTGTAGTAACAAAAAAAAACAAAAATAGAATCTTGGAGTTGGTTAGAGAAGATGGGACTATTCTTTTCTCTAAAGATGAGATTAGTAGAGAAGCAGTGGGATACTTTTAGAATCTTATGAATCGAGGATATCAGAATATTAATCAGGGAGCTATAAGGAGTGAGTTTCTCAATTAGATACCCAACATCATCACTGAAGAGAAAAACATGGAGATGTCTAGGCCTATATCTATGGAGGAACTCAAAATTGTTACTTTTTAACTAGCCCCTAATAAGGCCCTTGGATCAGATGGATTCCCAGCTTGCTTCTATCAAACTTTTTGGGAGATAATTAAGGATGATCTACTCAAGGCAGTAGAGGAATCTAGAAAAAAAGCAATGATTTTGGGATCCATTAATCCTATTTTTTTAGCCCTTATCCCTAAAAAGAAGGATGCCACAGGTATGAATGATTTCCGGCCAATTACTTTATGCAATACGTGTTATAAGATAATCACTAAAGTAATGAAAAATAGATTAAAAAAGGTTAAGGGAAATATCATATCAGAAGAACAAAGTGGCTTTGCCCTGGGTAGGTCTATTATAGAGGGAATCATAGTTGCTCATGAAGTGATCCATACAGCTAGGAAGCTAAGGACTCCCCGCGTGATCATCAAGTTGGATATTTTAAAAGAATATGATATGGTAGATAGAAATATTTTTCTAGATGTTCTATCTAGATTTGGGTTTGACCGGACTTGGATTGAATGGGTTAGAGGATGCTTGGAAACCCCAAAGTTCTATGTTTTTATCAATGGTTTGACCAATGGGTATGCTAGCTCAAGCAAGGGTTTAAGGCAAGGGGATCCATTATCTCCATATCTATTCATCATAATGGTAGAGGCATTAGGGAGGAGTATCACAACTGTGAGGGATGGGGGTCGGTGGAAGGGCATTGAGGTCACCCCTGACATAAAACCAGTTACCCACCAGCAGTTTGCAGATGACACCATCCTCTTTGGAGAAGCCTTTAGAGGTGAAGCAAGATGTATCAAATCCATCTTGGATAAATATAGTGAGGCTTTTGGTCAGTCTATCAATTAGTGTAAATCTGAAGTATTTTTCCTCAATGTCCAATTGGGCCTCCAGCTGGACATTGCAAGAATATTGGGATTAAAAGTGGCACAATTCCCAAGGAAGTTCCTAGGTCTGCCTCTATTTGGAGGTATTCTAAAAAAAATCTATTGGGATAGATTGATTGAGAACTGCAAAAATAAGATGGAGCTTTGGAAAGGGAAATGGCTGACCTCGACAAGTAGATTGCTCATGGTGAAAGTTGTTTTATCGATTATCCCAATCTATTCCATGACCTGTTTGAAAATTCTAGTTTCATTAGAGGACAACCTAAATAAGATTATGAGAAGATTCTTCTGGTCTGGCCCTCATGAGGATCATAAGCATCCATTACTTTCTTGGGAAAAGGTTTGCAAACCGTGGAATGCTGGAGGTGCTAGGATTCGACAACTCAAAATCATGAATCTGGCCCTTGGGGCTAAGCTCACTTGGACCTAAATCAAACCTGAAGTGGGTAAGAATACTAAGAAAAAAGTATCTAGATTCAGATAACCCTCTCAATAGTCTAAGAATTAGAAACCCTCCAAAAGGTTCTGCCATTTAGAATTTTATATCCGAAAGCAGGGAGTTGGTGTCCAGATATATTACTTGGGAAATATGTAATGGTTAATCGATAGCTTTTTAGGAGGACTCATGGAATGGTCACAAAAAGTTGGAGATGGACCACAACTTGAGGGAGATTAGAGTAGCAACCATCAGGGTTTGGGGGACTAAAACTTTGGTGAGGTAGTTATATATATTTACTCTATCAAAAATCTGATACAAAAAAGAAGATTTCTAGAAGAGGGATGAAAAATGCAATTCCTATATTATTTAACCCACCCTCTTTTGAATTAAAAAAAATATCAATATCTATTTATCCTTTAAATTTTCCATTGAAAATACAACATGCATGCAAATAAAATCTCCCCCTCTTTCCCCATTTTTGAAAGAAAAATAGGCAAGCATAAAAAATGAATTGAATAAGGGAACTTGGATCTACAAGATGAATGAAAAGCTTGTTGTTGAATCAAACTCTTGTTTCCAAAACTATCCTCCTTCAACCCTCTTCCTGTAACCTAGTAAAGATCTTCTCCAAAACCTCTAAAATCCTATCTCATACTATGAAACATGTTTACAAAATTTCTCCTACAACTAACATAATTCCAAAACAATTTTTCTTAAGAATTCAAAGACTAATTTATCACCCAAAATAAAAATGAACTCCCTTTTATAAAATCTAGTATTCATTATATAGAAAAAGAGAGTCATTTCCCACTTTCAAAAGAAATTAATGATTTAGAGATTCTTTTCCCAAAATAATTCCATACAAAATTATTATTGTCATATTCTATGACACATTCCTTATGGTTTGTCATAGTGGGGTTAACACTTGTCCATTGCATCCTCAAATTTAAATTTGAAATTTCTTTTCCCCTCTTATGCCATGTTTCTAGAATTTTCTCATTTTTCCTACACCATGTGCTCAATCAATATATTGAGTAAATAAATAATTTCCAAATAAATTTATGACCTCGTGTGTGTGTCACTACTTATTAATTCAACCATGTCCGATTTATCATTTCTAACTAACATTATCATAAAATCAATAATAATAATAATAATAACAACAACAACAACAACAACAACAAGAAGTTTTGTCAAGGTCTACGAAGAGGGTTATGACACCACTGATGTGCAAACTTGCTTATTTGTGACCAAATTTTTGTTTCTCTTGTCTGCTCTATGAGAAATTAGATCTTTGTATTTTGAAATCACTTGGTTTTATAAGGAAATGGTGATTTTAGTAAGACTGAACCACCAGGATATTTGTTTCTCTTGGCCAGTGAGCTATTTATTTTCTCACTTGTTGCTATTTGTGCTCAAATTTGTTTCCCTGATATGTTATGTCTGAAATTTTCCAACTTTGCATTTTCATTTGTCTTGGCTAGTGATCTGTTTATGTTCTCACTTGTTATTATTTCTGATTGAGTTTGCTTTCCTGATATGTTATTTCTGAAATTTTCCAGCTTAACATTTTCATTTCTCTTGGGCAGCAACCTATTTCTATTCTCTCTTGTTGCTATTTCCAATTGATATTAGAAATTCAAACATCCATTAAAAAACCCCAAACCCAATACACTTAGCATAACTTCCATGCAAGATGACTAAGTAGGATAAGTTATTGGAAAAGTTGAAGGAAATTTGAGAAAATTTACCAAAACCTCCCTAAACTTTAAAGTTGTTTTGAAAATTTTAAACTCTAAACATGTGATAGGAAGAAACAAGATGACGACAGATAAAATTTAGCAAATTTGATCAAGGGATGACTTTTTTGCATATTTCTCATATTGATTATATGCAATTGGCATAAGGAGGCTTAAAATATAAGGCAATTCTTAAACTTTATCTTGCATTATCAAATTGAGTGTCAACATAGATTTTGTTGGAGGATGTGTACCTCTTCTAGGCACAATGAGAATTTGGATATTTCTCGGAAAAAAAATGTTAAAAACCATTTTGCATAATATACCCATCTAAATAAGGTTGCATTTGTTCATATTTAGTTCTTCTCAAATCTCACAGTCAATTGTCTTTTATTCTAAATAATTAGTCCTTATAAAGATACTTACATTTCTTAAAAGGTTTCCCCTACCTTGCGATATATTATCCAAACTATATCTTGCTATCGACTTAACAATTGCACCTCATTTTGGTGCAAGTGCCAATTAATAAATATAATCAAATATGCATCCATAACAATGGTTAGATAATACAACTTTTTATAAGGACGAAGTCTACAATTGTCACAAATAGTTTGATTTTTGAGGAATATTTCACTCTGGCACAATACTATTGCATCCATTCAATTTTACTTTTCAATTAGTTCAACCAATAAGAACAAATAATTAAAAATTTTGGATAAAAATCCTATAGTTTATATTTTATTTTATTTTTAAATAATTATTTTCTGCCATTTTTTTTTTAATAATTATTGGTTAGAGCAAGTAAAAAATTCAAAATTATAAAAAAAAATCACCTCAAAATATTTATTGACTGCTTTATTTTGTGTAAATGCATTGGCAGTCTGTATAGGTACGAGGGTACTCTAGAACTAATTATGAAGCATATTAAATGTTACTTCCAAACAATTCTATCAACTAATATATTTTTCGGTGTCAAAACAATTTTAATTCCATCGCATGCAACAATTATACTATTGCATCCATTCAATTTTACTTTTTAATTAACCAGAACAAATAATTAAAAAAATTGGACAAAAATCCTGTAATTCACATTTAATTTTCTTTTTAAATAATTAGTTGCTTCCAATTTTTTTTATTCTTATTAGTTAGAGTAAGTAAAATTTTTAAATTTTCCAAAAATTCACCTGAAAATATTTATTAACTGCTTTATTTCATGTAAATGCACTGGGATTCTATATAGGTATGAGGGAACTCTATGACTAATAATGAAGCATATTAAATGTTACTTTCAGACAATTCTATCAATGATATATTTTCTAATGTCAAAACAATTTAAATTTCATCGTGCCCAAAAATTGTATGACAAGAAAACTCAAACCATTTTATTTTTTTAAATAAAAACCCCTTGCAAACCTTCAATGTGCCAGGGGAAGGTCAACATACACTCTCTACAATATTTCTTAAGTAGAATAGTACTACTCACAAATTTAGTATAGTATTGTACTTGCACACAACTAGAGTGATATTCACACAATAGATCCAACCAGTATAATTTTAATATTGAGAGATTTCGTGTTTATACACGTCTCTAATATTTTATAATAGACACATTTCATTAAATTTATTTAAGAACATCTATGGAATCATTAATTAGATTAAATATTGGTGGCAAGATCCTCATAATTAATGACGATAACCTAATTTAAAACATCTGAGGAGGTTTCAATTAGAGTGGATCCCAAATCATTGTGGTCAATATGATCTACTAAATAGTTGACACATTAAGAACAATTAGATTTCACTCAATCAAGTAATTCAATTAAATTGATTTTGAGATTAATTAGCTTTCATAATTTTACTCAATTTTCCTTAAGTTAAGCACCTTTTCTTGCTAATTTTATCTTTATATTTAATTAAATTTAACTATTTATACCCACTTAATGTGAAATATCCAATATGTTCACTAACTCATATTCTTCTATTATGTTGTAGATATTATTCTTCTCCTTCAAAGGTGGCTTGATTACACTTAAGTTGTGGCCTTGATAAAAATATTATTTATTATGTTTATTATATATAATAAACACATAATTTTTTAATTGAATGGAGAGCTTTAAAAATAGTTTTAAAAAAAAATCATTACAACGCAACAACAAAACTGCTGAAAATGATAGCAACATTATCATCAAACAAACTTTGTATCTTTGCCTTCTGATTATTGGAATTATATGTTGGAAATATTTGATTTGATCATAGTTGTTGAATATCTTTTATTGTTACCAATTTTAACCATCAAAATTCTTCTTAATTGCTTTATTATCTACCTAGCCAACATAGTATTTAAAATTTTTATTTTTAATGTTCACAACTGTTACAAAATGATTGAATGACGTTTTAAAGGTGAGAGAATGGATTGAGTAGAGAAATAACAATAGAGACCAAATTTCAACTCATGCTACAACACACATTCTCATTTATATGTTTCTAAGCTACACAAACATTATATATATAATTAGTTGAAAAAGCATTGCCCAATCTGCATAACCAAGCCTAAAATGTTTTCTACACAACTGATATTTGTTAAGCTAGTTTACGGTTCAAACTCTACTCCATAATTAGTAGCATGTCCAAGTTGAAAGCCAAAATTCTTTTAGGGTGTACATTGATGACTTGGGATTACACTTGATCACAAGATGAGGAATTCTATCTATGACAAAAGTGAAATTCTTATTAGTCCATTGTTTACCCAAAGCCAGACAATTTTGACTTGTGTATTACACCAAATGACATGGAAAATGATCCTACGTGTGTCAATGATAATGACTTAAATCTTGCTTCTGTGTACGTAAAAAGAGGGGTTGCTATACACAATTATGTATTGGCTCAATGATGACTCTTGGATAGAGAAGAATGTGGAACTATGGGGTCATCCTCAACTTTGTAGAGTAACTTGAAGTAGAATGTAGCATGGAAAGGAAAAATCTACTCTAAAAGTTCATGGAAAAAGTACCAAATGCACCACATGAATTAAAAAAAGGCTATAGTAGACAAAGGATTTGAGATCAATACCTTTGGCCAAACTTTGCATGTAGTATGAAAGCAAATAATATAGGAAATAATTTAAAGATATTCATCCAAATATCGATATGAAATTCAAATACATAATGAGGAAGTGAATATTCAATAACAACAAACTCTATATCTACTAGAGAAACAATTATTGGGGATTTAAATAATACAAAATGGGCCATACCAAAGGTAAGCAGACAAATATAACCTATAATGTATTACTCTTGAGAAAAAGATTCAGAAAAATTCACGATAAGAAAAAGGAGCACACAACCATCCTAAAATGTGCTGCTTCAATAAGAGTGTGTATGAGTGGAAATAGAATTCAAATCTGCATGCCATCTTAATACATGATTTTTTACTTACCTTATATGGTTGAAAAGGACCAACAATTAAATGTGGACTGGGACTATCAATCAGTATCAACCTAGGAGGATGGTATGATTGAGAAAACATTATGATTATGATTGGAGTTCAAATTCCTTCAAACAAGCTTCCTTTATTGAAGTGATTGTGACAATATGGACATAAAAAGGACACATATGGGTGCAAAATATAAGTGAATAATAGCAAAAGCATACCCCAAGATGTAGTTTACAATTTAAATATTTATCTAAATTTGATATTACCCTCCCTATGCATTAGAACATGGAAAGATAAAGAGAAAATGACCAAGGTAACAGAGTAGTTAGAAAACAATCACCACAATTCTTGTACCTATTTCACCCCACCTAAATACATCTCTTACCAAGACCAATACCTCAATCCACGACTCGACCCCTCCCTAAAAAAAAGCCTCTTACAACTTATACAAGAATTCTTTATCCAAGGACAAACATGATGAAGTAAAATGGGATGACCTCAATTGCTTAATTATTGCAGATTTCCCAGTGTAAACTTATGTTCAAATCCCCAAGAGACATCTTAATGCTAATACATACAAATATTTTAAATTGAATTTTTATTTACTACCACATCCAATTTAAGGTGTGGTACTCCAATAGATGAGGCTAGATTCAATTATTGAGCAAATTTGACATAAGAGATAGAACTTGATTGCAACATCTAAGCTAGAGAACTCTCCATAAGGAGAACTCAAAACATTAAAAAAAAAAAGAAGATACTCCCAGATATAACTTCCAATTCAAAAACTCATTTAAATTCTAGATATGATAGTATCTTTCCTATGCATTAAAGATGTAAGAGAAAAGAAAAGCGTTAACCTAGGTAATTGAGTAGTTGGTACACGAGTCTCTTCAATTGCTATAATCATCTCACTTCACCTAAATTCATCTTGTACTTATCCTAATTATTGCCCAATAGCTTATATACAATAATTTCTTATACAATCACAAAGAACACAATGTAGTGCAACGAGATGACATCAAATGGTAAATCACTGGAAAACAAAAACAACAATACATTGCCATAAGCCCTAGAACCACTACAACAATGAGATGCAAGGAACAAAAATAGACTTTCACTACAGATCCACATTCATCTAAAATCTTGCAAATGAATTTTTAATTTTACCTCTCTGCTTATTTTATTACCCTTTCCACTCAAATCTCCATGCCCTACAATCAACCTATACATATAATTTCTTTATTGATGAATGTATTACAACAAAAAATTATTTATAGAAGATTTACATGTTTAATCTTAACGAGTTCTAAATAGTTTTGGAAACCAATACAAAACACAATCAGAAAATTAAAGAATGTGGAGGACAATCAACCATCTATTTAGGAAACCTGTTGTAATTTAGTTTAACTGAATGTTGAAGTGAAGTGGAGAAATTTCTAAACTATAACAAATCTTTAAGTGGTTTAGATATAAATGCAAACAACTTGGATAAGGTATAGAAAATGACTTTAATAATTAGCATTGACTTTAATATTAACGATGTTATTTTTAATTGTAATGGCTCCAACAAGGAATTGGCATTGTTAGAAATCTATAGTGAGGGGATGATACACAGAGGCAATAATGGGTAGACAAAATTATACACATGACTTCCTTTTAAGGCATTAGCAAAGGTAACATACAAAAATTAATACATGTAATAGTTACCAATAAGACTTGTGAGGGATTGTATGAATTTTAATGATAACTAAATAACTCGATTAAAAGGAAAGATTCAATGATTGAATTCTTATTTAATTTCACTGCTATTAAGTCAATTTTTTCCTAAATCTGTATATGGAAAGAAGGTTAGTGACAACCTATACTATGGGAGAGATGACAAGGTAATCACATGGGTACAAGGGTGGACTACAGGGCCATTTATGAGATAAATGAATATTGGTAGATGTTATTAAATAACCATCTTTCCATTTTAGATTGTTGTAAGGATACAACAAAGCTACAAGAAGGATCACTCCCTTTTTGACCACGACAATTTTTTTGACATATGTGGAAATATAAATGGTTCAACATATCTATTAAATGTTGTTTTCTACGACAATACCTCACATCGTTCATTATTTTAATTATTTAATTATTTTTATTGTTCATGTAAAGATATAGATCTACGTTTGCCAACTTTTTTTGCTAATCGTATTGGTTCTCTTTTAGAGAACTCATAAAACATTATATATAATAGGAAACAAGAAATGTTTTGTAGATTTTTTCAAAATAATAATTTTTCTTACTATATTTATATTTATAGATGTGAAAAAATAATTCTAATATAATCTTAATTTATTTTTAGTCATTAAAGTATAGAAACATCATGGAATTGAGAATTCAATGTAAGTCAAGTAATAGATATTTAAAAATAACAATTTTGTTACTATATTAATATTTATACATATAAAAAAAAATGTTTTTGACATAATCTTAATTTATTTAGGTACTTAAATTTTAGAAATAACAAGGAATAAAAAATATAGAAACATTCTTTATTCTTATTAATTACTTATTTATATAGTTCAATTTAGTTTATGGTTAAGGTTTATTTTATTATAGTGTTAGGGGTAGAGGTCACTTTGGTTTAGGTCTAAGTTTTAATTTGATTTATAATCTTAATTTATTTTAAGTAATTAAATTATAAAAATATTATGGAATTGTGTTCATTGAATGTAAAGACAACATATAGAAATAAAAATAAATAAATAACAATTTTGTTACTATATTGATATTTATAAATATGAAAAGATACATTTGAAATAATTTTAATTTATTTAAGTAATTAAAATTTAGAAACATCATAGAATTGAAAATATAATTTAAATATCTTTGTTCTCATTCATTACTCTTTTTTTTTAGAACTTCAAAAAGAAATCTTTCGTAGATTTTTTCAAAATAGTAATTTTATTAGTATCTTTATATTTACAAATATAAAAAGTTAATTTTGATCTTAATTTATTTTAAATATTTAAATTATATAAACATCATGGAATTGAGAATTGAATGTAAAGGAAACAAATAGATATTTTAAAAATAATAATTTTGATATTATATTGATATTTATAAATATGAAAAAAATACTTTTGACATAATCTTAATTTCTTTTAATTAATTAAATTTTAGAAACATCATGGAATTATTTTTTAGCATTGGTTTGAGGATAATATATTTCCCATTAAAACAATTTCAATTTTCTTTTGAAAGAATCAATGAATTTTTTTAATAAGAGCATTAATATTCTATTGAATTGATAATTTAGCATAAATCTACCAAAAAAATTGTAAGTTTTACTTGTGTAAAAGTTGTACTCCTTGTTGTCTATGTTTTTTGATTGAAGATGAAAGTGATCATTATCAATTACATTTACAATATCAACATTATCATCAATTTTACCTACAAAATCAAGATTATTACCAATTACATCTACAAAATCAAAATTTCCATCCAAGTTTCTCAATCTTTCCATAAATATTTGTATAATAAGGCTTAATTAAAACTTAGTGTTATCTAAGAAGGTGGTCTTTTCTGCAACGAAACATAGACAAAGACTTGATTAAAGATTGTGATGAAATAATTCGGTGAATAAAACATGTCCTTGTCTAGATTGTATTGCATACCTGCAACCTTTATTCAAAGGATAATATATAAGACAAACTAAAATCAAATGAAATTCATCTCTTTCCTCAACACTTCTCCTATAAGATATACTATAATATATATGGCTATATGCATATAAAAAAAACAATGATGTTCTATGCAGTTAAATTAAAACCGGTTAGGTCAACTTGTCTCAAATGAGAGTTTCTAGAATTTAAAACATCAATTTCTTGATCTGACTTATCAAATAATCTAGGCTCATTCACACTATTTAGATGTTCTTCCAATTGAATCCATTTACAACATAAGCTATGAGTTTATAGCTAAGAAATGGAAAAAATATAAAATTAAATGGTCTTAGAAAAGAGTGATGAGTAATCACCAAAGGATAGTTTCAAAAGAATATAACAAGAAAAAAAAAAGGTTAGGTAGTGATAGATAGATGAAAAATGATATACTCAAAGAGATAAATAGAGATCCAGAAGTAAGAATAGTAATAAAAGTTTCATAAAGAAATGCTTGATATAAACACATGCACTCACCATTGATGTACAAACCTATTTATTTTTACCCAAATTTTTGTTTCTCTTGTATGTTCTATGGGAAATTAGATCTTCATATTTTGAAATTGCTTGGTTTTCTAAGCGTGGAAATGGTGATTTTAGTAAAGACTTAACGAATAGATTTTTGTTTCTCTTGGCTAGTGAGCTGTTTATTTTCTCACTTGTTGCTATTTTTGGTCAAACATGTTTCCATGATATGTTATGTCTGAAATTTTCCAACTTTGCATTTTCATTTATCTTAGCTAGTGATCTATTTCCGTTCTCACTTGTTATTATTTTCGATCAAGTCTGCTTCCTTGATATGTTATTGTAGCGTAGAAATTAGAAATCATCACAAATAAGATATATAAAAGGACGTATTATTCATCATTAGCTCAATCACACATTGCAATGATCTAATCCTAAGCACACTCAATAGAGACATAAAAACAAAGCATTCAAAAGCAAATATCATGCAAACCAGATGACGATTTGGATGCTTCTTCCATGCGGCTCCATTGTTCTTCTTTCCTCTTCAAATGGATTTGTGGATCTCACCTACAAGTGCACATACAATTGAAAGCAAGATTGACTTTGATGAAAAGCTCAAGAGTACTAGAAGCATAAGTTCGATAGTCTGATCGGAATTATTAGGGGATTTGATTGAATAAATTCATCCAATTTATAGGGAAATTGGAGAAATGAACAAATTAGCATGATAGTGATTCGAATGGAAATTCAAATCAAGAATAGCAAAATTATGACATGTTGCTATGCAAAGATTTATGACAATTTTATGACAAATTCTATGACAAATTGCTATGTCAAGACAAATTCTATGACAAATTGCTATGTCAAGACAAATTCTATGACAAATTGCTATGTCAAGAGTATGACGCATGAAGCACAAAAATAGGGAGCACTAAAGACAATTTAATTAGGTGGAATTGCAATTAGGAAATTAGAAAATAGGTGGAAATTAAGAATTAGAAATTAGAAATTAGGAAATTAATGAAAATTAGAATTTAGTGAATTAATCAATAATTTTTCATTTATTAATAATTCACAAAGAGGGAAAATTGATGAAAGATTAGGAAATTAGGTGAATCAATTAATAATTTTTCATTTATTAATTAATTCACAAAGAGAGGAAAATTGATTAGCCAATCAAATGAAACATTTAATTGCGACACGAAGACCTAGGATAAATAAATAAATTATTTAATCCTAGAGGAAGAAATGACACACAAGGTTAAATGATTAAATCAAAAACCCTGGAAGACGAATTAGGTCTTGAAAGATAATTGACTCGATTTGATTTAATTTTGGATTGATAAATGACCAGTGTTGATAAACGATTTAATTGAGAAAATGCGCCAATTGACGAGGAACAATGACAAATTGATCGTAAAATGACAAGATCGAACATGACAACGATCGATCGCATGATGACAAGATTGAAAAGAGGACAAAACCCTAATTAGGATTGACGATGTCCAAAATGATAAGATTGATGAGAGGACAAAACCCTAATTAGGAATGACGATGTCCAAAATGATGACAAATAAGAATGCACATTGATGCAATAGGATAAGATCGATTAAAATGATGACTGGATAGATGTTGTCGACAAGACCAAATTCGAGGACGAGATGATTGAAGAATGTAGAAGAATGACTCGATGTTCGCAAATGATAAAGACCAAGTGCGTGACATAGGAGAAATGTTAATGCGACACAAAAACCTAAAATGAGGCAATGCGCAAATGTTAAAGTATGACTTCGCAAGCGTTGACCATTTTTGGGTGTCTACATTTTGCCCCTCTTTGAGACAATGCGATTTTAAGCGTTGTTTCAAAGAACAATAATGAAAATGCCCCAGACAACGATAATGACATATGCATGCCCCCTCGAGGAATTGGCCGGAAACATGCGGAAAAGAGGCCAATTGATCGATAAAAATGATAGGACATGATAGGATCAAATGGACTGCCAAGACTGACGGAAGAAATGTTAGTAAGCAGAAATTAGACAGAGGACAGGTAGAGATGAAGAAAAACTTGCTTTCAGTAATGCACTTTGTAGGTGACAACCTTTATTTTTATGTAGCAAAATGGATGCGTAGCATCATGGCATTGAAGGCCAGAGCTGAAATGCAACCCTTTTTGCAAAAGACAGACACAGCATAGACAAGCAACAATCACAATCAAAAAAGAAAAGGATCATGAACCATCCCGGTCACTCTAAATCACTCAGTGACATCATCGAGCGACATAGGAACATGATCGAAGCCAAAGATAAATCAATTAAAAAGATAAGACTCACAAATTCAAGCAAATCAAACAAACATCTTGATCTTTATTATCAAAAGTTGAAAGTGCTGATAGGATGATCATGCTGTCTGGTTTCAGGAAATGCGGTACCCCGTCTAAGACAGGACACAGTCTGGTTTCGAGTATACCACACCCTGTATAAGACCCATGATAATGTGACAAGGAAAATGATTTTGATACTGAAGTTCGATTCATAAGACAATTTGGATTAGTTTGAATGTTTGGTTTGGTTGAAAAAGTTCATCTGGTAAAGCATGATTTCATTAATTAAAGCACAATGTTTGATTGCGAGTTGTTGGATGTATGCTCAGTGATCTGTCGATGCACAAAGAGAATACTTTATTGCAAAATGTTTGTTTTTGGGAGTTTTATAATTTTTTTGTTCTTTTTTCAGGACTTTATTTGATTTTTTATTTTTTTTTGGATTATTTCAGGACTTTATATGATTTTTAGAGATTTTTTCAGGACATTTTTCAATTTTTTTGACTTTTTTCAGGACATTTTTCAATTTTTATGACTTTTTCAAATTTTGCCCCCAGTGTCTAGCAAGGCAAGGAATATGACAGGTGAATAAATAGGCTTGCCGCAATTATGGTGGATAGAGGGAAGACAAAGGCCTTTTATTATGGAGACAACGCAGATGCAATTTCCAAGAGCTATTGTGTGATGGGACAAGAGACTGGATATGACAATGTATAGCAGTGACATGGCATGAGGGACATGTCAAGAGGTTTTTGAAACCATGTTTTGCATTTCGCGTCCTTATGTCAAATCAAGATCAAGGAATGGAAAAGAGTGTATGGATAGTGATAAGATATGGATAGGATAAGCAAGACCAAGAATGGATAAAGGACATGGATTGAGAGTCAGGGTAGGCTAAGGGATAGTGGTAGAAAGTCACAATAAGACAGGGAATATGGATGAAAGGTTATAATAAGCAAATGGATACATGACCAAAAGCTATGATAGACTAAAAGCTACAAACAAGATGTGTGATGCTCATGATGATCGTCAGCCTTGTCAAGATCAAAGGTGGAAAGGGAAATTGGACATGAGGGATGATAGGACAATGGAGGAATATGACATAGTATGATAGGATAATGAAGGGCCATAGGATATGAAGGAGGAAACCTGCCCCCAAGTGTGGTGTGCAAGAAGTTCATAAATTACGCATGACGCCTGTTTGCCAGGTTTTCATCACGGTACTTGCCCAAAGCGCCTGTTTGCCAGGTTTTCACCAGTGGACGAATTATTTTTTTGCTTTTTATGATTTTTTTTTGTCTTTTTGTCTTTTTTTTGATTTTTTGACTTTTTCAATAGAAGACAGACATATGATAGGGGATGGAAGAAGGATTCAAGCGCCTTTTTGGTTGGATAGTAGCCTTGAAAAAAAATGGACCATGACCTTGAAAAGTATGCTCAAAGATGTTGGTAGGATAAGGACATGGAAAATGAGATGAAACTAAGGCAAGGATTTATGCAAAGGATGGGATAAGAGGGATGGAAGGATGGAAAATATGCATTGGATAATGGATAGGGTATTGGAAGAATTGAGCTTCAGTGGATGGAAATGAAGGCAAGATCAACATTGGCACACACCTTGAGGGGTGATGGACTGATGGAGGAAAAATGTATTTCAGATTGTGAGATTTTGACGAAGGAAAGGCTATGGATTTTGGGACATAAGGGCCCAAAATGGATGAAGAAGGCGATGGAGGAACAAATTTGAGAGGTTTGGATGGAGGAATAGAAATTTTGGATGCCAAGTTGGATGTTTCTTTAGGCTTTTGTGCTTCAAGGAGCTTCTTAGGAATCCACATGGTTTTTGATTTTTCATGCTTTTGTGGTTCCTTGGAGTGCATTGCTTGCACAAGGGATTTAGGAGCCCATATATATTTTGACTTTGCTTTATTTTGCTCAGTGGGCCTTTGTGGCCTTTTGGATTTTTCTTTTTCTTTATAGATCATATTTTTCTTTGTTTTGACATGTCGATTATATTAGACATGTTGATCCTTGAATACATGTGGATTGCTAGACTTACGACTTTTATGCTTGGCATCCAAATTGCTTGGAGGAGGGAATGAATGTTGGTGTGGACGGGAATGATATGGAGGCATGTGGGATGGATGGAAGGTTCTCCAAGATGTGTGCCTTTGTTGATGTTGCATAGGAGATGGAGGGATATAGGGACCTAGAATGGATGGAAGCGATGATGGGGACGGTGGACATTTGGATTTTGACTTTGAAGGGATACCAACGCCTTGAGTGTGAGCTCTGTAGCCATGACCATTAGCATACTCTTTAACATGAAGGGATTCTTGCTTATGAAGGTCTACCCCTTTGCCTTTATCAATATTTTGACTAATAGGACACTCTTTTCTTTGGGAAGAAGACGCGAGTCCATTATGAGGTGGATATGATATGAGAGAAATAATGAGATCTTGATGTGGATCGGGTTGCACCAAAGTAGAAGAACCCATTATGCATGTCGAGCGTTCATGAACATCTTGCACTGACACGTTAGAATCATGAGGGGTATCAGGATCATGAGGGGGACTAGGATTATGTAGTGGACATGGTTCAATGATAGGCTCTTCAAGAGATGGAATGGGAGAAACAATGGGATCACCAAAAGAAATGTGATCTTGGAGTGGATATGCGGGATTAGGACGTGGAGATGGAGGAACAAGTGGATCTTGTGGAGGATCTGAAGGAATAATTTGATCTTGACAAGGAGGAAGATCATTGGAATCCTCTTTAAAGGTGCTTTGCTCTTGAATTTCAATGGGATCATCAGAAAGGATGGAAAGGATATCTTGATCTTGCTCAGGGAATGGAGTGTCAATGGGATTTGAAAGGACATCGTGTTCATGAAATGGAAGGGGATCGTTTGGGATTGGATGGACTAGGATATCTTGATCTTGCCCAGGGAATGGAGTGTTAATAGGACTTTGGATAGGATGGACAAGAATAAGGGAATCATCATGAGTGTCTGGGAAGATGGGGTCCTGGTCAACAATTGGATGGAATGATAAGGTTTCAGGATCTTGATCTTGATTTTCTTTAGGACTCATTTCTTCGCACTCTAAGTTATCCTCTTGACATGGGGTTGGACTTTGAATATGCACGGGGGATTCTGACAAGGGATCAATGTTTTGGGATGAAGGAAATGCACTTTGAACATTTGTGATGGATTTTAGCAAGGAATCAATGCTTAAATATGAGGAAGAGGGACTTGGAATGGGATCCTCTAAAATAGGTAATGGCAATAAAGTGCATGGTGGCATTGGGTCTTGTATTTCTGAAACATGACAAGGATGTGCATCATGAATTGGATTATCATGGCGATCAATTATGGATAGCCCCTGGGTAATTGCATCCTTGGGTGTATTGTTTGATGAGGACAATATGGAAGGTTCTTGCAGAACTTCTGGAGGTGTAGGGATAGATGCCACTGGAGAGTCAATTTTCTTGCGGGGGGATGAGGCATTGCTAGACATAAGTGTATTATCTTTATCTTCCTCAAAAGACTCACTTAGTCGTTTCCTTAAGAGCATTGCAATAAGGCCACCCTTCTTTTTAGGTTTTGACATGATTGGACTTGGAATTTGAACTTGTTTTTGATTTGATGTCATGTTTTGATATTGGACTTGATGTTGATCAGATTGGTTTGACATGTTTGAAACTTGGGTTGGTGTGTGTTGCAACCTTTGTTTTTGAATGTTTTGTGGCAGTTGTTGACATTGATATGTTGATTGAACTTGAACTTGTTTTTGATTTGATGTCATTTTCTGATATTGAACTAGATGTTGATCATTTTGGTTTGACATGTTCAAAATTCGGCTTGGTGCATGTTGCAAGTTTTGTTTTTGAATTGGTGATTGTGGTTGTTGACATTGATATTCCACCATTGGTTGAACCATTTGTTGACATTGTATAGTTGGTTGGACATATTGTTGAAATTGAACCATTGGTTGTGTTGGTTGCATATGTTGAACAATTGGTTGTGTCATTGGTTGTGATGGTTGAAAATATGATTGATAGTAAACACCTTCTTGTTCTTGTTGTGGAGGCACATAATGTTGAAATTGATGTTGTCTCCTTTCTTGTAATTGTTTCATCATCTCTATTTGGGAGAGGAGAGCTGGTATGTCTGATCGTTCAAGAAGAGATCTTACATTAATTGGCTCAAAATTTGGATTTTGACCTGGAAATTTTTGAAACATTTTGGACATTTGAGATGTTATCTTCTCACTGTTTTTCACTTTTTGTTCCAAAATCTCATTTTCTTGAGCTAGCTTCTCCTCAAGTTTTTGTATTTGGACATTTACATCATCATGATAAGTTTGACCGATGTTGCTTTGTTGTTGGGTTGGATAGAATTGCGATTGCATTGTTGGTTGATATGTCAAACTTTGTTGCATCATTGGTGCTTGGAACCTTGTTTCAATAGACATGTCACTTATGCAAATGCAATATTTTTTTTGGAATTTTTCAAGGATAGTATATGATATGCAACTAAATGCAAACTAAATAAATGAGAATGCAATCTATGTTTTTGGTTGTTTTTCGAAGATTTTGACAAACTTTTGAATGCAAATCTAAAAGAGACCCTTAGGAAATTGAAATGATGTCTAGACCTCAAAGGACAAAAGGACTAAGTGACAAAGGACAAGATGACAATGTCTCCCCTATATGCTTGGATACTAAGCTAGGTTTGACGAAATGATATGGATGACAAAAGGACAAAAGGTTTTGATAAGGTCTAGACTTCCTAACAATGACTTAGGGTTTATCAAAGATTTGGATTACTCAAGTATGACAAAACCTAGGTTTGAAACTATATGCAAAAGGATAACTAATATGCAAATGATCTTAATATGATATGACAATGACTTAGGCTTAATGAAGAGACTTAGGGTATGCAAATATAAATGTATGACAATGATATGACTCTAATGCAAGAGGACACATGCAAAATGGATGACTCTTATTGATATGCAAAAGAAGTATGACTTAGGTGAAACCTAACCTTGATACTTGACAATGACTTTGAAAAATGCAACCTAGGATGAACCTAAATGCAAGTGACATGAATGTTAAGACAAGATTTGGAACAATGTTGGATCATCATGTTTTAGGAATATGATCTTTGAATCTTGTTGAATTTTTTGTTGGATGAATATCTTTTGTGTTTAATCTTGTTTTGATCAATGTGTTTTGCTTTTTGAAATGGGATAACATTCAACTTTTGACAATCAAAGAATACAAGATGTTACAACTTAGACTCAAGACCATCATGCTCATTTCCACATTCCCTAGGGTAGGCAAAGACATTAGGTACTTGAGAGGTAGACTCATTATGGGATTCAAGGAGAATACATAGATGCTTGACCCCACGGGCTCCCCTCCACGACACTCACTTCTCAGGGCAGCCAAGCATCAGTCCCCATGGAATCTCCCCATGGCGAACTTAGTATCTCTTCCAAGTATCCGAATTTGTCCTTCTCAAGCAACTAGAAGGGTTTTTGGCCTCTAAAAACAAGGTGTGTAGTAAGGATTTCTGTTAAGCATTACTCCTTGATGTCATGCAAGCATGATTGAGACATTAAGCCCATCAAGATACCAAACAAATGTAGTCGCGCAAGCACGATTTAGACCAAGAGGTCCTACTTAGATGCTGATATGAGAAAGAGTTCAAGGGGCATCACTTCCCAAGTAACTACAATTCCCACGTAACACTTCCTTCAAAGCTTTCGCCCATCAGGTATTTTTTTATAGTGAGTTAGAATGCCAAGGAATTCTAGCCGTACTCACTTTGGGTCGTCCCCTTCTCACGATTATCACTTACTTGCTAAAGCAAAGTGGTCGGGAAGGCAGGCCCTCTAAGGGTGACAAACAATCAACAACACAAGTATGGTACCGAAGATCTGGATTTCTGATCACCCTAAGAAGGATGAGAGCATAATCTCCTACTCCAATGTCATACTTAACAATCAAAGCAAACAAATGTTCATTCCCACCTACTTACAAATCACTAAGTGCCTAATTAAAAATCTCAAACACACAATTTGGTTGTTTCTCCAAGGCAACCCGCAAAAACACATGTCAGAAGTTTGATTTGTTGTCTTTGACCATCGAATCTGCATAACACATGTTAGTAGTTTGATTTGTAGTCTTTGTCATGCGTATGCCAAGATCCTGCACAAATAATTAGTACCAAAATCCAAAGCACAGATGATCTGATTTATGAAAACTAAATATAAAATTTCAGTCCACTTTGAGAAGGCATAACTTTCTCATCCTAGCTCCGAATTACAAACCGTTTGATGCATTGGAAAGGTATTCAAATAATCTAGAACCAAATTTTGGAAACATCAATGATATCTCATCGTGTTTCCAGGCACCGTATTTATCCACAAATGCACCGAAGACCCTCAAAATTGCAATTTACTAAAACATATAAAATTTTTCAAGTAAAAACTGCATTTTTCACCTCTGATCTGGACTTGACACAGGCGCAGAAGTAAGGACACAAGCGCAGGATGTCTAACACAAGCACAGAATGTTTCAACACAGGCGCAAGATGTATCAACACAGGCGCAGAATGCTTCACACAAGCGCAGAAGTCTCCAGAATGCACTGCACGGCCCTGTTTTTGGGTTTTTGACCTGCAAATCAGCTTAGAAGCACTCCAAAACATAGTAAGATGGTTAGAAGGTTAGTATTCACGTCGGGTTCACTAGTTAATGTTAAAATATGATCCCGCAAGCATTGACCATTTTTAGGTGTCTACAGTTATGTTTGAAATTTTCCAGCTTTGCATTTTAATTTCTCTTGGCTAGCAAGTTGTTTTTGTTCTCTCTTGTTGCTATTTCTAATTGATACTAGAAATTAAAACATCTATTAAAAAACCAAAAATTAAAAAAGAAAAGGAAAATACCCAATACACTTAGCATAAATTCCATGCAAGACTACTAAGTAAGATAGGTTATTGGAAAAGTTGAAGAAAATTTGAGAAAATTTACCAAAATCTCCCTAAACTTTGAAGTTGTTTTGGATTTTTTAATGTTTAAACATATGATAGGAACAAAGGGGATGATGACATATAAGATTTAGGAAATTTGATCAAGGAAAGACTTGTTTGCATATTTCTCATATTGATTATATGCAATGGGCATAAGGAGGCTTAATACATAAGGCAACACTAAGACTTTATTTTGCATTGTCAAATTGAGTGCCAACATAGATTTTGTTGGGGGATGTGTGCCTCTTCTAGGTACAATGAGAATTTGGTTATTTCTAGGAAAAAAAATGTTAAAAACCATTTTTCATAATGTACCCATCTAAATAAAGTTATATTTGTTCATATTTAGTTCTTCTCAAATTTCACAATCAATTGTCTTTTATTATAAATAATTAGTCCTCATAAAGCAACTTATATTTCTTACGATTTTTCCCCTACCCTTTGACATATTACCCAAACTATATCTTGTGATCAACATAACCATTGCACCTCCTTTTGGTGCAAGTGCTAGTTAATAAATACAATCAAATATGCATCCAAAATGGTGGTTAGACAATACACCTTTTTATAAGGATGAAGTGTACAATTGTCATGAATAGTTTGATTTTTGAAGAATATTTCACTTTAATAGAATACTATTACATCCATTCAATTTTACTTTTCAATTAGTTCAACCAATCAGAACAAATAATTAATTTTTTGGACAAAAATCCTATAGTCCATATTTTATTTTCTTTTTAAATAATTAGTTGCAGCCAATTTTTTTTTTTTTTTTTTTGAATAAAAGTGGAGAACCACTAAATTTTATTAATATTTATAATTTTTACAACCTGGTTCAAAGAGCACCGATAGGAAAGAACTAGACAAAGAAAACCTCTGGTCTTGCTCATAAATAATATAGCCAGATAAGAACAAGGATCGAAGAGAAATATCCAACCAACCCTAGAAGGATTCCCCAAAAATCATATTGGGTGACAAAAAACCCATCCCCCCCAGAGTATATGAGTACAAAAACTCTCTGAGTGAGAGAATAGAACATCAAGAATGCAAAAACCAAGAACTAGTACTTTCCAACGGAGGAGAGAGAGGGTGGATAATGTCATCATTATGTATTGCTGGAGCCACAATCTGAAGAGGCATAACTATAGTTGGAGAAGACATAACCGCATTCAATGAATCCAGGGGAAAGTGAATACCTGAAAACACATTAACAGCCGCTGCCAAGATATCTGGTGATACATGATCTAAAAAAGCTACAAGAGCAAACGTAGTATCATCATAAAGATTAAAAATCAAGCCTCCTCTTATAACTGAAAGAAGTTCACTGTGCCAACTAGAAGATAGTAATTGAGAACGAGATAGGAAACCATCATAAGGAAAAGAACCAAACTCAAAATGATAGAGAGACAAATCATTATCCATATCAGTAGCAGAATAAATAAAGGGATGAATGTATGCATCCAATAGCACCCTAACCATAGAAGAATCCAAGAGCATGTCCATACAAATAGTAATAAAGCGAGATGCAACCTCAACAAGAAAACTATTTGCATTTTCCATCAACCATCGTTTGCCCACCACTTTGCAAAAAGCCAGAGAGAAAAAAAAATCTTAAATAGGCGACCAAGCTTTTCATCATCAAAACCATGAGAGTCCTGAAAGTCACACTGCTTAACAGGCAACAAGACTTTATAACCAGCAGCTTCCATCAAAAAAGAAATAATGCGATGCAAGAAAAAGAGAAGGCTTATAAAGAAACCAAAGGCTACCATAAATAAATATGCACATCCTCCAAAGGACGAGAAAGATATCAGAATAAAGACCAACACAAGCTAGCCCACGGTAAATCATGCCAACAAACTACCACAGACCGCCACCTCATAAAGAATATTGAAAGCGTCCTCAAGAAAAGCACGACCATTACTCATACAAAATATCTTATGATAAATCAAGATTGTCATACGAAGCAAATCCCTAAAGCCTTGTGAAAAAGAAACATACCCAAACTTCCACCTCAAGGAATACAATAAATCAATCATAAATATGCCTACGAGCGAGACACCACTGCAAATGCATATATCTATTTATTCATTAACTTCAATCAGACAGTACACAATTAAAAATAAAATAGTAAATACGTTTAAACCAACGTGCGAGCTGCATTGCAAAAGCAGATGAAATCATTTTATGGACACCCAAAAACAAATCTGTCATGAGAGCAAAACAAAAGAAACAAAGTACCAATAAGCATGATTACAAGATACCCCCCAAATCAAATTAATTCTTATTTTTTAGAGCAAGTTTAAACTTCAAAATTTTCAAAAAAAAAACCACCCAAAAATATTTATTGACTGCTTTATTTCATGTAAATGCATTGGCAGTCTATACAAGTATGAGGGCACTCTAGGACTGATTACGAAGCATATTAAATGTTACTTTAAGATAATATTATCAACTGATATATTTTTTGGTGTTAAAACAATTTTAGTTTCACCGCATGGAATAATTTCTAGACATATTTCTAATGAGAGACAATTTCATGAGTACGATAATTTCCAGGCGATTTAAAAATCCCTAATGAAATAAATAGATAGTAGCCAACCAATGCATTGTATGATCCATGTGATTATTCGTCCTTAATGCGTACTATAAATGGGCCATTGGTATTTTGTCATGAATGTCAGATTCGCCTAGGATTCCTTCTTCCTAACAAAATAAAATAAAATAGAATATTTTGATGTATGAATATATTTAACAATATAAAAAAATACAAGTTATCTAGTGTAATTGATAGCTTTTTAAAATGAAAGCAATTATTTCTCACTATGCCATCATGATATATCAAAGTATTTATTGATAAATTTTTTATAGAAAACAAGAGTTGTGATATAGCTAGAGTCCCTGCCTTTTGCCAAAAAATTGAGACTTGTTCTATGTTTGTGTTGAAAAATGTCAAGTTGATCATTAAACATCTAAGATATTGTATGTATAAACTATCTAAGGTTATTTGGAATAAAGAATCAAATATAGAAAAAACAATTTGAATCTCCAGTAAAATAAAACATGTAGATTACAATGTTATATTAGCACAACATCAATGCTTACATTCTATAGAGTGCATCATTTGTTTATCATGTCTTCAATTTTGTATTGTTGTTAGAGGGGATTGGTTTTTATTGAAGAAATTAACAACCTTCCCTTTGCTTGAGCCTATATTTATATATTGACAACATAATTAATAACCAAAAAATATTTATAATTTTGTAATTATTTCTATGATTTTTATATCAACTCTAACTTGTTTAAATTTAATTATATTAGTTACATAAATTAACTAATAAAATATTATATTTCTTTTCAATAAAAAAATAATACAAGGAGGAAAACATAACATTTAGGTAAAGATGATAAAATATCTTCTTAACCACAACTATACTTTTGTATATAAATGATTATATATAACAAAAGCTATATTTCTTTTCTCTACTGATATTTTATTTTTATATACAAAGTCAAAGTCAAATGTATGATTCCTTCACCTAGGTGCACATAGAGAGGTGAACTAAACCTTAAAAAAAAATGATTATATATTTTCTAGATAAATATTATATTTACTAAACAAATAATAAAATTAGAATATAGTTTCTTGGTTTGGGATTGGGCGAATTTTTTGTCTGGTTGGTGGGGCTTGGGGTTGAATCATATACTCTCCTTGTACTTTCATGCTAATATATTTGGAGATTGTATAGGTTTTTTGGATTTATGAGCAAGACCGAAGGTTTTCTTTGCTTGGTTCTTTCCTATTGGTGCTCTTTGAACCAGGACTGTAAATTTTTTATAAAATAATATTTAGTGGTTTCTACCACTTTTATCAAAACAATAAAAAAATTAGAATATATAAATTACACACAAGTGAAAAAAAAATTCAAGCTTGTATTTAGATCTATGTATTATTATATTATTGATTGTTTTTTTAAATCTATGTATTATTATATTAAATAGTATTAAAAGGTAGAGTGTAATGGTAGGAAGAGGTGACATACAAAATAATACAAATATAAAACAAATAAAATAATTATATTTTATTAATTATCAAATTAAAAAATATAATATTAATATAATCAAAATTACATATAATTAAAATTTAAATTCAAACTATAATTTTTTTTTCTCAAATTTACTAAACAAATATTACAAATAGAATGGATCATTTACACATAAATAACAAATTAAATTCAAACTATACAAATTTACTAAACAAATAATAAAACTAAAACACATATCATAAAACTAATAATTAAAATAATGACATTTTTTTACTTTCAAAATTTCTTCAATATAATATAGTCTGGTTTAGTAGTTAATGTGTTGGTTTAGTAATTAATGTGCTCATTTCTTTTTATAAACTAAATATATATAATAAAGAGACATAGAACTACTTGCAAATTTTTAATTGAGGCTTTTGTGGACTCAATATGCTCATTTATTACCACACGATGCTTGCATTAATGGGCTCAACATCTATGCGAGGATAAAAAATAATAATGAGTGCATGACAATATTTAGGAAAGTTTAGAAAATGTTTTAGATTTTTTTTTTTTTTCTTATTGTTCATTGGTTGGAAGATTTATTTTCCAAAACTTTAATTGAAAAAGAAAAAAACCCTAGCAAAATTAAGAGTGACCAATCAGAAAAAAAGAAGAAATATGTAAAAATTAAATTTCAAAAGTTAGAAGGGTGCAAACTATAGAATAAATGTTTAATTTTTGTTGGCACAATTTCTAAACAAAATTAATTGCATATTTTGGTGAGACTGAAAACATTAGTCTCCTAGACAGGGACTAAAAAATTATTAATCGATTATTTTTAGTATGATAATTATATAGCTATTTTATATATAATTTATTTATATAGTAGAAAGTCTGCAAGATAAAGAGTTTAAATATAGATCAAAACACACTGTTTTTTACGTAGTATACCATGTGTTATTGTAATCCAACTCATTCTTTACATTTTTTATTTTGATAGGGATCACAATTTTTGCTATAGGAATAAAGTAAAAAATAATAATAAATCATTAATGTTTAAGAATGATAACATATAATCTTATTTTATATAATTTTTTGTTATATTAATAAATTAAGAGAAATAGTAAGCATTTAATGTTTAATAATGACAATCATGTAATCTTATTCTATATAAAATCAAGTTTCTTGATGTTTATTGCTAAAAATTTACATTTTTTGATATTAACTTAAGTATATTAATAACTTTGATCCAAACAAAAGTTAAAAATTTATTGTTTTTAAATATATAAAAATAATTTTATTTCTTATTTTTATGGTAAAATTTTATTTATTTTAATTTTTTTTAAAATATTCAAATAAAAATAAATTTTATTTTAGTCAAATATTTATTAATTACTATAAATCATCTTAAAATAACTCTATTTCAACTATTAAAATAAAAAATATATATTAATATAATCACAATATTAATATATCAAAATAATTTGTTTTAGAAGATTATATAAAAATAAAAATCTTTTATAAAATCTACATTAGTATAAATATTTTAAATACATCTATCTTGACACATCGATTTCAAACTATTTTATTTATTTAGAAGTTATTTTTATTTTGTAACTATTTTATTTACTATAAACATGGATAGATAAGTCTTATTTGAAAATGGTGATAAATTTTAATTATTAAACAATACACTATATCTTTGACATAATTATTTAGTTTTTTAATAATAAATAGTATTTATATATCTATCTAAAATTATAATTTAATTTACATATACTTATCGCCATCTCTTTATCCCTCTATCATAGTGCCACATATATCTCCATTTCTCTCTTTCCCTCTCCTTCTATATTTATCTATTTTTATTTCATTTTCTCTCTCCCTATCCCTATATACTTATCTATCTCTTTATCTCTATCCCTCCATCTCTCTCTACCTTTATCTCTCACCCTACCTTGTCCTCTCTAAGTGTCAATCTCCTTATCTCTATCTCTTTATTTTTATCTCTCCCCCTACCTATCTCTATTTTGATAACCCACTTAACTTAACCCAAAATTTCAATTGATTTTTTTTTTTATTACTTATCCTCACTTGTATTTGATTCAATCGCATACTCAGGTACATCTATCCAAATGGGATAGGCATCCATCCAACCATACAACCATACAAGTTAGACATCTATCCATCTGGGACTAGGCATCTAACCATACGGGTTAGGAATCTATCCATACGGGACAAGAAGTTTCATCTATCCAATCTAGGATAGGCATCTACCCAAATGAAGTAGACATCTATTCATAAGAATAGGAAATGCTCTAGCCAAAGACTTTAGACTCATCGGGACCATCCAGGTCCTGAGTCACTCTCGAAAAACTACACTCCCCTACTAGGAGTGCATCGAGGTCACCATCCTTAGGAGTATAAAAATAATTATATAAACAAGCTTGAGTTTCGCCTCGAAATTTGACCTAAAGTCTTGGGAAGTCAAGCGAATCCATACGGGATTCCTTCTAAGAATACATTGAATTAATTTTAACCTTCCAATTAGCATTATCTGTACCCTCTGTTTGAGGAACTAAAGGATCTTCAAAAATATGTTCAACTCACCCTTAACCAAATCCTAATCCCCATCCTTAAACACCTAAGTACAAGGGACAACTCCATCCCTAGACTGCCTACATACCCATTTTGGCATGAGATCAAGGCGTAAAGTATGTAGTTCTGGTTTCTAACTATAGTTTAATGTAAATTGTTTGGTGGGTACACAACCCTTTCTAAGGTCAATGTCGTGGACAGTTTCTCAGCGGTTGCTACCCATGATGGTAGCTCTATAGCAAAAAGACTCAAGGTGGCCTTCCGCTTGTGGCCTAAACAACTAAGTCCTATTTCCTATTAAATACATCACCCTTAATCTGTTATCATCCATTGAATGCTCATCAAGTTAAATAAGTTCCAAAAATATCACACACCACCAAACCCTAATGGGGTTTTCTAAGTTTTAATTGAGCGGATGTAAATTCATTAAAAAATTATCTTTTTAGATTATCGATCCAAGGGGGATTACCCGCCCCTTGGATTTTAACTTCCACATGACCCTTATTTCTCCCAAATGACTTGGCTTTACTCGCCCCTTGGATTTTATTTCTTTCTTATTTCTCCCTAGGCCAAGTCATGACCCTTATTTCTCCCAAATGACTTGGCTTTACCTGCCCCTTGGATTTTAACATAGTCCTTTCAAAATAAAATAAATTGCAAATAAATTTATTAGTAATATTATTATTAATCCAAATTAAAATTTAATTATAAGTTTCAAATAATTTTACACTTACAAGTTTGATTAAAGATTAAGATTTATTAAATATTAATAATAAATGAAATGGTGAGTTATAATTAATAGAATATAAATATAATAAAAATAATACAATTCAAAAATATTAATCAAAAGTAAGATTGAAAATTAAGTGTATTATTATATTCTATAAGTGAAACTTGAATTATGTCCATTCAGTTATAATTATAATTATATAATTTTCTCTTAGGTTAGAATATGTTCAATTAATTTAGTCAATATTTCATTTTATAAAATAGGGTTAATATCATGGAAATACTATTTATTAATATTAATATTATTATTTTAAGTCAAAAATTTGTTTTTATGAGGCTGTTGAGTTTTTCTTGTAATATTCAATTGAAATCAACGTTACTTGATTGAGTGTACACTTATATTTTTTATATCTTATTTCTAAAAATATTAAATTCTTATTATTGTAAAAAAATCAATTCTCCTTAATGTGAAATCTAAAATTTAAAACATTTAATTCTTGCAGAATTTCATACACAAATATTTGTAGTTCAATTGCCAATAGTCAAGGTATGTGCATAATCCACAATTCTTGCAATTTCTTTTAATTTAAAAAAGTGATTTCTACTTTTTAAAAATTAACATATATGCTATGATAACACTTGAAATAAGGGATTTAAAAAAACCCGAACATTATCTAAATAGACAAACATTTCTACAAATTTCAGTCAAATTATAATTATTATTTTTATTAGATTTTAAATTAGTAAATAATTTTATAGAAATTTATTAAGTCTTCAAATTTTTGTTCCATTTTTCTCTCAAAAAATCACTAAATATAATTGAATGTCTTATTATAATTAAGCAAATGAATGTCTTCTATTTTATCTTAATTGCTTTGTTGCAAATAGTTATCAATGACTACAAAGAAGGATACTCAATATGTAAGAAATAATGATTTAATCCACTAACAAAGTAGACTACACAATCTCTCTCTAATCTATGTTTACAATGACAAGAGGAGAGTGAATATTGCCTTGTACAAAACTGCAATAGTACAGTCAAACATTGACAATGTTCTATGAAGTTTGATTTATTGCAAATCCTATTGAGACTTTTTCCCTCAATTAAATTTAATATTGTTGTAATCCTCCATATTTCTTTACAATTCGACAAAAAAAAATATTAAAAGATCTGAACTACAACAAAAATTTCTAAACCATTACTTACCAAAACCCATCTCTACCTTGTCTTTTTTCTTCTACCTCCCACATTTGTAACTTTCGGCAGGAACATGATGTTATGCGTCTCTTGTTTACTAAGCATTTAAACTCATATTCCACCTCTGCATATAATAAGGGAATCTAATTTGGCAAGATAATGTCCTTATCTCCCAAGTGGACAATAATGCATATTTTTCCAAGATGATAGTCCTTATCCTCCATGTGAACATAAGGACTGTGTTAACGTGGCAAGGATTTATTTTTTTATTTTTTTAAACTCCTAAATGCCAATGGAATTTCTTCATACGTCCATTTTCAAAAAGATATTCCTCTTGCCCACCTAAGACAATTTGTTCTATTATTATGATATGTATATTTTATTTTATTTTTGTTGCCCTAATCACTTCTGCCTGAGAAGCCCTATTTTATTTTAATTTGTTTTCTAAGAGGGAGTGAAAGAAAAGAGGAACAGGATGATGAATAACCTTCTCTGTAACGACAATGGAGAGTATACAATCTCCTTGCTGTCGTCACCTAAAGCCAGTGATAGTTTATGATAGGGTTTCAATTTTGTTAGTTTATGTATTTTTTTTTGTGTCCTCTGTTGGTGGGTTTGTAGATCCTTTGATGGAGATTTGTGTTAGATAAGAGAGGAAATCGTTCAACACAATGGGTTGCTTATCGACCCCTCCACAAATTCCCACAACTGAAAGACATGAGTAGAACTGGAGGCATATTTTCAGCTTGGTTCTTCATTTATTCTTTGATTTTATTGTTTATTTATTAATTTTGCTTACTCATGTATTTCTCTTTCCTTTCCATTATTTATTTGCTTATCCTTAACCCTACAGGGTCTCAGTGTGAAGGGAATTTGACATGGTGTACACACACTACTAGTGGCGTCTACTTCATTCGGCCTGAGATGAAGAACCTTTCAATCTTTAATGGTGTACGCACACTACTAGTTGGCGGGTTTTTCTGGTTTGTGGGGTCACAGAGGCTCGATATTCCTGTGGGTTGTGGCGGGTCAGGCTGTGGAGGCTCCGTGGAGTTGTGGGACCAGAGACAAGGGCATTTCCTTCCACTGGATTTCCCATCAATTTTCTCATGGGTTGTGGCGGGCCAAGCTGCAGAGGTATTTGGCTGGGCTCTCTTTTGCTTTTTTCAGTTTTTTCTATTCCTCTTCTTGCAATGGAAAACCACTCTTCTACTATCATGCAAAATGAGGAATCAGTTTTTTCTATTCCTCTTCTCGTAATGGAAAACCACCCTTCTAATATCATGCAAAATGGACAAATGGTAACAAATGTACCATTAAACATGCAAAATGGACAAAACACACAAAATGGGAAAAACACATCTGGTTGGGTTGAATCAAACCATCTAGGCCAAATCAAAATTACTTCCTCACTCAAAGAAGGAAAATGGGTTTGGGTTAATGCCAAACAATTCCAGCGCATATTAAGACTCAGACGTGTACACTTAAAACAAAAGGAGACAAAGAAGCAAAACATTTTGGCTTTCCACAATAAACAACACATACAAAAATCCCCTTTGCAGAGATGTGGATGTAGCACACCTAAAGGTCACAAAGACTGCGTGAAATCTATTTTTTACAACCCCACTACCACACCTCTCACTTGGTCATCTGAACTCTATGTGCAAGAACTTTTAAATGTCAAGGAGAGGTTGGAGGCTCTGGAATTAAAGGCACAAGAAAGAGATCACATAATCCATTCCTTAACAATATTAAATCAATCTCTGGTAGAAAGCAATAAGCTTTTTAAAGAATAACTGGTGCTGGTGCAAGAAACCCTTTTGGTCAGAAAAATTGAATGTCAAAACATGAAAACTGAATGGAACAACATGAAAGAATATGTAATAGAAAGTTTTAAAACATCTCAAACCACAGAGATATTGGTTGGCCAAGCAAAGAAGACTGTAATGAATGAAAGAGTAGGAGACGATGGGGGTGGTGCAAGCAGTTCCAAAACTTGGGCACACATTGGTAATAATACTGCTACCAAAGTAGCAAAACCAGACTTTTGGGCTGACAATTTGTAGGTTAAAGAATCCAAAAAAAAGAAAAAATAGAGCAACAAATCTGATTATTAAAGGTGTAAAAGACTATAGAAGGAATGAACATACTCTTGATCTTGTAAACGACTTTTTAAAAGACAAGTTGTTTTGGCAAGGGCAGATCTATCAAGCTTGGAGGATGGGTAAGCCTAACAAGGAAAAGACAAGACCTATTATAATTATTTTACCATGCATCCAGGACAAACAAGTTCTCTTAAGCTAGAAGCAACTCCTTAGGGGTTCTTGCTTCTTTTTAGGCAAAGATTTAACAATTACACAACAAGAAGAAAGGAGGGAAGAGATATCTAAAGTCAGAACAACAAGAGATGAAGGTAAAAGAGCATGGTTTCACAATGGAAAATCGATCATTGCCTCATTTGGGCCCTACTCTAAAATGGCACAACAGGTTGGTAGCAAAGAAATGACAATAGAAGCTTCAACAGAAAACATAGCAGCAGAGTCATTATGGGCTAACATGGGTGTAGATTCAAATTTGAGTCTCACATGCCAAAATACATAACAATCAAGGCCTGCTCGGGTTTCTTTAAGTTTAGTTTGTTGGAATTGTAGAGGATATCCTTGGAGGCGTGGACCTGGGTTAGGGCCTATTGCAGGGGACAAAGACATTATTTGTCTCATTGAAACTCATGAGCATGAAGGGTGCAAGACACCTTGGTTTGAAGGGTACTCGAAGATGGCAGTGTGGAACAAGGCAACAGAGAATGGTAAAGGACATGGTGGTATCATGGTCTTGGTAAGGGAAAAGGAAGGTCGTTTGGCTCAGCTAGAAAGAAAAGACACAAATAAACAATTTCTTTGGTTTAAAATCTCCGAAAATGGGAATCTCATCAGAATTGCAACATGTTATTTTGCCTCTTAGGTGTCAAAAATTTACAAGAGTAGGGGGCTTGACCACAAAGACCCTTTTTCAGCCTTGAAAAAGGATATCATAATCTATTCTTAGCTACGAGAAATTCTTTTGGTAGGTGATTTTAATGCTAGAACTGCAAATGAACAAGCTAACATTCTCTGTTATAAGGAAAATTGCAACCCTATTTGGTTTATAGAAGAAAGTGACCATTAGTGGGATAGAGTCTCAGAAGACAACAAAGGGTGGAATCTTTTTGGGGAGCAGCTGCTTGCTTTATGTGGGACATTTAATTTAGTCATTTGTAATGGGTTGGCTAGATGGTTGAAGTTTGGTAATTTCACTTGCAACACTTATAATGGGGCAAGTGTTGTGGATTATATCATGTGTTCACATGGCCTCTTTGAGAGAATGGAGTCATTCCTTGTTGGGGAACAACACTGGGATTTGAAATCTGATTATAAACCGATTTATTTAAGTTTTTCTTGGACTGGGCAGCAACAACTTGGGAAGAAAACTACTCATATTAAGCAACCTCTATCAAAAGGCAGAATTTTAGTAACTCAAAAAAATTGTGGTACTTTCCAAAGTACTTTCCAAATGGCTCTAGAGAGGTCTCTTAAGAACAAGAAAATCCCTTTCCATGGTCTTCATAGCTCCAAACTAACAAACATTATTCAAGGAGCACTTAATGGATGCAAGAGAGCTAAGAATAAGAAGTTTGATATAAATTGCTTTCCAGTTAATGCTTGGTTTGATGAAGAATGCAAAAAATCTAGAAGGGTCATGAAAGAAACCAACAATAATAAAATAAATCACAAAGCCTACAAGCAGATTTTAAGAAAGAAAAATGTTGTTTTTATGGTCACAAGAAGAGAAGAGTTAATATCCCTTGGGAAAAATAACCCCAAGCTATTTTGGCAGGAGCTCCGGTCGAGAAATAAACAAACTGAAAATGCAATTACTGCATCTTAGTGGTTCGACTATGCTAGACAACTCTATGAGTAAGATTCTCAGGTTGACCCGCCACCCTTGGTCAATACTGACACTAAGCTTTTCACTGTTCAAGAGATTGAAATGGGTATTAAAAAGATGAGTTGGCAAAGCAAAGGACTTAGTTGAGCTTCAAGCGAAATATCTAAAGTGGGGTATGAAAATCCTTGCTCCTCATATTACAAATATTTTCAACAGTATCATTCAACAGGGCTTACCCACAGATTGGACTACTAGCTTAGTAATACCTCTTTTCAAAAGTGGTGATATCAACAATCCCTCCAATTATAGAACCATTATGATCAATCCTTTATTTGCAAAATTGTTTGGGAGTATGATAGAGAGAAGGATCAACAATTGGGTGGAACAAGGCAATAAACTTGCTAAAGGTCAAGCAAGTTTTAGAGCTAAACATTTCATAGTTGATCATGGTGTCACTCTAAGGCACATCATTGAAAAAGTTTGGGATCATAACGATGAAGTCTTTTTCTGCTTTGTAGATTTCAAAAAAGCATTTGACACAATCCCTAGGGACAAACTTTGGCACATAATGGAGGAACTCAAAGTTCCTAGTCATCTCAGGGTAGTTGTTCATAGGTTGTATGAGCAGGTCAAAGTTAAAATTAGAACTTTGGCTGGCATCTCATAAAGTTTTAGGAGTGAAATTGGGGTCAACCAGGGCTGCCCTCTATCCCCTATACTTTTTGGTTTATACATTGACAAACTCGAAGATTGGTTAAACTTACAAAATGAGGATGGTGTTCACTTGGGCAAGTTTGTCATAAGACTCCTTTTATATGCAGATGACCTTATCATTATTGCTAAGTTTTCTATTGGTTTATAGGAACACCTACTCTCCCTTGAGCAATTTTGTAGAACTGTGGGGATGCAAGTTAACATCAGAAAAAAAAAAGTGGTGATTTTCTCTACCAAAAGAAAACATGACCAACATGTGTTCCATTTTGAAGGTAATACTCTTGAAGAAGTAACAAATTACAAGCACCTTGGTATTGACTTCAATAAAAACTTAAGTTGGGAAGGGTGCAGAAACAAGAGAGTTTTGGGAGGGTGGAAAGTGTTTTATGCCTTTCAGAATAGGTGTAGAGAGGCTAAGTTATGGGATTGGAAGACCTTCCAAACTCTTTTTGGTCTTTTAGTGCTTCCGGTTGTCCTTTATGGCTGTGAAGTGTGGGGCATCAGTACTTTTGTCTTGCAATGGAAACAAATTGAGAAAATTCAAAAACGTTTGATTACAAATAAGTTCAAGCTTGAAAATTCAATATCTTATGACATTATGTTGAGTGAAGTGGGAGCAGCACCCATTGAGGCTATTGCTATGAAGAGACTCATAAGTTACTTAAAAATAATCGAGAGAATGGATGAGGACTGATGGCCTAGGATTGTCTTTAATGATACTCTATGCAAAAGAAATAAGACTTGGCTGCAATAAAATAACAAATGGTTAAGTAAATGGAATATCTACTTGAACGCGTCCCCCACCAATAGCAAGGAGATAAAAGCATTTTTTATAGACAAGTTTCGCAAGTGCACTTGGGATAAAAAGCTTGGGAGAAATAAAAAACACTATATTGAAGAGTTTAACCCCACTTGTAATTATCAACAAAAGACGTACATAGGGTCCAATATTCCTTGGAGAGCCAAAATCCTTATCACTTAATTAAGAACTAATTCTCACCAGCACCGTAGTGAAACCGGTCATTGGAAAAGACCTAAAGAAGTTTGGGAGGAGAGAGTATGCATTTTCTGCTCAACGGGTAAAGTGGAAATGGAAAAACACTTCATTTTAGAATGTGAAGCTTTCAAGGACAGTAGGGACCACTATATTAACATCTTGATAGCTAACTCTTGGGACAATATTTTCTGTGAGGGAATTGTTGAGAAGCTGGGAGCACTTATCATCACGTTGCATAAGAAGAGAGCCGAAATGCAGAGGGCAATCAATGTTTAATCCAGTGTGGTTGGCAGTTTTGTCCCATAGGCTATATTTAGTCTCGTGGATGTTAAAATAATTTATTCTTTTTCTATTACAAGCTATGGTTGGGGCTTGATCCTTGTGTGCTTTATTTTGAAAAGATTGTTCTCTAATGTTCATCCTCCCTTTTGATATAATTCTTTTATAATATTGATATTATTATTATTATTGTTTCCTTTATTTTACTTCATTCATGCTTTCACTGTGCCCTTGCGGCTTTTAGTCTAATGGGGTTCTCTGTTATAAGTTTTTTTTCTTTTGTTACATTTGCAAGATGTCATGTTGCCACATGTGGAGTACATTCATTTTTTATTTTTATTTTTTCTAATAAATTGACTATTCTTGGCGCCAATATTCTAAAATGAAAATATTATATATATATATATATTATAATTATATGAAAATTATATTTATATTTATATTATAATTATATGAAAATTAGAAAATTAGAAGATTAAATAAAGAGAAGGATTTCTAAAGGGAGATGAATTTGCACATTTTGTTTTAAAAAAAGAACTACTAAAAAGATAAGATATACACATCTATTCACACATGCACACATATTCCTTTTATCAAAATCTGAAACTAGATGTTACAGGCAAATAAATTTTCTTATCAAAATCTGAAAACAAAAGGATGTAAAAAAAAACAACAACTCTATATTATGCAAATAAAAATCCCTCCCCTCTTTCAATATCAAAATAACAATTTTTAAAAAACAACATGCATGCAATTAAAAATCCCTCCCCTCTTTTGAAAGAAATCATGCAAGCGAATATGGAAGTGGGGAACCTGATTTCTGCAAGATGACTGAAAACTCTTATGTTGATTCTCTCCTTGTTTTCCTTGCTATCCTCCTTTAATCCTTTCTATGTTGTAGCCTGGTAATGAACTTCTCCAAAACTTCTAAAAATCCTGCAACACATCTACAAAATTTCTCCTACAACTAACATGATATTGAAACAAATTTAAGAATTCAAAGATTACTTTTCACAACACAAATGAACTCCCCCTTTTCGAAAATCTAGTGTTCAATATATAGAAAAAGAGGGTCATTTCCCACTACAAAAGAAATTAAATGATTCACATATTCTTTTTCCCCAAAATAATTACATGCAAAAATGATTAATGTCATAGTGGGGGTTTCATGCATATTAAATTTGAAGTTGAAATGTCATAGTGGTGGTTACATTTGACCATGCATTTAAAATCTCAATTTGAATCTCGTTTCTAGAATATTCTTTTTTTCTCCTACACCATGTGCTCAATTAAAAATATTTGAGTAAATAATTCCCAAATAAGTTTATGACCTCATGTGTGTCACCGCTTATTAATTCTTTTCATTTAAAATATTTCATCCTTATTCAATTTATAATTTCTAACATTACTCTTAAAATTGAAAAGGCCCCGAGCCCAGATGGTTTTGCAGCTCTATTCTTTCAGAAGTGTTGGGAATTTATAGGAAATGACGTGTTGTTAGCCTTGGAGAAATCCAAAAGAAATAGGCTAGTTTTGAGAGAGCTTAATACTACTCTTATTACTATTATTTCGAAAGTGGACAATCCTAGCTCATTTTCGGACTTTTGTTCGATTGCCTTGTGTACTACTTTATATAAAAATTTTACTAAGGCAATTTTGGTTAGGATTTCTAGGCTCCTTCCTTGAATAGTTTCCTTGGAACATGGTGGCTTTGTGCCTGGTCGGGAGACATCTGAAGGTGTGATTGTAGCTCATGAAATTTTGCACTTCATATCTCAACAAAAGGTTCCTGCCATGATTCTTAAGCTAGACATGCTTAAGGCTTATGATCGTGTTAACTGACAGTCCCTTGTGACTATTTTGTATCGTTTGGGGTTTTCGTGTTGTTGGGTCAAGTGGGTGTTTTCATGCATATCTTCTGCTCGCTTCTCAGTTTTGGTAAATGGTTCCCCTTTGGGGTTTTTTGCTTCCTCCCGGGGACTTGATCAAGGGGATCCCTTGTCTCCTTTTTTGTTTATTCTTTTGGCAGAAGCGTTAAGTAGGGCCATCTCTAATGCTACAACATCTAGTTTATGGTCAGGTATTAGAGTGGATGGCCTCCTTTCCCAACAATCCCATTGCTTTTTTGTTGATGACACGCTTCTGTTTGGGGTAGCCTCTTTGAGGGAGGCTCGAGTTATAAAGAAAATTATCTCTGATTATGTTGCTTTTTCTGGACAAAGAGTTAATAATCACAAGTCCAAAGTCTTTTTCATGAATGTCTCCCCCCTAGTTAGGGATAGACTCGTCCACTTTTGGAATTTACAAATAGGGACTTTTCAGTGTATGTATTTGTGCATTCCTTTCTTTCCGGGGTTGGAAAAGGCCTCCTTTTGGGATAAAGTTGTTCATTTAATAACCTTCAGAATTTCCTCTTGGAGCCACAAGTGGCTTACGATGGCTGGTAAGATCCTTTTAATCAAATTAGTTTTGAATGCCATCCCCACATATTTGATGTCTATTTTGTAGGCTCCCTCTCAAGTTATTAAGGACATTAAGGTTTCCCTTAGGCCCTTCCTTTGGAATGATAACTTGGGAGGTAGGAAGCAGGGAAAACTTTAAGAAACCCCCCCCTTGGACAAGGTGTAAAAATTGGCGAAAGTTATATAATTTTGAGGAAAATTTTAATTTTATTGGCGAATTTTTGTAGTTTACAGAGAAAAATAATAATCTCCGTTGGCGAATTAGCCGTGATCGCTCAAAGTTTGTGAAAAATCCTGGCAAATTGTACTGTTTTTAAAACCCAAAAAATAATTGCATGGGCGAATGGTAATGTTTTTAAAACCAGAAAAATATTTGCATTGATGATTTCAACCTATTTTCAACCCATAAAAATAAAATATTGGCGATTTCATGCTATTTTCAAACCATAAAAATAAAATATTGGCGATTTCAAGCTATTTTCAAACCATAAAAATAAAATTTTGGCGATTTTAAGATATTAACTTTAAGTAATTAAAACACGTGGCACACAATTGTCAACTCTCTGCCTCTCACAGTCGTCAACTCTCTCTATCTCCAACTCGCAAGCTGAAAATGCTAAGCCTTCTTAACCTCGAGATCTAGCGACTGAGGGAAACTGAACTGACACTCACCAATTCTCGACCACAAATGTTAAGTCCTCGTCACTATAGCGACTTGGAGATAGTGGTAACTTAAAAATTTTAACCCTTGTTGCATACTCGCCAACATAAAACTGTTTATCTCATACCAACTCGAGACCTCGTGACCAAAGCAATTTCAATAACATAAAACACTAACACCCAAAAAGATAGAGACCTCACGATGTAAACCCAAACCAACTTGTCGCCAACTCGCGGCTTGATCACATCTTCAGACATTTTACCTCGCGAGCTGGTGATAACCATAAAACTTAACCATAAACTATTTGGTCGCTAGCTCGCAACCAAAAGTTTTTAAGGCTTGGATGCTGACTTGTTCCTGAGGGACTAGTTTGAAGGTTTCTCTTGAGTCGAGGTTGATTAGACAAGCGAGGACGACGGTTTCAGAGGCATAAAAGGATTTTATAGCTTCTAAGTTAGAGATGGGAGATCATAGATTTCTCTGAGAAATAAGAGCTCAGGTTGCTTGTTGTCAGCGATTTTGAAGCAGAATTTGTCCAATCAAGGAGGAATAAAATCAGAACAAAATCGTTCACATTAGATGAGCCTTAGCAGGATGCAGTGGATTTGATAGGCATGGTGATGACTTCTAGGAATCTAGAGTCTACAGTCATGTTGAAAACCACCAAAATGATAATTTTTCATGTGAATGCAGAATGAGCATCACCAAATGAAGAGTGAAAATGTTATAAATACAATGGAGTGGTGACTTAATTGGTAGAAGAGAAAATAAACCTTTTTCATTTTTTGAGAGTGGTTTTTTTCCTCAGAAAGGAAGATGATGTTTGAGCAGGATCGTGCATGGAGTTGTACTTGTTGTGTGCTCCGTGATACCAGATGGGTGTTTTTTTGTTTTCTTCTGTGTGAGTTTTTTTATTGTCAGAGGGGTTGTGAAAGTGAGAAGGATTTCTAGAGGGGGTGTGAAAGCCTTTTTTGTCAAGAAGGGCCAAGCATGGCACATCCTCTGCTTCTACTCTGCCATAGGATGGCAAGGGGTTTGAAGAAGGAGCCCGCAGAGGAATGAAAGAAGGATTTGTTTGGGTGGGGAGTGGTAGCCAGTCATCTTTGTGATGACATGGAAGCTACAACACCCCTCCCCCCCCCCCCCCCCCCAAACAGATTACATTTACCCTAAAGCTCCTGTTTCCACTTTGCCTGATCGTGGGGCATGAAGGCTCAAGTTCCTCTTTCCATTTTCTCTGTTCGTAGGCATGAAGGCTTCCTCCTCAATTTGGAAATGATCTGTTGGACTTGGACAGAACGTAACATCTCGCATTCCATCCAAAATGAAGGCATCAGGGTGATAATGGCATGGCTCAAGCAGTTTTGCAAGTTGTATAGTCATTGGGGTTCCTTTTCTGGTTCCAGTAGTGATTCTAGACTCTAGGTGAAGGGAGCAAGTTGTATACTGTATAGTCATTTACAGAGCAAATGAAAAGCATTTAGTGTCAAGATTTGTCTATATATAAATTTATTTTGTGTATAATTCTATCTCTTTCAAATGATCAAAATCATGAGATTTAATTTTTTTCATTTGTTGCATTGTTATGGTGTATGTAATTTTTCATTTAATGCTTCCTAATCCTATTATGCCTAGGAATGCAAAATTTCTGTTAGTCTGGAATCATATTAAATAATTAAGGATTCACCTCATTGTAATTGGTGGGCGGATTATAGACAGTCATAGAACACCTCCATATATATTACATAAACATCAATAGCATATAAAATCATAAGAGTATTAAGAATGAAAGTATTAAACACCACAATAGATTATTAGATAGGAATACAATTATACAACATAATTAGTAAAACATCAAGACAACAGACCAATGCCTTATCCTAGGGCATAGAGTCACTTAAAATTCAAGACAACCTGATAATAAACTTCAATAAGATTCATTTGCAGATAAATAGGAATGAAATTATGAATAATGCCATTACATACAGTTACACAACCCAGATTCATATGTAAACTGAAAAACCCTTGACCATTCAATTCACAGTGAAAACATAAATTCAACACAAAGACAATTATGTGAAGATCGCATTGCTCAAACTGCAAATGATATTGATAGTATATTCATAATGATATCAGAAAGTAAATTCACAATGCGATTCAACTATGCACTTATCAAATTCTTGAACAATTGAGCTATTATAACTATATTAATATAAGAGTTTTCAAGCTCAACATCATTGATCAATAAAAGTGGCAACCTCAACCTGAGGATTCAACAAGCTTAGGATTACTGTGAGGAATCTTGGGTAGCAACCTCAACCTGAGATTTCTTCTTTGGCTTTAGCATGGCTTGCCACCTGTCCACCTCTTTGTCTATTGGCCAACTGAATGCCTTTACCTCTTCCAACTTTGCAACTAAATCTGCCCATCTGGCATCTGTAACTGCCCTGGATTCAACAATAAACTTTGCATGGTCAACCTCAACCTTGAATAGTGAATCAAGCAGACCGTTAAGGAAATCAGCATCAACTTGCTCATTTACATGCTTGGTTATTTCTTCTTGCTCCAGAATCAAATCAAATTCGCTGGTCCAATCAGAAACTGATTTCAAATCTCCATTACTACCATAAATTGAAGGCACCAATTTATTATAAGCTTCCCCATATGTCTGCAATTTTTCATTTATAAGCACATCCTTCCCTGTGAAAAATGCATAAGCTGCATTCATTACCTCCACCATGTCTTTAGTGTCACTGATATTGGGAGGGAACTCATCACTATACATCATTGCAGTATCTAGCTTATCCATTAATCTGCTTCTTCCTGACCAAACATTGAACAAAGGTCCAAGAAAAGCGACAGCCTCAGAGGATGTTTTGCTTGCCTCTTTCAAAGAAATGTGCATATCATGCACAACCATCAATTTGTCTTTCAATACACTAATCCTGTGTTTCAGAATTCCTGACACAATAGAGATAGCCTTGAAATTTTGTTCCTTTTCAAGCTTTTCAATTTTCCTTGCGTATTCCTCCATTTTTGCTATCACATCAGCTGGTATTTCTTGTACTTGTTCTGTAATCTGTATTGGAGGGGGCTCATTTGCAATTTTTTCTTTCAACTCCACTAACTCTTCCTCCAGAGCGCCCTTCTTCATTAGTGTCTCTTCATATTTTTTAGACAATGCAATCAATTGGGTATATGTTTCTGTGTATCTTCTTGACAAATCCTCTATTTTTTATATTCATGAAAGAAACTTGAGTAAAAAATGAGGCAATCTTTGTGTTAGTTGTGTTCTGCAAGTTCCAAATCGTTCTATCAGCTTTCTTTTCTACTTGGATATTTAGAAGGTGGGGCTTTTGAGTGGAAGGGGCCAAAGACCAAGGATCAAGTGTCTTTGACTTAGGATTAAATCCCGATCCTCTTATTACATCTCCAATTTCAAATTCAGTTCTAAACATTGGGTCCTCTTGCTTCCTAATTTGATCAATAATAAAAATAGACTGGATATCCCAGTTAGGCATCATAATCATACCAATACTCTTTATCAATTGTCTTGCCCGTTCCACAGATATTTCCTCCCTGTCAGGATCATATTCTTGCAGTGCCTTGATGATCTCCTCTTTCTTTTCTTCATTTGCTTCCTCTATGATCAGAATTTGTTTTAATTGATTTTGTTTCAACCTTGTCAAAAAACTTTTAAATTCATTTGACTTAATAAAGTCATCATCTTTCATGAACTCATTTGACAACATCACACGCTCATCAAAGCCTTGAGCAAGGGCTTCATTTGTTTCTCCCTATTCTTCATTCTACCTTGCTTCTCTAAGATGTGTCCTTATTTGATGAAAGTAGTGTCCTTGTTCTGTAACAATTTCTCTAGCAGGGTCTCTCCTCACAATTGTACCAACCTTAGTGGTTTTTTGTTTCTTTGCAGCTGGCACTCGGGTAGATTGAACTTCACCCCCACTCTCTACATCATCAACAGACACACTAGAATGTCCATCTTGGGGGTCTTGCTGCTGAGTAGTCACTTTTGGAATTTGAGGCATTTGTTCCATCAGAGTTTCATATAAACTCAACTTTTTGTTAATCCTCTCCAGGTACGGGCTATCAGGGCAAAAACCTAAGAAACTAGGGTTAGCAGCCAACAATTCTGCTTCAACTCTCATCAAAATTTTCCATTTTCTTCTCCTTTCTTGTACTTCATCTTTTCTCAGCAAATTTCTAACCACGTCTTCATCATCCAATGGTTCATGGTCCTTTATTGTGGCCCAAGGTGTCATTTTTGGCATTGCAACTTTAATAAAATTTTCCGGATCACAGAATCTAGACACAACATTAACCAACCTATACTGTTTAAGGAAATTGTTTACTTCATCAAAGGAACTCCTACCAATGTTAAAATCAGACACAACCCAAAGCCTAGGAAGAAAAGAACCCTTCCTGTGTTTATCAAGGTATTCTTTTTCAACTAGGGTCAATTGCCAGATAAACTCCATAAAAGCAATCCTAATTGGAACAAATTTTGGTAAAATATGGGGAGGCTGAGGACACCCATAGACTCTCATCACAGTAAAGTTATCAAAAAAATAAAAGTCCCCCCAGTTATGTGAAATAGGCCAGTTTGGAACATACTGGTAAGGTCTCAAAAATCTCCTAACACTAATTGACAATCATTCCCTATTTATTCCTAGCATTTCCATAATTGGTGAAACAATCCAATTTTCAAAGAAAAGGAAAGAAGAATGGGGAGAACTACTATCCCAAACCTGGGTCCATCTTTGTATTGGCACTAAGACACCAAATTCTTCTTTGAAAAGCTCCAATTCTTTATCCATGAACTCAACATTATAGAACAAGATTAAATGCATCAGCAATGAATAATGCTTGAATGTAGGGCTGGGTGCACCACTTTGAATTTCAACTAGAGCATTATGAATGTGTTCAACCACATAGCCCATATAATCATAATCTTTGTTAACATCTGGGTGTTGAATGTCCATAGCCATCATCAGTAATTCAGCTGACACTGTTGAATCTCCATCAAAACCCAACACTCTGCATAATCCATAGATTGTACAATGCATATAATGGTGGAAAGGTGTGATGTCAAATGGTGGTTTGATACTCTTTGGAATTATAACCGGCTTCTTATTCACCCTAGGCATGTATCTGAGCATTGCATGCTTCTTGATAACACCTTTGTATTTGTCATAATCCTCTGCAGTCCGCTCCAAATCTATATTTGTACATGCAACACTAGTAATCTGGAAAGCTTCAACAAAGCTATCTCTATTAATTGAAACTAGGGCAGACTAGTTCTTTCTTCTGATTACCCTAGATACTGGGCAATAGCATTTGTCCAACTCTTTGATCAAATCCACATCAACATACACATCTGGCACAATTAACTTTGCCATATTTAAATCCCAAGGGTTTGACACCGGGACACCCTTAACCCTATTTTTCCAGAAATAATGAAACAGAGCAGAACCAATCATATTACGCGTGGTAGGGTTTCTGCATTGGCTCCATAAATCTCTCCATGCCAAATGATTTGTATTCAAAGCAACAAAAGTCCCTGGCATCAAATCTACAAATTCATCTTTGTATTTCTTAACCATCGTTTCCTCAGTGGCACTGGCCTTGGAACCTCCAGGTCCACCTGCTCCACTTGTCGTGGCCTTGGGCTTGGGCTTGGGCTTGGGCTTGGAACCTCCAGCACCACTCGTCGCCTGGCTCATTTTAGCTGCAGGAGAAAAACTTAACCAATTTTCTGAAATTTTCTCACACTCAACACTCTGAATTCTCCAACGTTGTTGCAGAGCTCAATTCACTGGATTACCTCAAAGATAGAATGCATTAATGCAATTATACAAAACCTCAGCTCGATCATGCAATTTATGGTATTTACTATTTGAATTTTGGGCGTCGTCACTTCTCTCAAGTCTCAAGTCTCATTAATTGCCACACTTGCATGAACTAGCTAGTAGCTATAGTGGCATAATGACATTAATTCAAACTTCAAACTGAAGTACTCGAGCAAAATTTGAATTCATGCCCTTCTATTTGATTGGCGATTGGCATTCAAAACTTTTACAGAACCCGACAAACAAGTCCACGTGTTAGCGAGTTAGCGACAATGCTACCAAATCCTCTTAATCGCAAGCTTGCAACCCCTTTTACGAATCCTCAAATAATCTTGTGAGTGAGCGACAACCGTTGATCTAACAAAACAACTTATTTCATTGCAAGCTCGCAACTAGAAACTTAACTTGACTTAAACCCTTGCGATCCCGTGACAACAAAACACTTAACCGCCTTCACATGCTCGCAACACTTTTTGACTTAAGACTTACAAACCCACGAGCATGTGATGACCACAAAATCAAACCAAAACTTACTTGTCGCTAGATCGCAACTTAAAATGCTAAACAACTTCAAAACCTGCGAGCAAGCGACTTAACTGCATCGCATGATCGCAAATTAAAATGACTTAACCGCGAACACCTCGCGACCTTGTGATAACATAAAATCACACCCAGTCGCAACCTCGCAACATAAAATGGTATTTGGGCGCCGTCACTTCTCTCAAGTGACCAAGTCTCATTAACTGCCACACTTGCATGAACTAGCTAGTGTGGCATTAATTCAATTAAACTGATAGAATGCATTAATGCAATTGTACAAATGTCAAAATCTCGGCTTGATCGTGTCAAAACTTTAATAGAACTTGATAAACAAGTCCACGTGTCAATCCCCATCTTTAATCGCACACTCTCAACTGGTTATAACAATCAGGAAAGGAACCGACAAGTTAGCGACAATGCTACCAAATCCGCTTAATCGCAAGCTCACAACCCCTTTTACGAATCCTCATAGAATCTCACAAGTGAGCGATAGCCGTTAATCTAACAAAATAACTTATTTCATCACAAGCTTGCAACTTGAAACTTAACTTGACTTAAACCCTTGCGATCCCGCGATAACAAGGTACTTAACCGCCATCGCATGCTCGCAACACTTTTTGACTTAAGACTTACAAACCCGCGAGCATGTGATGACCACAAAATCAAACCAAAACTTACCTGTCACCAGATCGCAACTTAAAATGCTAAACAACTTCAAAACTTGCGAGCAAGCGACTTAACCGCATCGCATGATCGCAAATTAAAATGACTTAATCGCGAACACCTCGCGACCTTGCGATAACATAAAATCACACCTAGTCGCAACCTCGCAACATAAAATGGTATTTGGGCGCCGTCACTTCTCTCAAGTGACCAAGTCTCATTAACTGCCACACTTGCATGAACTAGCTAGTGTGGCATTAATTCAATTAAACTGATAGAATGCATTAATGCAATTGTACAAATGTCAAAATCTCGGCTTGATCGTGTCAAAACTTTAATAGAACCTGACAAACAAGTCCACGTGTCAATCCCCATCTTTAATCGCACACTCTCAACTGGTTATAACAATCAGGAAAGGAACCGACGAGTTAGCGACAATGCTACCAAATCCGCTTAATCGCAAGCTCGCAACCCCTTTTACGAATCCTCATAGAATCTCGAGAGTGAGTGATAGCCGTTAATCTAAAAAAATAACTTATTTCATCGCAAGCTCGCAACTTGAAACTTAACTTGACTTAAACCCTTGCGATCCCGCGATAACAAGGTACTTAACTGCCATCGCATGCTCGCAACACTTTTTGACTTAAGACTTACAAACCCGCGAGCATGCGATGACCACAAAATTAGACCAAAACTTACCTGTCGCCAGATCGCAACTTAAAATGCTAAACAACTTCAAACCCTGTGAGCAAGCGACTTAACCGCATCGCATGATCGCAAATTAAAATGACTTAACCGCGAACACCTCGCGACCTTGCGATAACATAAAATCACACCCAGTCGCAACCTCGCAACATAAAATGGTATTTGGGCACCGTCACTTCTCTCAAGTGACCAAGTCTCATTAACTGCCACACTTGCATGAACTAGCTAGTGTGACATTAATTCAATTAAACTGATAGAATGCATTAATGCAATTGTACAAATGTCAAAATCTCGGCTCGATCGTGTCAAAACTTTTACAGAACCCGACAAACAAGTCCACGTGTCAATCCCCATCTTTAATCGCACACTCTCAACCGGTTATAACAATTAGGAAAGGAACCAGTGAGTTAGCGACAATGCTACCAAATCTGCTTAATCACAAGCTCGCAACCCCTTTTACGAATCCTCATAGAATCTCGCGAGTGAGCGACAGTCGTTGATCTAACAAAATAACTTATTTCATCGCAAGCTCGCAACTCGCAACTTAACTTGACTTAAACCCTCGTGATCCTGTGATAACAAGGCACTTAACCACCATCGCATGCTCGCAACACTTTTTGACTTAAGACTTACAAACCCGCGAGCATGCGATGACCACAAAATCAGACCAAAACTTACCTATCGCCAGATCGCAACTTAAAATGCTAAACAACTTCAAAACCTACGAGCAAGCGACGAAACCAACTAAGCTGTGATACCTCATACCAACTACATCGCATGATCACAAATTAAAATGACTTAACCATGAACACCTCGCGACCGTGCGACAACATAAAATCACACCCAGTCGCAATCTCGCAACATAAAATGGTCAAGTGCAAAACATCTTGCGAGCTAGCAACAACTAAAATCTCCCAGTAGTCGCAAGCTTGCGACTTAAACTGACTTGATGATAAAGGACTTGCGAGCTAGCGATAACCATTAAACATGTCTGACCAACCGTTTGACCACACTTGACGTTGACATGGACAAATAAATAGAGGACAACTTAGATTTTCAACGCACGACAACTTCGGTTTACTAGCCAACTAAGACAAAAAACAAACACAAAACCGTAATCGCCATGAACATCATTTTAAGCATTTAATGTAGAACAATAGAAAGGTTCTAGCAGTAACAGTTATGCAATATGAATAATTTTATGGATCTTGTGACACAAATTTGTTGTATATCATGTTCAACATGTTACATAATGTGGAACCAAATACCAATTTACTAATAATTCGATTGTTTAGTAATAATTCAAATTCATAATTAAAAATATGAAATAAGTATCCGTTCTACTTCTGATTGACAAATTCAAGGAATACAATATGAAAAATCATCAATGACAACTATAGTATTGCAATTTTGCAAATTGAAATTGTAATATGACTCAAGAATTGTAGTATAATTATAAATACCTATAAACTGACTGCTAATTCACTTCAGTGATTCAGTCCGACTGTCTGAGGCTTCTATATCCCAAATGGACTCAAGATTCAGAAACTGACTAGTACTAACAGGTTCATCTTCATTCTGAGTCGGGTATTCAAAAACATCTTCGTCTTCATGCTGACTCTGAGTCTGCGATCCATCATATTCATTTGTCTTAGCACTAGCAGTAGCAGTAGCACCACCAACTTTTAAAGTGTTGCACACCCCTTGTCTATCACGCATGGAATTCCAGATTGCCAGTGCCCTATCATATGGAAAATCTCTAACATTATATTGGGTTACAAACAACCTCAAGCAAGTTTCCAAATTCTTGTCTAATTTGTTTCTGATCTTTGATTTCAAAAGCCCTAATGCACTGAAAACTCTCTCATCTTCCATCGACCCCAATATCATTGTTTGACATAAATCAACAAGTTTCAAATATTCTGGTATTGCAATACGCAATGCTTCACTTTGATCTATCCTTTTCCAAAGCCTTTTGATCGATCCAGGTTCAAATGGATTCTTCAAGTTAACCAACTAATGTTTCATAACCAATGCAAACTATTTACATTGTTTTCTAAGATGATCTGAATTTAAAATTCCTTCTATTGGCTGTCCATTGCAATATGCATCTTTTGAAAATGTCAATATCAATTCCTCTAGTTTTTTATGATACATCTTTGCATCATTTGGATTATCTCCAATTGAATACCAAAATTGAGGATACACACAACCCATGGATTCAAGTATTTCTTCTTGAGGGAATCTTTCTCGAATCTCAGTTGAAAGTTCATATGCAATAGACTTCAAATTATCACTAACAGATTTAACAATCATTTCAAAATCTTCCTTTTTAACTGGTAGTGCTCTGCCTTGCTTGCCCATCTTAGATTGGTGCATTGGTATCTAAAATCCTTTTACAAAGACACATAACTCATTTTTTGTATTGAAATGTAAAAAAATTTCAGCATGATTCAAATCTGTAATTATCTGCCACCTAAAAAAATTTGGGCTTCGCCCTGTTAGATCTGAATATAGACCATCCAGGCTCAAGCATGTCATTTTACGTAGAGTGCTATACTAATTGATATACATAGTTCTGTCTTGGGCTTTCTTAACAAGTTTGTTCATTGAATCTAGCATGGGGAGAAGACTAGCTAAAGTTAACAGAGTCTCTATATCACTTAACTTATGTAAGAGATCGGGAGCTTTGTCTACTGTGAGGCGTTTCTCATACATTAGTCCGATCAAGGATTGATATTCTGTTAGAACTCATTCCACTGGTCCATGCAAGGAGATCCATCTGGTCTCAACATCCCTGAGAAGCTTGTTTCCTCCGGTTACTCCCTCAGCAAAAATCTAAAATTCTGCAAAATGTTTAGGACTTCGGCAGAAGTATGAGTGGAGCTCATGGACCAGATCTTCAACTTTTGACACTGTAGGGAAATTGCTTACAATTCTATATGCTAAATTCATTCGATGGGCCATGCAGTGAATGCCAACCATGTATGGTGCAATACTAGTTTGTAATCTTGCGCAAAGACCGGTCCTTTGACCTTGCATTACTGCAACTCCATCAACTCCAACACACACCAACTTCTTGGCAATTGTCAAGTCATCCATACTAGCAATTTCATTCAAAGCTTTCTTAAATTCCAAATATAAATTTTCTGCTGTTGAATTGCCCCTCATTTTACCAACACAGAGTAGATGAGCTCAACAGACATGTTCTTTTACGGTATACACATGCATACAAACCCAAGCAGTGTTATCTACCGCAGTAACTTCATCTATGGATAATGAAATTAAATTTGACTCTTTTACACTCTCTTGTAAATTTTCCTTTTCCACCTCAGCGAGACAGTTTGCCATTTCCCATCTAGCGTTTATTGACCAATGTGACATAGGATAGTGAGGAACATTCAAAAAAGATAATAAATTACTAAATTATGGGAAATCTTTCATAGGACGCCCTCTCGACATAATATGAAAAACAACACTCATCTGAATAGTCTTTGCTAGGTTTGCATCTTTCGCTACATGTTCAAGCCCAACCTTGATTGTATTTCCAAATCCACTATTACAAATCAATATCTTTTTGTGGTTATGCTCTTCATATTCCACGACATACTTAACATGAAGACATTCTTCCTTTGATTTCCATCTTACTACTCGTGTTTCCTTTCCGTCTATGATCTATTTTTCATAAACCTTACCAATATGCTTTTCTATGGTGTCAAGCTTTAGCTGCATCTTCTTCTCTCTTTTAGTTTTCCAGGTACAAATCTTACACCTGCATTCTGTTGGTTGTTCATCATTGTTTGGGACCGGTTCAATGAATGGGTACTTTGCTACCCAATCAATCTTAAAACTCCTTGTCATCTCCCACTCTCGCCCCAGTTTTACTTTCCTTTTTCTTTTCTTCCTACCAACATCATCTTCAGTACTAGCATTTGAATTCGCCAATGGTATCTCATTGTGTGTATCCCTTAGAACATCTTTTGTTGTGTCGGTATTGTCATCCTCATTTGATGCATTTAACTCAATGACAATCCCTCCTTGTGGTACTAGTGGTGGTGAGCTACTGTGAATGGGTTCTGCAACTGCAGAGGTTGATGGACCAGAAACTTTGCCAATTCCAAAAAAAGACTTTATGGTACTATCTTTAAGTTTAAGTTTTGGGCGTTTTGATGGCCTCCCAATCCCTTCAATTTCACTGCCCTGAGGAGTCTTACCCTTGTCTGACATCCCAATCCCTTCACCACCCTGAGGAGTCTCACCCATGTCTGACTGTGACATCTTGAGTCTTGACCTCTCACTACGAATTAAAAGTTAAAACTAATACTATCAAGTATGAAGAAATGATTACTCACCTTTATGCCTTCTCAATTCTCTGAATCAGGAATCAGGAATGAATGCTTGGGCTTGTGTTGCAGGATTGTAACTCTGGCCCTCCGCCCTACAATGAACTTCGACTTTCCAACTCAATTTGCGGAATGCGAATCGAGACTTGAGACTCTGAGAGCTCCCAATTTACTAATCAGACATGAACAAATTGTAAGAAAGAGTGTAAGAAATAGTGTATTTATACCAATCCATGATTGCATTTTTGGCGAATTGCACGGGGCCCGGGCATCGTAATTGCCAATAAACATTTAATTTAATTGTATTTTTGGTGAATTGCGCGAGCGTGCAATGAACATTTAATTTAAGCAGGGCGAAATAGGTCCTCAAATGCTTATAATGTTTTATTTGATATTGGCGAATTTGGCCGACGCATGCAATGAACATGTAATTTACCATTGGTGAATTAAGTCCTGGGTACGTGGTTGTTTAACTATTGCTGGCGAATAGAGGAGGTGATCTAATACCCACGTCCAAGTGATTCCAGGCGAATATTACGGGCATGCATGTCAATGGGGTGTGGTCATTGGCGAAGCCAGTTTCAACAGTGTGTCGTTAACCCTGAAATTCTGGGTGATTTGACCACGATGGTGCCCAAGACTATTCATGCGGAATTCGCCAGTTGGTGAAGATTCGCCACTAAAAAACTCTCTGGTAGGAAGAAGATCCCTCTCCTTTCTTGGGACAATATTTGTCATCCCAAAGAGCTGGGGGGTGTGGGTATTCGCGATTTAGCTGTTCAGAATAAGGCGTTGGGGGCAAAATTGGTATGGAAGTTATATGTAGACCCTCATAGCAAATGGGCTTCCATCATGCTTGCTAAGTATTTAAGGGGTGCTTCTAGAGAGAGGATTTTTACAGCTACATCTCTTCCGAAGGGCTCTGCATTTTGGAACTTTTTGGTATCTTGTAGGAGGGTTGTTTTACCACATTTATCTTGGGTTGTCCATAATGGGAAAAAAGCCTAGTTCTGGGATGAAGTCTGGAATGGGCATCCTGCTCTTTTAGCTATCCGAGACTGGTCCCCTTTGCTCGGTATTCTATCAGATCTTTGGGGGCCTTTTGTTGCAGATTATTTTGACATTGTTTCCATAGGTCCATGTGTAGTGGGTAAATGGAAGAAAATTCCTCCCTTGTCTATTAATACCAATCTTATACTTGCTTTTGTGGAAGAGCTTCACAAAAGGCCTCTTGTTTTTCACAATAAAGAGGACTCCTTGGTCTAGATTAAGAATGTTATAGGTTCATATTCAGTTAAAGATGGTTATAATTCTTTGGTTCAGACTTCTTCACCCTCTTGCTGGCCTTCTAAGCTATTTTGGCATCCGGCTTGTCTTCCTAAAGCAGGGTCATTTGCTTGGTTGGAAATACAAGATAAAGTCCTCACTGGGATGCGATTGGATAGATTTGGGATTACAACAGTATTTCCTTGTGTTTTTTGTGGTTATTGTATAAAATCCATGGATCACCTTTTCCTGTTATGTCCATTTATTTCTAAGTGTTGGTATTGGCTGTTTGGCATGCTTGGTTGGTCTTCTGCTATTTGTCCTAATCTATTTTCACAATTCATGGCCTGGCCCTTGTTGTTTTCCTCTTCGTTTTATTCATCCCTTTGGGTTGTGGCCCCATCACTGGTGATTCAGAATCTTTGGCTTGAAAGGAATTCTAGAATTTTCAAACATAAATCTGCCACCTTGATTGATGTTGTGTGTGGGAAAAGCGGGGCGATGAAGCTTAAAAAGTGAAAATGCGGTCTCAAAGAGGCTTGCTCACACACCCACAAGACTTCTTGGTGCAAGTTATGGAGTCATGAAGAATGACTCAACTTCCCAAGGTTGGTTCCATGGTTCTCTATCTCACAAGGTTCCTCAAGCCAATGCCTTTGCTCTCAGATCACTGAGCAAAGTGGCTTAGGGATGACGAATGCAAGAACGAGGGATGCTTATGATTGATTTAATAATGAAAAGCATCCTATCTATGCATGATTCTATAAATGCAATAAAATAGATTATAAGATGACAAGATTAGTAGCAATACTATCCTAACATGATATACTAGTTCATGATTTAAGCTAATGATAAAGGAAATAGTCTAAAATGCTTATTAGATTAATTCCTATTACAAAGAGAAGCTATATGTATTGATAAATTTGAGCATAAATGAGATACTAAAAGCTTGCATGGATCCTTAAAATGGAAGAATGAGAGCTCTATTTATAGTGAAAATAGGGCAATGGATGGTCAAGATTGAAGGAGTTAATCAAGGGTCAGGATTGAAAGTTATCAATCCATGTTTACAATTTTCACCAATGAAATGGTGACAATTGTCAACATAAGGCTGGTTGAGAGGAGATGAAAGAAGCATTAAATGCTTTAGAAGACCTTATGGTTACCTTAGGAGGTAAGGGTTAAGGTTAGGCTAGGGTTATCCAATGGATAAAGCTTTTATCCAAGGGGTAAACTCTTGTGCAAAGGTTAAAGGGATAATCATGGTCAAAGCAATGAATGCTTGATGAGACCCCTAGGTTAGATGAGGGTTAAGTTAGTCAAAAATTCTCTAACCATGCCACTAAGGGTTAGTTAACCATTAATGGTTTGAAGACTTTGGGGACAAATTTGTAAGTCCTTCCAAATTTGGGGGCATTCAACAAGTTAGCTTGTTGAATGGTAAAGGCTTTAATGCTTTTAGAAGACTTTACTACAAATTTGAGAAGTGACCTCCTCAAATTTAGGGAAAAGGGATAATGGATGGGTTTGGGCTAATTGATTAGGATTAGATGGATTCTAGAAGAAATTAGGAATAGGGTTTATGATGCAAGTGGGTGAGGGAAAATAGAATTAATTAAAATAAATTGCTTTATTTCAATTGGTTGCAATTTGGGAAATTGAATAAATTAGATTTATTCAATTTTGGGAAATTGAAATAAATTAGATTTATTCAATTTTGGGAAATTGAAATAAATTAGATTTATTCAATTTTGGGAAATTGAAATAAATTAGATTTATTCAATTTTGGGAAATTGAAATAAATTAGATTTATTCAATTTTGGGAAATTGAAATAAATTAGATTTATTCAATTTGGGATAAAATATTAATTAAATGTAAATTTAATTAAAAGTAAGAAGAAGGGATTTAATTAAATAAAATGATTTATTTAATTAAATGATGCAAAGGGCTTTAGTGAATTTAACTAAATAAATTGAATAATTTATTTAATTGAATAGAAGAATGTGGGTGATTTAGTTAAATTAAATTTAACTAAATGGAGGAATGGGAATAAAATGAACATTAAATATTCATTTAGGAATACGGTCATTTTTATACGTCTACAAATGTAATTGGTAAAATCCAAACCTCCATTAGTGAGGTGGTGCATTCTTTCATCCATAAAAATTTAGATCACCTCAGGTCTTTCTCTCATTGGGATAATTGGGTCACTTGGAAATGGTCTTCGCTTCGTTTGATGCCTTCCCATGGGGCTATATCAGGTGGTCTATCTTCTCTTGTTAAACATAAAATGGCTAAATGGAGTCCTCCTCCCTTCCCTTCATTCAAACTTCAGTTTGATGGGGCTTCTAAGGGGAATCCGGGAATGTCTGGTGTTGGAGTAGTTATTTTTGATTATTCTTCGAAGATCATCAAAGCCGTGGGAAAACATATTGGTCAAGGTACCAATAATGTGGCTGAGTTCCAGGCTTTATCCTTTGGGCTTGATCTTGCTCTTTCATTAAACATTAAAGATATTGTTATTTAAGGCGATTCAATGGTGGTGTTTCAGGCGGTTGTAGCCAAAAAATGTCTCTTGGCATTACAGTATTTTTTAGATCACATTCTTGTGCAATTAAAGTGCTTTTCCACTTTCTCTATCTCTCACTATTTTAGGGAGATCAACGTCATTGCGGATTTCTTAGCGAATAAGGTTGTTGCTGAGGGTGCTGATTTCTTAGAAGTTTGTCCTTCAGACATTCCTGTTTCTTTCATGAAGCTTCTTTCTTAGCAGGCCCTCCTTTTAGAAACCTACTTCATTTTCTATTCTTGGTGTGGTTTTCTTTCGTTAGTGTCTGTAGTGAAGGTGTTGGTCTTCGGGACAATATCTTTGTTGTTTACATTTCCTGTTAGAATTTCCTCATGAAGCAGGGAGATTGTTGTGGCTTCTACTATCGGATTGAGATTCCTACTATGCTATTGTCTTCTCTCATCTCCTTTCTTTATGTGGTTTTTCACTTCCCTATATGGCTATAGGGGGGATGTTGTCCTGCCTTATGGCAGCATCTCTATTGTAGCTATATTTGGTAGTACCTCCTCATTAAGTATGGAGGATGGAGGGGCATCTTTTGATTGGCTGGTAGTGCTAGTACTGAATGGGCCTTTGTTTTACTATCTGTCTGTCCTACTTGGCTGTGTTCTTGGTCATTGGTTATCTTTGTTGGTGGGTATTTCGATTTCCTTTCGATAATTTGGGGACTGTTGGGTACCGGCACTCATTACATTCGACAGGGGTATGTTAGTAATAACTGTTAGATCCTCTATTTTTTTTGGTAAACATTTTTCTTTGTGGTCGGAAGATTGATGCCTTTACCATGGGGTTTCATATCTTAATGATAGTAATTGGTCCTTTCTTTGAATCATCTGGCTCCGTGGTTGATCTGCAATTTAGGGAGTTGTATTTTAATGATTAGGGATGCTGTGAGGCATGAGTTGGTTTCATCATTGCTGGAGTAGCTTCTTGCTTGCTGTTTTCTCTTATGATGGGAAGTTAATTATGATCCAGTGATCTCATTCTCTGTTATAGTCTTGATGGCATGCAGTTATGGCTTTCATTCTATCTTTGTTTTGTTTTCCTTTCTAACAAAATGCTCTATTTTCTATGGAGAGTTCTTGTCAAAATCAGTGGATGGTGGCTTTTTCTGAGGAATTGGAAAGAGTAGTTAACATGGTTTTGCAGAGGGTTTCTTATCCTGTTGTTACTTCTTTGGCTTTTGCTTTGGATTATTCTTTGGATCGGTCTCATCTTGCTTCCTGAGGGTCTTCATTATCCTTCTTTGCTTCTTATCTAGATCGACATATGTTTGCTCACCATATTTGTGCTGGCAGGATCACTTATTCTTGGTTCTCTTCTGGCTTTGAGTTTTGTTTTCTTCAAAGCCTTGGACTCTTGTGGTGTATAGACAGGTTGGCTCTTGGGGTGTTGGCACTGAATTTTGTTGGACATCTTTGGCTCTATTTTGAGATGTTCTCTTCTAGACTAGTTCTCACAGCTTCCTTTATATCTAATGCGGTTGGCTATGTATCTGGGGGGTTTATTTGGGATGCCTATGGGGTTTTGTAATGGGTAGATAGGCTTATGTTCTCTTGAGCAATACTGAAGGGTTTTCTTACTGGTTCTTTCCCTTTAGTGCTCTTTGAACCAGACACCTATAAAAAAAACTAAAGATTTAATATAATTTTAGTGGTCTCATCCACTTTTATAAAAAAATAAAATAATAATAATAATAATAATTCTAACTACGGTCTAATAAAAGGGTTATGACATATATCTATTTCTCTTCCCATTCCTCTCCCCCTCTATAGTATGTCTACTTTTATCTACTTTAAGCTAACCACACCAATGGTAGGAACTTGATGCTTTGCATCTCTTTTTTTTATGAGTAATGCTATAGTTGATTTGCTTATTACTTAAAAAATCAGTTTACAAGGTTCTTTGTCTTTGTGAAATTTTCGGTATGAGTAGATATTGAAATGAAGCTTGCATTTATTTCTATTGTAATTTTTCTAAAGACCAATACTCGATATGGCTTTCTAAATATCATTACTCTTGTTTTCTTCTAAAAAAGATTTATTTGAATTTCTTTCTAAATTTGTCTCTTAATCTCAAATTAGGATCTATTTTACATTCTCTTTGGGGTTGAGAGAGGGATCAACCATGGTAGTCCCATAAACAAGAGAAATAAATAACTAGCATACCTATATTTTATAAATAAAATTTATGTAGAGGACGCCGAGAGATATCAAATTTAAAAAATCTTTAACATTCAAAGTATAAATAAATGACAAAAATTACTATTTAAAACAATTAAAATGAATATAAAGGCCATATTACATTGATCAATTGATGAGACATTGAAGCCTTTTTTACAAGATAGATAATGCACGGAATTGAATGTAATAAAACCTACAACTTAGCAATATAATCTAATAAAAAATTACTTTCAAATGAATATTATATATTTGATTATGATAATTAATCAATTGTAATCTATGATTCAATCATATCAAATGAAAAACTAAGTATTCTATCATTTCATTTAATATTACTTAATTGAATCGACAATAACTCTAAAAATTCTTCGAACATGGGAGTATATTTTAGAAAGCTAAATGCTCTAAACCTTAGAGTAGATAAGTTTGATGATGATAGCTTTAATATTTAGCATTATAGTTCAATCTAATGTTCAATTAGGTTCAAGGTTAATGTTTAAATTGTGTTAAGGTTTTATAAGCGGAAGAGTGTAATTTAGGTTTGGGTTTAGAGTTAAGATTCAATTTGGTTTAGTATTAAGGTTAAATTTTTTTTGGTGTTAGAGTTAAGGTTTAATTTGGTTTAAGATTTATGATGGATTGGATCCTATTAGTTTTAAAATATGTAATTAAGACATGTTATTTTTTTTTTTTTTAAATAAAAGGCAATAGCCACATAATTATATTAATAATATAAAGTATTACAATAAGCTAGAAACTATAGTATTGGCAGTGCCTAAACTAAGTTACAAACATTCAAAATGCAACTAATATTTGAAACAACCTAATATTTACAAAGGAAAAACATTAACAAAAGAGCTTTTTCTACCAAAATGCTCTTTAACACCGCAAGTTTATATAGAATTTTGTAGAACTATATAAAAGTATATATGTCATATAGTATCGACATAAACCATTTAACCAACAAGTTCCCAAAATATCAAAAAAACCCTTCAGATATGTAAGTCGAGCAGTTCAATTTAAAGAAGTGGAAGCATCATCGGAAGGAATTGATACCTTCTTCTTCTTGCGAGAATAAGATTCTTTTACAGTGAACTCCATCATGGTCTTCCTCTTCCAATTTTCTAATGCTTATCATGGAATTGAACTGGCTGAGGAGCATGGCGAATGTGGTGGGTCAACAAGAAATAAATTGCATAGAAAATGTCTTTCAACCTCTGTGCCATTGCAGGACAAATTTCATGTTAGCACGATCACATAGAGTCTAGCAGTTTCCAAGGGTTATCATACTTGACCGCATTGATGAGCGAATCAAAGATGACACCCGATTTTGTCTGCATGAGATCCATTTTAGGAAAAACCCCTAAAATAAAAGTCAAACCATTACCCAAACTGTAGTTTTTCACACATTGCAAAAGTTTTCCATACTTAAATAACCCTGGAATAACAATGTCATCTACTATAACTTTTAAAAGATTGTAAGATTGCAATCCATCAAGACAATTTGAAATGAAAATTGAAAGCAGTTGGGAAGGGAAGATAGTTTTTGGTGCTCGAGGTTTAAGAGTCCCATCCCTAATAACTGTTTTCATTGCATCAAGATGTTGAGGGCAAGAGAGTCTAAAAACTCTCCCTAATTTGCCATCATCTAGAGTTTCATCAAACGGTAGTTCTCCCATTCTAGGAGAAATGGGAACCCTAAAATTCATGTGATAGTATTCCATCTGAAGAACAACTAATAAAATAGAAATAGTAGAGAACAAGAGTCCTTTTCAAACAAATCATTCAAGAAAACCCAAATTGTCGAATATAACTGACCACAGAAAATGAAAGATTGCTTAAATACCATGTTGGAAGAGCATGTTCTCATACATAATGCCAGAAGAAACGGAGTAGTGGTAGCACCCAACGAACAACCCGAGAAAGGAACACTTGTAACACTTTTGAAATTTCACCTAGAGTGGAAATCTTGACAAAACTGGCAAGAATGAATGCACGATTTGAAGTGGATGAATTCATTTATAGAAAAAGCTAGGAAAGGATCCATTAAAGGCAATAATGAGTAGATATGGAAAATCCAGAGGAGATGATCAGAGCGATTGATATCACCCAAAAATCAATTCATCTGAGGTAAACTTTCAGTAAAGAAGCGTGCAAAGAAGTACGAGAATCCTTTCCAATTAATGTCACCTTATTTCATACATATAAGAATAGCCTTGGAAAAGATGATATTAACATGTGGAACACATATGTGCAGCCACCAACACCGAGAAACATGCAAGAATGACACATGAACTATGGAATACTTATTGTTGAAGAGATGACACGTAATAATTGTTGGATAAAGAACCCCAACAAAGAACTTTTGAATATGATGACATCATAAATGGCAACCAGCTCAACGCACAACCTAAAAATTTAATGGGAATTAAGGACCACGTGGAGTGTTGAGTGTGCATAAAGACATATTAATTAGAAATGAGACCACTTGATAAGAAACTAATTAGGGTTGTCATTTAATTAAAAAATCATTAAAATAGGGTTAGTCTAAGGCTCAATTCAATGTTTAGGGTTAAAATTAAATTTGGTTGAGTCTTAAAAGTAGGGTTTAGTCTAGTTTAATGTATAATTTGGTTTAAGATTAGGGTTAGGGTTGGGGTTAAACTTGATTTATTGTTTAGTCAGGTTTAGGGTTAGGGTTCAATTTGGTTTAGTGGTAGGTTTATGGTAGATTTTGGTTGATGGTTAGGATTAAAGTTTAATATTTATTTAATAAAGATTATGGTTGGAGTTCAATTAAGCGTTAGGTTACAATTAAATTGGTTTTAGTATTAGGGTTCAATTTGGTTTAGTGTTAGAGTTAAGATCGATTTAGTTTAGGATTTGGATTTAATTTGGTTTAGGTAGTATTTCAAGGGACCTCTTGGTCTATTTTTCTATCTTTTAAATAGATTATAGCGTGATTCAAAAAATGATCACCTAATTAAATTTGATAGAATTTTATAATAACTACATGATTGTTTATGAAATAATATTTCTAGAATTTCATGAACCATTTTTTAATGACATTATATTATGTATATGCAAAGATCAAGAAATTTTACCATCCTTCATCACATGCCAAGCCTTATTATTGGATTATTTTTATTGTTCATGGAAAGATATAGATACGTTCGCCAACTTTCTTTGCTAAACCGTATTGGTTCACTTTCAGACAAATCATAAAAGACTATATATAATAGGAAGTAGGAAATATTTTTTAGATTTTTCAACATAATAATTTTCTTACTATATTAATATTTATCGATATGAAAAAATAATTCTAATATAATTCTAATTTATTTTTAGTAATTAAAGTATAGAAACATTATAGAATTGAGAATTCAATGTAAAGGCAAGTAATATATATTTAAAAATAACAATTTTGTTACTATATTGAAATTTATACATATGAAAAAATATTTTTGAGGTAATCTTAATTTATTTAAGTACTTAGATTTTAGAAATAACAAGGAATTGAAAGTATAGAAATATCTTTATTTTTATTTAAATTATTTTTTTATTTATTCATAAAATTCATTTTAGTTTATGGTTAAGGTTTATTTTATTTTAGGGTTAGTGGTAGATGTCGATTTGGTTTATAATCTTAATTTATTTTAAGTAATTAAATTATAGAAATATAATGGAATTGTGAATTGTATGTAAAGACAAAATAGAAATTAAAAAAATAATAATAATTTTTTTTTACTATATTGATATTTATAAATATGAAAAGATACTTTGACACAATTTTAATTTATTTAAGTAATTAAAATTTAGAAACAACATACAATTGAAAATATAAAAACATATTTGTTCTCAATCATTACTCTTTTTCTTAGAACTTCAAAAAGAAATCTTTGATAGATTTTTTTAAAATAATAATCTTATTATTATGTTCATATTTCTAAATATTAAAAGTTAATTTTGATATTAACTTAATTTATTTTAAATAATTAAATAATAGAAACATCATGGAATTGAGAATTGAATGTAAAGGAAACAAATAGATATTAAAAAAAAAAATTGATACTATATTGATATTTATATATATGAAAAAAATACTTTTGACATAATCTTTATTTCTTTTAAGTAATTAAATTTTAGAAACATCATGGAAATATTTTTTTAACATTGGTTTGATGATAATAGATTTCCCATTAAAACAATTTCAATTTTCTTTTGAAAGAATCAATGAATTTTTTTAATAAGAGCATTAATATTCTATTGAATTGATATTTTAGCATAAATTTACCGAAAAAAAATTATATGTTTTATTTGTGCAAAAAGTTGTATTCCTTGTCTATTTTTTTTAATTGAAGATGAAAGTGATAGTATCAATTACATTTACAAAATCAACATTGTGATCAGCTATACCTACAAAATCAAGATTTTTTTTTTTTTTTTTTGTTGATAAAAGTGGCAAAGCCACTAAATAATTTTATTAATATATATATAAAAGTTTACAATAGCTTGGTTCAGACGGGCATACCGACAGGAAAGAACCAGACAAAGAAAACCTCCGGTTGTAGCCCTTGACCAAAAACCCATATGAAAAAACCAATTGAATAACGCCCAATACATGATAACAGACCCACCCCAACCCAATAAAAACCAAAAAACCTAGGAAAACCCCCTCCCTCGCATTAAATAGCCCACAAAATTATAGATAAGAGGAACCCATAAGAGGTTAACATCATACCTCAAAAAAACCATGTACACGGACTTTCCTTCAGAGGTGCAGAAGAAGGATCACATCATCAGTTGAGGAAAAACAGAAACAACCACCTGGTTGTCCAATATATAGTAAATCCAAAGAACATATTGAGAGTAGCAACAAGATAAGGAGGATGAACATGATTGCAAAACCATTCAAGTCACAAAATTGTATCATCAAAACAGTCACCAAATAGTCCACACCCGCCTACATAAAACAACTCTCCAATCCATCTATTAGCAAGAAACTCATTAAAAAATATGAAACCACTGTAAGGGAGCAAGCCATAATCAAAACTGTAAAAATACAGAGCATAATCCATATCAAGAGAAGAGTAGGATGCTGAGACCAAGAAGGAATCAGCCAGAGCCTGAACCATATGAGTAGCCATAGAAAAATCCATGCAAACAATAAGAAAATGAGAAACCACTTCAGATATGTTAAAACTTGCATTCTCCACCAACCAAAATTTACCCACCACCTACCAAACCGCATAAAAAACATCCAAAGAAACCAAATTAAAAATCCACCCAAGTTTCTCATCTTCAAATGCATGAAAATCATGAACTTCAGATTGAAAAAGCGACAAAAGAAAGAAACACAAAGAACACTAATGTCACAGAGCTCATATTCCCAAAACATATAGGTCGAACCTCATATCAAGTGACATCATAAAAAAATATTATCTGGTAGGGATGTTCAACCTCCCGCACGAGCTGAGAGAATCGACTCAAGCAAAAAAACGAACATCAAAATTTATAATTAAAACACAATAATCTCAAGATACGACCAACCTAGATGAAGCCAAAACAAGGCACCACAATATAAAGCAATGTTATAGAATAATTGCAATGGCATGACTTGGAGAACGAATAGCATACTCATTATGACAATCATTCAATTGCAAATGTACAACCCAAAATAGCCAAGTACGGGGAAACAGAAAAGAGACTGCCAATATAGATACCAAAAATCCCAACCCAAATGAAGCAATTAAGAATCTGCACAGAGTAATCATAAAAGAAGTAGGCCAAACAAAAGCAATTCATAACCATAGAAGACACTACCCCCCAATGATGAGACACTTGAATGCACAACATCAGCGAAAATGCAACCACATAATCAATATGTGGACAACACTACCCCTAATGTAACACAAACAAGTGATCAACCTTGAAAGGAGTGCCAATATAGATACCAATAATCTCAATCCAAATGAAGCAATTAAGAATCTGCACAGAGTAATCATAAAAGAATCAAGCCAAACAAAAGCAATTCATAACCATGGAAGGCACCACCCCCCAATAATGAGACACTCGAATGCATAGAATCATTGAAAATACAACCACATAATGAATATGTGGACAACACCACCCCTAATACAACACAAACAAGTGATCAACCTTGTGAGGACTGCCAGCTGAATATTCTGAAATGAAACCAATCCTCAAGATTGTTATCAATTACATCTACAAAATCAAAATTCCATCAAATTTTCTCAATATTTCCATAATCATGTGTGTAATAAGGCTTAATTAAAAGTTAGTGTTTTCTAAGAAGGTGATCTTTTTGCAACTACACATAGACAAAAACTTGATTAAATATTATGATGGAATAATTTAACGAATAAAACCTGTCCTTGTCCAAATTGCATTGCGAACCTGCAATCTTTATTCAAAGGATAATATATAAGACAAATTAAATTCAAATGAAATTTACCTCTTTCCTCAAGAACCTTCATCTACAAGATATACTATAATACATATGACTATATGCAATATAGAGGAAAAAATGGTGTTCTATGCAATTAAATTAAAACATGTTTTGAGTACCTTCTTTTATCAAAGATCATCATATGCAAATGAAATTGTACTAGTCTTCGAAAAAATAATTTTGAAAGATAATAAAAGTTCTAAGATAGAAATGTCTTCTCAATATTCCTATCACTTTTAAGAAGAAGAATCCAACTCATATTCATCAAACTTGTAACCTATATTTACAATAAAAAAGACAATAATAATATTTGAGCATAAATACATTGTGACAGTCAGAGCTCTATTGGGACTCTAATATGTTATCTCTCTTTGTCTCATCCCACCCATAATGCACATAAATAAAAGAAAATAATAAACAAAACATACAAATGATATTCTTTTTGTGTTGTGAAATTGTGCATGGAACCCCACTTTACCAATCAATCTGTCATTCTTTATCTTTTTTTTTTAATGACATAGATAAGAAAGTTCGGTGCTACTATATAGTTATATCTTGACCTAGAATTAATAATATGAAATAATAAAAAAATTTAATTTATCACTATTTTACTTAAATAATATAATATTATAATTTATAATATTGATGCATATCATTTTATAATATTATTATAAAAAAAAATATCAATAGACTTTTTTTTAAAGATAGGAATAACTGGTTTTTCATTTTTTAAATATTAAAAAAATGATCATAAATATTTTTTAAATCTGAATTTAGAAACTTACTTTAATTAAGTCGACTTTTAGGAAGGATATCCTTATCATGATAATTTATTATTTATTAAAAAAATATTTTTTCAATAAAATATTTATCCATATTATTTTTTTAATGTTTTTTTAATATTACATAGCTAATAATAATAAAGAAAATTAGAAATGTTTTTTTCTCCTTCGAAAACAAAAAAAACTTTGCATTTAAAACTTATAAAATTCGATAATAATAAAGGAAATATTTTTTTGTTTGGAAACAAAGAAACTTCGTATTTAAAAATTACATAATCTATTAAAAAATTAAATGTTTTTTTCTTTGATAACAAAAAAATATTGCATTTAAAAATTATAAAATCTAATAATAACTAGCAATTTCACCTTGGTGTGCAATGGGTATGCCAAAGAGGTGTGAAAGGTCGATAGAAAAAATTGATCTTTTTTTGCATTAATTTGTATAGTACATGAGGTCATTTGGTAGGCCATGATGTTGTTTGTGCAACAAAGGTCTCAATGGAGAAGTGGTAGCTTAAAATCAACTATGCATCCAAATACAAGGATCCAATCATAACCAAAGCTAAACCTTTGAATCAAGAAGATAATCAAGTTTCATTACCAACAGGCTCATGTTATGTTTGCAATAGGGTGAGAGTGAGAGAGAGGTTGATATAGGGCTAGAAAGAGGGATACATAGAGGGGGAAGGTGAGAGAGATGGGTAAAGAGATAGAGATATAGATAGAGTTGAAGATAGAGATGGAGAATGAGGAGAGGAAGATGAAGAGGAGGAGAGATATATGGAGAGATAAAGATAGATAAAGAGAGAGGGGAGAGGAATAGGTAGAGATGGAAGAGAAAAATAAATAGTGGGAAAGAGAGGGAGAGATATAATGGTAGAAAGAGATAGAGATAGATGGATAGAAGAAATAGGTGATAGGGAGAGATAGATATAGAGAGGAATATAAAGAGATAGGTAGAAAGAGATAGAGATGAAGGGATATTATAAAGAAGTGATAGGGAGAGATAGATATAAAGAGGAAAATAGACATAGATATAGAGGTCTAAAAAGAAGAAGGAGAAAGAGACTTGGGAGAGAGATGGATGGATAGGAGGCATGTCTATAGATATATGGAGAGACAAAATGATAGAGGTAGAGATGAAGATAGAGAGAGAGAGGAAGAGAGAAAAAATAGATAGAGATAGAGATAGGTAGAGGGAGAGATAAATATAGAAAGATATGGGATAAAGAAGGAGAGGCATAGATGAAGAGAGAGAGAGAGAGAGAGAGAGAGAGAGAGAGAGAGAGAGAGAGAGAGAGAGAGAGAGAGAGAGAGAGAGAGAGAGAGAGAGAGAGATGGGGAAGAGTGAGAGAAAGAAGGTAAAAAAGATAAATAATAGAGAGAAAAGTTTATACTTAGAGAGAGGGAGAGATATAGAGAGATACAAATATAGATATGGGGGGAAATAGGGAGTGTGTGTGTGTACACATTAGAGATAGAGAAAAAGTAGAGAGATACGAAAAGAGGGAGTGATGGGAGAGAGGGAGAGATATGATAGAAAGAGGGAGAGAGAAGCATATATAGTGGTAAAAAGAGATAAAGATAGGGAAATGGTAGAGAGAGTATATATAACTTGTAAAATATTAAGTGTACGAGAGAGAGAGTGAGATGGAAGGAGAGATAAAGGGGGAGAAGGAAATAGAGATATAAAAAGTATCACAATGAGAGAGCAGGGTATAGAGAGAAAGATAAAGATGTGGGAAGTGATATATGGATAGGTAGAGTGTGATATAGAGAGAGTAGGAGAGAAGAAGAGAAAGTAGTGTATAAGATCTAGAGAGATAGAGATAGAGATAGAGATAGAGTTAAGGAGAGAGAAAAGGGGAATGTATGTGTGTGTCATAGAGATATAGAGATAGAGATAAGGAGGGAGAAATAGGGCATGTTTGTGTGATTGAAAGAGACATGGGGGCAAATATAAAGAGGGGGAGAGGGAGAGAGAGGATATATAAGTAAGGAGACATAAGAGGGAGAAAGAGGGGGAGAGAAAGGGAGAGAGGAGAGATAGAGATATATATAGAGTGGGAAGGATAGAAGGGGAAAAGGGAGATATAAAGGGAGAGGTAAGGAGAAATGTATAGGGAGGAGAGATACAGATGGAGAAATAATCAAGTGGCATGCTACCCTCATCATAACTCCCCAAGGACACATGCTATCCTTAAATGATTCACCTGAAACCAGTAATCAAAAGTTAGTTGATCTATCTTTCTCTCTTTCTCTAAATATTTAATTTATGTTGTAAGTTGAAATTTATTTTATTATAGAAATAAAAATAAAATTCAAATATAATTTTACGGTAAATTAAAAATTAATAAGACAAAAAATATAAATTAAATTAATTCTAATATCTTTTAATTATTATTTGTAATTCCATTAGAAGACACAAATAATTAAAATAAAATTTTAACTTAATAAAAATTAATCCTTAAAAGAAGATGCACTAGAAGAATTAGAGTGAATTAAAATTAAAAATAGAATACCTAATAAAAAACAATATTAAAATTTCTCATCAAAAGAAGATAGTAATAAAAGAAATATTTTAATTCAAAATATAATTACTCTACGATAATTAAAATTAACATCTGTCACGTAGTGACGAGTACTTACCTCTATAGTATTGTAATAAAAATATTTGTTGTAATTCTTAATTATTATAATTTTTAATTATTGTTATTTTAAAATTATATTTTTGTAATATTAACTATAAATCTCACTTCAATAAAATAATATTAATAATTATAATATAATATAAACATTAGCTTGTTAAAGGGCCTCTTGAGGTTGATCTGGATTCCAAGGGGAAGGAAGCTATTGACTGGATGAAACCAGATGTAGGATGGGTGAAAGTCAACTTTGACGGGGCGTCAAGAGGGAATCTGGACCCTTTAGGTCTAGGCTTTGCGATAAGAGATTGGAACAATTTTGGAAATTAGAGCTAAAAGATTGAAGGAAGGTACAAATAATGAAGTCGAAATGCAAGCAAATTTATTATTAGTCAAGATGGCCAAGAAATTATCAGTATCACAATTGCATTTGGAGGGCAAATTTCTAATTGTTATCAATGTCATTATCAAGGGTGAAATTCCAATGTGGAAATTAAATAAATATGTTAAAATTATAAAAGAATTTTTAATAGCTTTTAAGGATTTTAAAATTATGTGTTGAGAAATGGAAATATGGTGGCGAACATGTTATTGAAGTGGGTGTTGTCGTTAATGGAGGAGAGAATATAATTTTATTGGGAGGATCTTTGAGAGATCCAACTTGATTAATAGTGATGGGTTGTACGCCACCAACTACAACAACCATGATGGAAAGGTGTGTAGTTTAAATGCAATGGGACATTCATTCTATTTTAAAGGCATTTTGGGCATTTTTATTGCACAACTATTTAAAATTGGTGTACGGTGGCATGCAAAGGGTTGGTGGCAAAGAGTTGTAGGATGGAGGCAAATTTTACCATGGTTACTGCTAAGCAGCAATTGGTGTTTTGGGGTCGAATCTTAGAGAAGAGACTACAAAGCATTTTCAAGCATGATGATCCTCTCTTTGTGCAGATTTTGGACATCCTATTTGGGGAAGAATTTATGAGAATAGAGCACCGATATCAAACTAATATCGACATTGTTTCATTGCTTATGGCATGGGGGTTGGAGTTGGGAAGCAATGAGGATGTTCAGAGGATCCTAAAGAAATGTGTAGATGAAGAGTGGAATTTTGTTTAAGACTGATTCTGGAGTAGACATGTCTAGGTGAAGGTCTCATGACACAGGAGGGCAACTAGTTGAAAATCGGAGATCAAAATCCGTTGTTTCAACCTTGCATTTGATGGAGTGAGTTGAGTGATATGGATGAAAGCAAAGTTGAAGCCCATATTGGTTGGAGGCTTTGAAATATTATCTTTGTGAACGAAGACTGGAATGAGATGGTGTTGGTGCAACAAAGGAGTAGAAAGGGAAAGCTTGTGCAAAGTTAAAACTTGAAGATTGCTAGGTCTATGGACCCCCCAGGACAGCCAAAAAATAGTTTGTAACGGAAATAGATATTTTTTATGGATACTATGTAGGTTTTTCATAGTTCATATATATATGTCTCTCCAATTTTATTGATATTTTGTAATTCTGTATGAATGATCAACTGTAGTAACGACCTCAGGTATATTTCATGTATATATGAATAGGAAAGTTAGTCAATATGAGGAATGTTGCAACGTGTTAGATATTGATGTGGTGGTTTAGTGTATGGAGGGGTAGTGTGGGTTTGTAATCCTTTGAATTTTATAGTTACAGACTCGTGAATACTTTATAAAATCTAAAATTTAAATATTAATAAAAATACTATATTACCCATCAAAAAATATATAATATAAACATTATAGTGAAAATATACATTTTTTTAAAGAATATAATCCTAATTTAATTATATAATCTACATAATTATAATTATAATAATAGAATTAATCTTAAACTTAATTATTATTATTATTTTTTATCGATAATGGGTCGAAGCCAATGAGGTGTACATACCCTAACCCCCCTTGTGGGATTTGAACTCGTGACCTCTCTTTCAAGAGTACAAGTTCTCCACTACTAAGCCAACTCAGCTTGTACAATCTTAAAGTTAATTATTAATTATTAGTTTAAGATTATATATTTTGTTAATTATATTTATGTAATATTAATTATAATTGATCTTAACTAGTAATAATTATAAAATATAATATAAATAATAAAGTGAAAATAGGTATTTTTTAATGATTAAATGAAAAAAATTAAATTTATGATTAAATGTTATAAAATTATATTGTGTATACTAAAATAATTAAAAAGAAAATTATGATTTTCAAAAAGTATTAATAAAATGAAGAATGATTTCAAAAAAATTAAACAAAATTATAATTATAAAAGATAAATACTTGGATTTAATTTTTTAATAGAAATATTTGTTGTGTAATACATGTAATAAAATAGCTGAAGTATTTATTTAAATTTTTATTTTAATTAATTTAGATGTTATGAATCAAATCTCTATACAATAGTTAATTGATTTTATTATTTATATTTTCTAAAAATTAAATAAAATAAATATTAAAAATTATATATATTTATAGAGAAAAATCACTTTATTTACAAGATTATCAATAAAAAAAAAATAGTTAAAATAGACATTTATATTTTAAATATAATTTTTTTTTTTTAAACTATAAAATCTATCATCCCTATAAATTTGCTCCAATAACACCAAATTTTTTCTCTAATCATATTTTAGATAAATAATTTCTAGTTTAAAAATATAAATCTCAACTTTATATAAATCAGATTTATTTTGACAATAAAAATAATAATCACTTTTGATTGGTGCGAAAAATCAATTAATTAGGCTTAAGTGAATGCAATGGACCAAAAAATTTCATCCAATCATATTGTAGATAAATAATTTTTATTTTAAAAATATAAATCTCAACTTTATATAAATCATGTTTATTTTGAAAACAAAAATAATAATCACTTTTGATTGATGCGAAAAATCGATTAATTAGGTTTAAATGAATGCAATAGTACTAACCACAAACACTGATAAAAAATTGTGTAAATTAAATTAATTTAAATAATTTTTACGTGGAAAGCGTACCTATATGAAAAAAATGATTAACTTTAGAGATCAATGGTTCATAACATGCCAGAAGCGTGCTAGACTAAGGGAAGTTGGGTTACCATTTAGATGGCTGTGATTTGCTGAGAAATAATTGCCGATCAGCTGACTTTTCTTTTCTGAAATTCTTGGCCGTCAATTCTTTAATAAAATAATATTTAATAATTACCGATGAGCTGACATTTTGTCATGCTTACTATTTCGAACTTAGACTTTAAAGAAACATACAGGGGGTTTTTATTTTAAACTTTTTAAAGCTGACTCTTTCCAATGCTATGTAGAATGAATTTTTAAGATCATATAATTATTTCTTGTCCCTTATTATTATCATCCATTTAATTTCTTATTAATTACTCATTTATTTTCTTATTAATTTTGAACTTTTGTTATTAGAGATTTTAATAATACTTATATACATGCTTGTTTTTTTAAATTTGAATTTAAATTTATTTTTCTAATTATTATTATTTTTGTATCCGTATTTTCCTAATTATTATATTAAATATATCATATAAATAATTAATTTTAATATATTATATAGTAATTTTAAAAATAATACTAATTAAATTTATATAAATATCAAATAAATTTTTGATAAATAATTTTTTTTGAAATAATGATACTAATAATTATTATTCATATTAGTTGAATTCATTGAATAGATAAATTATATTTTCACTTTTTATTTTTTAAATAGGTTTCATTTTATTTTAAATTTTTAAGTTTCGTTTTGTTTTTAATTTTGAATATAAAAGTTAAAATTTAGCTTTAACAATCGTTAAGTCTATATGACTCTCTTATTGAATTCTACTAACAATAAATTTAGGTGAACAAAACAATGTTGATTATTTGTGGGATATTGTGTAATGAACATCAATAAATAATGTTACCATGAACAAAAAAAGTGCTAAAGGTCATAGCATTGAGAGACACACCACTAATGTGTGCAACAAAAAATTACCAAAGATAGAGACAAAAAATGATCTATCATATCATTGTTAAATCCCATGTAAGCGATGGACTTTAGATTTATACACAAAAATGTTTATATTACAAATAAATGTGAGGGAGGATAGGGGTACTTATATAATAAAGGTAAATTATACATTTAAATATATTTGTTGTTTAATTTCATTTTATTTTTAAATTATAATATATATAAATAAAAATATATAACGTATAAATAGTTAATTATATATTTAGAATTTTTTAAATGTCTCATCTTTATTTTTTAATGTTTTAATACTTATTACATAATAATATATAATAAATACAATATATAAATAATAAATTATATGTTTAGAATTCAATTTCTATGTATTGTCAAAGTGAGTAATTTAAACTACTTAGGATACATACAAATCAATAAAATCAACAACTCAGTTATTCCCATATTTATGATTTTTTGAGTTTATAGGGCAATTTTTAAGCTTCATTAATAAATAGACTAGAGGCTTTCTTATAAGCATATGAGGCTCCCTTCATACATAGACTCAAGAATCTCAAACATATTGATCAACATCACTTTTCTCTCCCACTAATATATCTAATTGTTAAATATGAAACTATCATTAAGAATTTGTATATTTATTATTAAAATCCATCTCCATCTCTCCCTTATCTCTATATCGTTAAGTCTCTCTCTCTCTCTTTCACACACACACACAAAAAAAAAAAAAGAAAAAAAAAGAAAAAAAGAAAAACAAAAGACAGACATAGACACATGCCCTATTTTTCCCTCCCCATATCTATCTCTATCTATCTCCCCCTCTCTCTCACTCTCTCTTTATTCCTTATCTCTATCACCCCCTTTGTCTCTCACTTTTGCCTCCCCCCTCCCTCTATATATATTCCTCTCTCTAATATGTATACACATACCTCTCTCTATATATCAGTTCCTTTATATTTGTCTTCCCATTTCTCCAATTACCCCTCTCTTATTATCTCTCTTTCTATCTATATTTATACTTCCCCCTCTTCCTCACTCTTTTTCCATCTCTCTCCCTCTCTATATTTATCTATCTCACCCCCTCCTCTCTCTCTCTCTCTCTCTTATATCCTCATCTCTCCCTCTTTATATCCCTATCTATCACTCTCTCCCTCACTTTATTTCTATATCTATGTACATCTTCTCTATATTTTGTATATTTATCTCCATATCTCTCACTCATTTACACACTCTTTGTTTCTCCCTTCCTATCTTTATCTCTATCTCTATCCCTATATCTCTCTCTCTCTCTCTCTCTCTCTCTCTCTCTCTCTCTCTCTCTCTCTCTCTCTCCCCCTTTGTCTCTATTTCTCCATCACCTTCTTTCTCTCTCACTCCTACACTCTTTATCTCTATCTCCTTATCTCTCCCCTCTATATTTATATATCATTATCTCTACCTCTCTCTCTTATTCAACCCATATTTCCTATCTCTCTATTTCTCTCACTATTCTCTCTCAATATATTTTCCTCTCTCTCTCTCTCTCTCTCTCTCTCTCCCTTTGTCTGTATTTCTCCATCACCTTCTTTCTCTCTCACTCCTACACTCTTTATTTCTATGTCCCTATCTCTCCCCTCTATATTTATATATCATTATCTCTACCTCTCTCTCTTATTCAACCCATATTTCCTATCTCTCTATTTCTCTCACTATTCTCTCTCAATATATTTTCCTCTCTCTCTCTCTCTCTCTCTCTCTCTCTCTCTCTCTCTCTCTCTCTCTCTCTCTCCCCCTTTGTCTCTATTTCTCCATCACCTTCTTTCTCTCTCACTCCTACACTCTTTATTTCTATCTCCCTATCTCTCCCCTCTATATTTATATATCATTATCTCTACCTCTCTCTTTTATTCAACCCATATTTCCTATCTCTCTATTTCTCTCTCACTATTCTCTCTCAATATATTTTCCTACCTCTCTAATCTATTTCCCTATCCTTCTCCATCTCTCTATACCACTCTTTGTATATATCTCTCCCTTTCCCTCTCTATATTGTGTTATCTCCCTCTTTTCCCCCCTTCTTCTCTATGTCCTTCTCTTCCCACTCTTTTCTCTCTCCATTTCCCTCCTCTACCTATATTTCTCCCAATGTCCCCTATCTCAATCTCTCTATATCTACCTCTCCTTCACTCCCTTCCTATCCCCAATCCATCTCTCTATCTCTACCTCTATCTTCCTCTTTATCTCTCCTTCTCTCTATCTCCCCTTATTTCTCTCTCTCTCTCTCTCTCTCTCTCTCTCTCTCTCTCTCTCTCTCTCTCTCTCTCTCTCTCTCTCTCTCTCTCTCTCTCTCTCTCTCTCTCTCTCTCTCTCTCTCTCTCTCTCTCTCTCTCTCTCTCTCTCTCTCCTTCTCCTTACCTCTTGGTCTCTCTCACACACTCTTCCCCCCTTCTCTCTCTCTCTCTTTGTCCCTATTGCAAACATTACATGCATCTATTGGTAATTGATTTTGATTATCTTCCGATTAATAGGTTCTATTTCAATTGTGTTTGGATTCCTATAAATGAATTTTAAAAATCAATTGCTAAATGGTCTACCAATTGACCTCTTGTACTACAAAAATATATGCAAAAAATATGCATTTTACTTGATCAACTTTCCACCTCTTTTTTTGGCGTACCCATTGCACACCAAGGTGTGATTGCTAGTTAATTATTATTTGTAATTTGATAAAAAGACATAAATGATTAAAATAATTTTTAAACTTAATGATTCCTTTAAAGAAAAAATAAGAAAAAGGAAAAATATTTTTTTTCTTTTATTTATATTGTTTTTTTAATTAATAATATTAATACATATTTTTAAATTTTATATCATAAAAGACTTTTTTTTAAAAAAATTAATATAAATTTATATATGGTTTAGATTAACTCTATAGTTTTGCACCCTTCTCCTAAAATTTGAACAGTCAATTTGAAGAAGTAGATGGTTCACTTCATAAAGGAAAAGATAGATTTTTTCTTTTAAGCAAATTTGTTTTCAAATTAAAAATAAATTAATACATATATGTCCAAACTAGCTCATCAAGCTACTGAGCCATGGCTTCCTAACCCATCTACTATACCCTATTGAGTTGCATTATGGTCTCATACCCCTATATGACTAACTATATCATTTCTACACCCAATATTTACACCAAATACAAATGCTTTTTCTAAAAAAGTATCTAGCCATTATGACTTCCACAGATGTTTTTTGCAAAAATAAAAAAAATGCACAATTGAACAAGCATGACTCACTTGACACCATCACCTAGGGAATCACCACCTTAGTTCTCAACCCAATGCTTTTTGCCTGTCTTCGAGGGGCCATGAGGCCCACACTCAGTTTGATCAATATTTTCCACAAAATCTTCCAAACCCTCCTCTAGTTTTGACTCCTCTTCCGCCATTTGAATTTCTCTCACATTCACATCCTCCAGATTCTCCTCTTTTATGAAAGCTTCCAACCACTCTAGTCCCTTTGTTAGCATCAAACCCAAAATATGTTTTAGAAATTGCACCCCTTTCGTCATTGTAGTTTTGAACTTTGGCATCTCCAACAAGTCCATTGCAAGGATGAGAAAAAACTCCTCAATAATGCACCTATTTCATTGAACGATTTAGTATTTCCCTCAATAGAGGGACACCCACACCAAGTTCCACATTGTTGAGAATGTCTCCCATTTCTTTGAGGAACCTCTTCTAAATTAACTTATCACAGAGAGTCATTGCCATTTCATTGTCTCTCTAGTGTTGAGGACAAATGCTAAGAACATGATCGAGATATCAGAGTTAGCTCTATATCTAACCTTAGGAAATGCTCCACTAACACCATTTTTACATCATGGACAAGCAAATTATGGCTTGTCTTAAACACCATAAGCATCCTCTATTTTTGTCACTTTGCCCAAAAACACCATCTGCCTCTTGCCACAATCCAACCTAATCGAAGTGTCCATCTTGCCTCTCACATTAGATAATTTTATGAAGTGGTAATTCACATGGGCCTTGAAATAGTTAGGATTAATAACTACACATTCTTTTGTCTCAAATCTCCTAATGCCTCCACTACCAAAACATAAATTCTCATGTCTCATAATATCCCATCACCAAATTTTATGATTTTTGCATCATCCTTCCTCGTCTTTCTCTTACCACTTGGTATCACTGCAAATCTCAATATTACCCTGCGATCATTCACACAATACTTGCCTCTACTTCTTTCTTAGCCAACTCATCTACCACATTATTAACCTCCCTATAGATGTGGCTGATTTTATATTCCTAAAAAATCTCCAATAATTTGTTGATATGCAAAAGCCATCTCCCCAATCACCAATTTTGTGTCTAATAGAAATTTTTTCAAGGAATGAATCACCCTCCAAGTGTATCATATTCACCTTTTGATCTCACTCACATTGCAAATCCATGAGGGCCGCCTAGAATTTAGCTTTGTTGTTCATCTCCTTTCCTAGATATTTAGATTTAGATGTGATGATCCTTCCTTGATGGTCTCAGAGAACATATCTTGCTCCACACTTCCCCAAGTTGACCCTAGACACTCCACCAAATATCACCTTGAACCATCCCTCATCTAGTTCTTTTCAAATGGCTTCTTTTCTAGGATCAACAAGATCAACCTGTTGAGCCCCATGAGTAGGGGAAAAAATAATTATATTATTATTACATCTAAAATACTATAAATTAATAGTATTAAATTATTAATTAAATTTTACATTATTTTTTTATAATTATTTATTAATTTATGATTAACAATATAAAATTATTATTGATTCATTAATTATATATTTATTTTTAATTATTATTATTTTATATTCAATACTATAAATTAATCATTATTAAATTACTAATGAAATTTAAAATTATATTTTTATAGTATATTTTGATAATATTAATGTTAATATACATTATATTAATACATTATATAGTACCTATATGTAAATATAATAATAATATATAATATACAATAATAATGATACAATTTAATTTAGTTTATGTTTAATAAAAAAATGATTTTAGCCTCTACCTTCACATGCTTCTACTTCTCCATCCATTGCCTCTACCTTCACATGCTTCTGCTTCTCCATCCATTGCTTCACATGATGGTTTTGGAAGTCACAAGATCACACCCTTATATGAAAATTTATGAAGGTATGGTCAAAATTACGTGATCTCCATTTCTAGATAACCCAATGTTGGAAAAAATATCTGGAGGAAGAAATTAATGTTTACCCCGGTGCAATAGGGTTTTACATCCTACAATTTGAATCTATGGAAGATAAAGAATTGGTTCAAGACTGGGTTGTGGTTCTTCCAAGGAGATTTCTTATGCATGAAACCTTAGTTCCCTTTGTTTGACTCGTGAATGCAGAAAATTTCTTCTACTTTTTGTGGGTACATTCACTAGTACATTTGGAGCGGTTATCCGACAAGCATTTTTGATGAGCTATGGGATTTCTTTTGTTTTTTCGAATTAATTTTTTTTTTTCAAAAATTACCCCGTGTTCGTCGAAATTCAGATGAAAAACCAACGAACATTTCCAACCAGCTATGGGATTTCTTTTGCTTTGTCGATTTTTAAAAAAAAAAGTATACCCCGTGTTCGTTGAAATTTGGACATGTTGAAATTTCACATCAGCATCCCAACAAACATGAATTTTACCTGTTGATTGGTATATGTTGGTCTGATGATTTTCACAACCTCTTGATTTCTTCTTACTCATTGGGATAACAAAATTCGATGACCTCTCTTCCCGTTGATCGGTGCGAGTTATCCCGCTAGTCTCATCGGGCATAGAGATAGCTTAAAATATGTTCAGGCGATGGGCATAATTTCCCTAATGTCTTTTCCCTCGGTGTAGTTCCTCTTGATACGTTATGTCTCCTCAGCATAATCTTTGACCCTTTATCACCATAACCTTTGCCGATGCATTTTACTTTTGCCAGTGTCCAACAGGATAAGTCTTACCGATAGCATCATCGGCTATCGGCAATACAAGATTTCTCCATTGCCGCTAGTGTGCATTTTGTCGATGGACTTCATCGGTGTATTCTATCCCGATCACATGCTTCTACTTGTGTGTTACCATCGGGTTGAATTTTGCCAATAGTGCAGATTTCGTATTTCACGTCGGAATTCTGACGAACACGTGGTATTTTTTATTTTTAAAAAAAAGTAATTATGCGCCATCATTATACGCGGGCTCAGGGTATGAAAATTGGGAGGAAGTAGGCACAATTGTTGTAGATAGATGCTCGGCAACAACTGTACAAGAGGTTGGTCCTTTGGTTCTTGTCATCAAGATTTTTTTGCAAGTTGATTTGATTTCCTTGCATTCTCTTGTTCACTTTGTTTAATGGTATCCGCTTTGGCAAAATATGGATCCTCAACCTCCTTAACTTCTCCATTCTACGGTTTCCAGTTATAAAGATAAGTCACTTCATAGCTTCTAGAGGGGTCAAAAATTCTTTGCGATTGTAAACCTTTCCAACCCTCAAAATAGCCCTTTGTATGGAAGTAACTTTTATACGATTATTTAGGACTCTACGAGCAGTTGCTTGTACAATTTTCTCCATTGAAAGGGTCTCTTCATTTTCTCCAGTTAGCAGATAAAAATCCTCATCCTGGGATGGCTCTTTATATGGTGTTCGTCAATTCTTAAATCCATGTACAAATTCAATCTTTATGTCAGCAAGAGTTTCCCGCTTTTTATTGGATGTTTGTTGTTCCACACTTCTAGCATATTCATCGATATCAAGGGCCTTTAACACATGGGGATATTTTTTGACATGTTAAACTATGATTTCTTGTGTTTCCTCATCCATATCATCTATATCTTGTCCTGCATCTTCACAGTATACATCCTAAGCCATTTTCTTGGCTAGTTCATATGACTCTGGATGAGTTCTAGTATCATCCAATGGATCCATAACATGGTTCCCAGAAACTGCTTGCCCGGTCCCTCTAACCCTTGAAAAAATAGTAGCATTTATAAAGACAAGTCATTTCATAGCTTCTAGAGGGGTCAACAATTCTCTACGACTGCAAACCCTTCCAGCACTCAAAATAGCCCTTTGTATGGAAGCAACTTTTATACGATTATTTAGGACTCTACGAGCAGTTGCTTGTACAATTTTCCCCACTGAAAGGGTCTCTTCATTTTCTCCAGTTAGCGGATAAAATTCCTCATCCTGGGATGGCTCTTTATATGGTGTTTGTCAATCCTTAAATCCATGTACCAATTCAATCTTTATGTCAGCAAGAGTTTCCCGCTTTTTATTGGATGTCCGTTGTTTCACACTTCTAGCATATTCATCAATATCAAGGGCCTTTAACACATGGGGATATTTTTTGACATGTTCAATTACCATTTCTTGTGTTTCCTCATCCATATCATCTATATCTTGTCCTGCATCTTCACAGTATACATCCTCAGCCATTTTCTTGGCTAGTTCATATGATTTTGGATGAATTCTAGTATCATCCAATGGATCCATAACATGGTTCCCAGAAGCTACTTGCCCGGTCCCTCTAACCCTTAAAAAACTAGCAGCATTTATAAAGACAAGTCACTTCATAGCTTCTAGAGGGGTCAACAATTCTCTGCGACTGTAAACCCTTCCAGCCCTCAAAATAGCCCTTTGTATGGAAGCAACGTTTCTAGGTCCAAGGCCAGCTACAAATTGCAGAGGAGAAAACATCCATTCATGTGATGCTACTAGGTTTATGTCAACACCAACTTGGTTGGTTATAGTAACCATTACCTACTCGACAACTTCATACTTGTCATTTGGACTAAGGAAATGTTCCAGTGAATGAAGCTTCAAATATGATAATATCTCTTTTCCAGAACCATATAATGTTGCAACCATGGCCAATGGATTCAGAAGATATTGACCAAGAGCCACAACACACCTCACAATCCCTATTGTAGATGTTCTTCTCCCAGAAGGATTGATTGATCTATTTTTTATATTTTAAAATTATCATCTATCCATCAAGAGATCCTTACTAAAGTGTTAAAAGATGCCCATGTGCCTACTAACATTCATCCTACCCAATTCCAAGCACCAGTATGCCATCTATCATCCTCTTATCAACTAGCCTTAAATCAAAATGATATGCTACTGAGTGATCCAACCCATAAATTTTTCCCTACACATTTAATTCATCATCTTAAAACACAAGGTGAAACAAGTCCTAATGGATATTGGTTCTATCGTGTAGAATCGTTTTGAGTAGGAGGCTTGAAATATGAATAATTTATCTCATTTTATTTATTAGTTGCATATTTTGTTATGGGTTAATAGAAATATGGGTATTGTATAGAACTTTAAAAGAAATTAGAATCTAATCAAACACTATATTTCATTTGATGTTATCAAGGATTTTGACTAGTTTTCTTCATAATGTGTGTCGTGTATAGTTTATCTTAATATTGTCTTTCTCGTATCCTATAGCAGTTTTGGTAGAATTATCATAACTTTCATTTGAACCGTTAGATCTTTCTATAAATTGAAGGATAAGTCTGTAATAATGATATCAAGAGACTGACTAGAGCGATTGGCTTCATTACAAGGTAAGGGCAACCTTTTTCATGTTTTTCTTCTTCAAAGTATGGTTGGTGTCTATTAAGTTGTTGTCTTGTAAGGGTGTTTTGAAGATTGAGAAGAGACTTTTGATAGGTATTAATCACATTGCTGTCAAGTATGCCTAATTGGGATTGAATGTTTCCAAGGTTTATGTGCATTAGAGGGAAAATGATTCCTGAGATTGTCACTTCTGTTAAATATTTATTGAAAACTTTGAATTGCTTGCTTGTAAATGAATGCTTCAAATAAAAGGTTACTTTATTATAAGTATGATTTTGTAATGTCCCCTACTAAAATGCCTTAAAATATCCCAGTTATGGATCTCAGTTCTTAGTGTAGGGGTTAAGAGAAAATACCTTAGCCTTTTCTATAGTAAAAAACCTACAAAAATAAACTTAGAAGGTGTTATAAATTTCATTAAGGAATGGTCATATAAATGACCATATACAAAATTAATTGCATATAACATAAAGAGGGATCCTTGTAATAATATTAGAGATAGAATAATAAGTTATGTTAGTGAGATGTGATGCAAGATTTGGTGGGGTGTCTTGATTGACCATTTCCCCTTATCCAATATAACCATGTAGGGTGCCTTACACAACAGTTCTCCCTACCCAATATTGTCATGTAGGGTGCCCTATAGTAGTTCTCCCTACCCAATGATCTTGTAGGGTGCCATATAGCAGTTCTCCCTACCCATTTATCAGGTAGGATACCCTTCATCAGTTCTCCCCACTTAATGATCTTGTAGGGTGCCCTATAGCAGTTCTCCCTGCCCATTTATCAGGTAGGGTACCCTTCAGCAGTTCTCCCCATTTAATGATCTTGTAGGGTGCCCCTTAGCAGTTCTCCCTAACCATATTATCAGGTATGGTTCCCTTTAGCAGTTCTCCCTACTCCATATGAATTGATTTAGTTTATTCAGATTATCAATATTTGAATCATAACCAACATTCAGATTTATTATCAGTTGTTTGAATTATTATCAGTTGTTGAAGTTATTGTCAATACTCATATTATTACCAGTTATTTACTTTGTTACTAGTGCTCAAAATATCATCAGTTATCTAATCTATTACCAATAATTAGAATGGTTATTAAATTCCATTTTATCCATCAACACTTACAATTTTAGAGAATTAGTAATTTTCATATTATTTCTAGTTTTATCTTCAAGTGACATTGGCCACTGAATATCAGTGATCGTTATAATATATATGTATATATAAAGGTTATTATTATTGTAAGAACTTATTATTGTAGAAGTGTTGGACCAATAATATACAAAGATTAATATGGGGTTTGCAATATACGCAAGTGCTAAATAGAAATACATACTAGAAAAAGGGCGGAAGCTTGGATGTGATTATCATGTGCACAGACCAGATTACAATCACCTCTAGTTTCCTCCATGTTCTATATTAATATTACTATCAAATTCTCTTCATGTATGCCTTTTGGAAAGAGACACACCCTTTCACCATTAGCACCCTTTGAAAGAGTACACCTCTTCATTCTTTCTGCCCTTTGAAAGGGACACAACCTTTCACAATCAGATCTGCACCTCTCATTCCCCAATTATCCCCCTTTCAAATGAGGTTCTCTTCTCCCTTTTATATCTCATGTTTGAGGGAGTCACACCTTTTCATTTTATATCTTTTGATCATTCATTAACCTAATATTAAATTTTAATTATATTTAATTTATATTTTAATTTAAATGTTATTTTTTAATCTTTTGTATTTTAATTTTATTATTATTATATATTATTGAATCCTATTTCAAAGTGGGGACATTACAGATTTCTTAATTGTGATTACTTTGAAAACACCTGATTAAATTATCTTCAAACAATAGTAGACCAGTGCCTTCACCATTGACATAATGTTTTTGATTAAGGTAAAAATAGGTTTTGAAGGGGCCCCAAAACCCTTTACAAATAGAGCTTAACAGAAAAACCAACAAGAGACAAAAAGGAACAGGCCAACGAAAAGCCAATAGAAAACCATAGAAAACCGACTAAAGCCTCACAAAGCCAGCCAGACCCAAGAAGAGAAACTAATTGATTTTTTTCAGGGCATTAGCCAGGGTGTTGCTAATCCCATGCAGATCTTTGATGTTATCCCTGAGATTTGGGAGATCCTTAGCAGAAGCAGCCACAACTTTCTTGACACTCGCCCTGGTCCTCTTAGCACCACCACCAACCAGAGTAGCTTCACCACTGCCAATCTGGATAGTCTTATCATCCATGTCAAGTTCCACCATCAATTTAGGAAAGCTGGTATGATCAAAGACCTTAGCAATATCCTCCAAGTTTTTAGTGACAGCTGACAGGATATTCGGGATAATGCCCAACAAATTTTTCATGGCCTCTCTCCCTTCTTCCAGCGATTTAACCTTCTCCTCCATATCCTACTTCCAATTTATCTACTCCCTGTCATCATTCTCCCTCTTCTCATCTGTATTTTTCCCCTTTTTTTCCAGGTTCTTCAAAAGTTCATAGGTCCATCTGTCATAATCCAGTCTCGCCTCAGTGAGTTTTTAATGGTTATCCAGGAATAACCCTTTATCTGCACTTTCCTTGTCCTCACTTAAACTGTCCTTAGTCATATCCTTCTCAGGTTCCTTGTTCCTTTCCCTCTTGGAATTCGCATCTATTTCCTCATTATCCTTGTAATCCACATCCTCCATAGGATGGTTGTTGTCCTTGATAGGGCAGTCACTGTGGATAGGGCTTTCATTGTCAGACTCATTATCACCACTTTCTTCCTCAATACCCACCTCCTCATCTTTCTAGTTGTATTCACCATCGGAGTCATCCATTTCCATTTCATTGCCTTCTTTTTCAATTTCCTCTATTTCCATCCCAAGGGCACTCTATCTTTTTTTGCTAGAAGACACCTTCTCCTTGCCAGAATCGCCTCCCTCCATCTTTCTCTTCCCCGAAGAGGCGGATAACCTCTTGTTTTCCAGCAGGGTGAGGGTTTTACAGTGCTCATAAATGAGTAGCAAAAGCCCGCAATGGAGAGCTGGACTTGAGGGATTGTTACTATGTTTATTGAGGGACCTGAAAAGGTAGTAGGACAGGGATACATTTTTGTCGTGTCTGAAATGGTTTAAAAGAAAAAAGTGGTAGGTGTGGGCCTTGGAGAATCGACCCTCAACCGTGATATATTCCATTATAGCATTCAAAACCCAGCCCCAGATTTTCTTGATATTAGCAGCTTCATAGTAACCCCTTGTGGCTTTTCCAATTCTATCCCTCTCTTTTTCTTCTGCGGGAATAGATTAACCGCGTTGTTGGAGACTTTAAGGTCTCTAAAAAAATTAAGCCTAGTATGGGGCATGCCAGTCATAGTAGCTATGAGGCCTGTGTCCAACTTGAACTTAACCCCATAGATTTTAAAGGATCCATTACACCAATTTTTAGAAATTTTGGAAACGGCGAGATTTACCCTACCTTTGTCATAATCCACTAGCTTCTCCATAAAGCTTGTGAGGGACCCTTTTTCCAGCTTCGCCCACACTTTTGACATCGCTTTCCATGTTGACGTATTATCTGGTTCCTCCCTCCTTAAATCTCCTCCCATCTTCAAATTTGGATTATCAGCTTTGTTCCTCTGCAAACTCAACACTTCTTTCCTGTAGTTTCTCGAGATTTTGAACTGGGTGTTCCACAAAGCATGCGGCATATTATAAGAAATGGTTGGGTATTTGCTACTTTTCTAGGTAATAATTACCTTTCCATCAAGGCATAAATTATTCATATTCTCTGTCATGATTATGCGGTCCTTCCCTACCCATATATATGTCCTTTCTAAGGAGCTCTTTAATGTTTATGTTGACATCTTCCCCATGCCAAATCATTTGGGAATCATAATTAACACCTAGGTTTGCCAGACAGTCCGCCACCATGTTTTTTTCTCTAACAGCATGTTGAATTATAATATCATTAAAACTAGCAATAATTTCCCTATCTTTCATGATAATATTTTCAATTGACCATGATGGCTCTGACTCCCCCTTCGAACACTTAATAATATTAAGTGAGTCTCCCTCGAGCCATAATTTATCATGATTAAGATTCTTGGCTATAATTAAGGTGTTCAGGGCAGTCGAGGCTTCGACAAAATGACTTGTTTGACTCCCCAAAGGACCAACCACCACCACTAAGCAACTTCCAGCAAAATTCTTGACAATGCCCCCATATCCAACTTTACTCGGATTCCCCTTAGAGGCCCCATCAAAGTTAGCCTTAATCCATCCCTAAGGAGGAAAACACCAAACGAGACCTTCTCTTCCCTCCTCCTTGCTAGTAGTAGTAGTAGAGAAGTTCCACCTATCTTTGAAGTCTTCTTTAGCAACTGGTCCATAATCAGTATCATAGATACATTCAAATATACTCCTATAAATTTTATCTGCCACCACTTTAGGAATAGCACTTTTATCCCTAAAAATCCTACTGAATTTAACTTGCAGTTAGTCTTATTGAATTTAACTTTTCTCTAAAAGACCAATACGACAAAATGAAGCTTGACATCCAATCCTTCAAACTGATAATCAAACTGAAACTTAACCCAAACTATAATAATATAGGATAACACATTGAAAAAATCTAAATGAATACCCTGGTAACTCAAAAGATATAACAAGGGATGAAAGGAAAGCTAGTCCTTCCAAGGAGAGTCCTCAGAAGGAAATCAGAAAGGATGAAGAGAATGTATTTGAAGTTAAAACAAGCAATGGCTTTGAAGCTTTACAGATTCAAGAAGAAGAAAATGTAATTATAGAAGAAATTCTTGAAGATGGTAAGATTGGAGACACAAATGAATTACAATATGAGATTCCAAAAGAAACAGAACAGGAATGTAATAAAGTGTGTTCAAAGGACTCTAAAGATCCAGATGTAATCTTTGAAGAAAAGACCCAGTTTAGATCGCCCCAGGTTAACCTTAACTCTCTATTCTAGAACTTTGGGACTGATTCACCCACCTCATCTCAACGAAAAGGAGAACCTCGGAATAGTAAGAATTTTGCATATAAAAATGAAGAAGACGAAGAGTTAATAGAAGTAGGAAAAAAGAAAAACAAGAAAACAAGGTGTACTAATGGGGTTAAAACTAGAACCAGATCTAAGGTGGATATTGGACTTTCCAAATCTCCACAGGGGCAAAAAACTATGAAGTGGCACAGGGACCAGGAGAGAAAACAAAATATAGTTGATGGAAGGCAGTGAACCATTCAGGACTCATGCTCCTAGGTTTCCAAATGAAGGTAATCTCTTGGAGCATTAGAGGCCTAAATGGTCTCCATAAGAAAGATGTGCTCAGGAATTTTATCAAAGATCATAAGCCAGACATTATCTTGGTTCAGGAAACTAAAATGAGTAAGGAAAAAGTAGAAAAATTAAAATTCTTTAAACTTGGGGGTGTGCGTGGTAGTAGTTCTAATGGAGCATCTGGTGGGGTTGCCATATTTTGGAATAAGAAAACTATTGATGGAGACCTGATTGATGAAGATAGTAATATCATTTCTATGAGAGTCAAATGCATTGCTGAAGGATAGGACTGGGTGGTTACCAACATTTATGCCCCCAACTCTAAATCTCCTCGGAGAAAGTTTTGGAACAAAATCCAACAGAAAAGAGGGACTTCTACCCAGGATAGTTGGCTTTTGATGGGAGATTTCAACACTCCTCTGCAGGAAATTGAAAAATTTGGTGGAACCCAAGCTCAACCGGATTGCAGGATTGATCTTATGGACTTTATCAATGCCAATGCTCTCATTAACATTGACCTTTCTGGAGCTTCCTACACTTGGTCTAATCAAAGGGATGGAGGAGAACTTATTCAGGTAAGGTTTGATAGATCTCTTATTTCTCCTGATTGGGTCCTTAAGTATAGATTCTCTCTAACTGTTATTAACAGAATTGGATCGGACCATTATCCTATTTCTTTTGTTGCTGATTCTATTAAAGGAAAATGTTGCTTTCCCTTCCAGTTTGAAAAAATATGAATCTCACACCCTTCCTTAGAAGCTTCCATTTCCAAATGCTGGAATATAACTGTGGATGGTTTTTCCATGTTCAAAGTTGCCAAAAAGTTAAGAAACATCAAAGATAACATCAAGGTTTGGAATAAAAAGGTTTTTGGGGATATTTTTGAATCTAAGAGGAAGCTCAAGGAGGAATTAGAATAGATTCAAAATTCTATTCAGAAACATGGTTATAAGAATGTCCCCAAGGCTAAAGAAGACAAGGTTCTAGCTAAATTACACAACACTATTTCAAGAGAAAAAATTTACTGGAGGTAGAGATCCAGGGCAATTTGGTTAGAGGCTGGTGACAGAAATACTAAATTCTTTCATATGAAATCAATGAAGCATAAAGCAGCAAGTAGAATTTCCAGATTGACTGTTAATCATAAAACTCTTGTCAAAGGTGATGATATAGTTGATGAAGTTGTAAGGTTCTTCTCTAACCTTCTGACTGGTAGCAAGGAACTTGACCTTGTTAAGCAGCAAGATTTGGCTAAAAAATTCCTAAGATTATTGGACCTAATCAGAATAGGATTTTATCTGCCATCCCCTCAATTGATGAAATTAAAAGAGTTGTTTTCTCCTTCCAAGGGGATAAGGAACCGGGCCCGGATGGCTTCCCCATGTTTTTCTTTCAGGAATATTGGCACATTGTTGGGACTGATGTGGTCAATGTTGTCAAAGAATTCTTTGGTTCCAGAAGAATTCTTAAAGAAATCAACTCTACCTTCATTTCTCTAATTCCTAAGGTGGTTGGAGCTGATTCTATGGGTAAGTTTAGGCCAATAAGTCTATGCAATTCTTTTTACAAGATAATCTCAAAAGTCCTGACTTCTAGATTGTTGGTTGTTCTTCCTCTTGTTATCTCTGAGGAGCAAAAAGGATTTGTCCCGGTTAGGAAGATTTTGTACTGTATAATTCTTGTGCATGAGAATATCCATTCTCTTAATCCTACAAACAAAGACGGATTCCTCATAAAGATGGATTTGGAAAAAGCCTATGATAGGGTTGAATGGTAGGTTCTTTTTAGGATCATGGAAGCCTTTGGATTTGATGAGAAGGTTATCAAAATCACTAGAGAGCTGATATCTACACCAAATTTTTCTATTCTTGTTAATGGATCTCCTTCCAAATTTTTTAAGTCTTCAAGGGGTCTCAAGCAAGGATATCCTATCTCACCCATTCTTTTCACTATTTTGGCAGAATGTTTGAGTAGATTGATTCAAAAGTTGAAGGAGAAAAGGATCATCAAAGGATTGCAACCCTCTTCAGCCAATTTCTTCTGCAATCATCAACAATTTGTTGATGATACTATATTATTGGGATACTCTTATGTGAGTGAAGCTTCTACCTTAAAAAATGCTCTCAGCTCTTATTCCCTTGCTACTAGCCATCAAGTTAATTGGGAGAAATTTGCTATTTACTTCATCAACACTCCCTTGTTGAGGCAACAGAGGATTACTAACATAATTGGCTATAAGGTTGAGCTGCTCCCCTCTACTTATTTGGGCCTCCCTCTTGGTTTGGCTTCTCCAAACTCTTTCTGGAATTCTTTGATTGATAAGTTCAACAAAAAACTGGCTAGATGGAAAGGCTCTATGTTGTCACAGGCTAGTATGCTCCAACTTTTTCAAGCTACCCTTCAGAATCTACCTGTTTATGCTCTTAGTTTGTTTAGTATACCGGTTAAATTTGCAAAAGCCTTAGAAAGAATTCAGAAAATATTTCTTTGGTCTGGTGTGGAAGATAAGAAAAGGATTGCTTTGGTTGCTTGGGATAAATTTTGTGGTCCTAAAAGTAGTGGGGGGTTAGGTATCAAATCCCTTAAACCTTTCAATAAAGCTTTGTTAGCCAAATAGGTTTGGAGGTCTTATGGTATTAAGAGAGATTGGAGTAGGGTGTGGTTTAACAAATATATCCATAATCATCCCATTCATTCCCTTCTCTATTCTGAAGATATCCATGCTGGATCTTTTATTTGGAATATTATGATAAAATCTATTAAAGTTGCTAAAGATGGATCTGGCTGGGTCCTTGGCAAATGTAACAAAATCAGATTTTGGGAGGATGTCTGGATCAAAGATGAGCCTCTTTTTAACCAGGATTGCAGCCATATCATTGAAGATTGTAAAAGGAGGTTTGGTTCTATGGTCTGTAATTATTAGGAGGAGAATAAATGGGTTAGACTTGATGCTGTTTATGCTGGATTCTCTTCGCTCCGGCATGATTTGTTGTCCTTTACTGTCAACAAAGACTCAAATGATGTCTTCTTATGGAAGAGTAATCCTAGGGGTACTTTTATTGTTGCTTCTACTTACAAAAAGATATCAACTCGGGCTTGTAACCCTATATGGACTAAAGTTTGTAATAGATTCCTCATTCCTAAAGTTAATATGTTTTTTTGGCTTGCCACTCATAACAAGATTCTCACTATTGATAACCTGGCCAGAAGAGGATTTATGATCCCTAATAGGTGTGAGTTATGTCAAAAAGAGGCTAAGTCTGTGGATCATTTGTTCATTCACTATTCTTTTACTTGGGAAATATGGGGTAAAGAGTGGACGCAACGGAAAGTTGATTGGGTTATGTAGAATAGTTTTAAGGAAGTCCTTTCACATTGGATTTTCCCTACCAAGCTTCCCATCATCAAGACCCTTTGGTCCTTTCTTCTTCCTATGACCCGTTGGCATATTTGGAAGGAGAGAAACAATAGAATTTTTAGGGAGACTAAGTGTTCTTCTCAGGTGGTCTTTGAAAATATTTGTAAGGCTATTAAAGAAAACATCAACACCATTCACAAAAGCAACAAGCAGTGTAGTTATATTGATATGAATGATAATGATAAAAGGATTCTTACAGAATGGAAATTATTTAATAAGGTTTGGAAGTCTGATCTGAAGAGTAGAAGAGATAATGTGGTTTGGAGGTTCCCTCCTCATGATTGGGTGAAGGTGAACTTTGATGGTGCAGCTAAAGGAAATTCGGGTAATGTTGGTGGGGGAGGTGTTATTAGAAATTATCATGGCTTTTGTGTTGTTGTGATTGCTTCTCCCTTTTGAATTAAAAACAACCATGTTGCAGAAGCTCTAGCAATGTTAAAATGTCTTCAGCTTGCTTAGGGTTTCAATTTTTAAAAAAATTGGCTGGAGGGGGACTTCCCTTAATATAATTCAGGTTATTAAAGGTATTAGTTCCCCTTCTTGGAATATCCAAAATATCATTGATAAGGCAAAAAAAATGTTAGATTTTTGTGATAGTGTGGTTATTACCCATACCTTTAGAGAAGGTAATAGGATAGCCAATTTGTTAGCTAATGAGGGGGTCATTTTAGCAGAAGATGCCAATTTTATCGGAGAGTCATCATGTAAGAACAAAGCTCGAGAGCAATTATTTTATGAAAGGGTCAATGGTACATATTAATCTCATCATTACCCTTTTTGGTTTGGACTTCAATAACAAAGTTTGGAGTGAGGTGGGTTGTCAAATGATGACCTGTCTCAGGCGTCGTATTAATGAGTATAGGTGTGAAAGGCCTTATCATATTAAGTACTGGGTTAATTTGCATGTTTTAAAGGGCTACTTGAAAAAGAAGATAATTATCTTGGTTTTCGATTCCAACATCTTTGTTCTTCAACATCTGTTTAGTTTGTGCTCCCTTGAGGGTTTTGATTTGAACTGCTTCTACATTATGGGTGGAAATCTCAACCGTAACGAGCCCACTAGCTATGATAGTTGGAAGGGTGAAAGGAAAATTTGGAGAAGGCTGCATACAAATGGCTTCACTGATTATATGGAGAAATTGCATGGGAGCAAGAAGCCTGTTTCTCGTGGTTTTGCCAAGGGTTGGAAAAATAACAAAGTTACTTTGTTTGGTCAGACTTGGAGAGTGGATGAAGATTTGGTGGCCGAGGTGACTGGTTTGCAAAAGGAGGACATCAATTTTTATAGAGATCATAAATTCTCGGTGGAAGGCATAAAAAATTTCCCCAAGGACGAAGAAGAAAGGGCTCACCTTGCCAAAAAGGATAATATTTCCTATTATCTCCCTAACCAGGTAAACTCCTTTTGACAAAAAATGTTGAAAGTGTTAATGGAGTATCTTACTGTTGATGGTAGGTTCTTGAAAGTCTATAATTATCACTTTGTTATCCTTAATCACTTTTGCCATGGTTCTAAGATATATCTGCCCTTCTATTTGGCCTCCTCCCTTAATGACAGTCTGGCTGACCATGCTAAGAAACCCAATTCCTACCCTATTGCCCACCAAGGTCTTATTCTGTTAATTTATGAGTATCTTAAGGATAAAGTTAAGGCCAATAAGGATGATCCCCTTGTGGAGAGTGCCCATATCTCTGAGGATGATGACAATTCCAAGTCTGATGAGGATTCTACCAATCTTTCCCCTAAAAATAAATTGCGGGTTAGTAAGAAAGTTGAAGAAGACGCTGAAGAGATGACTGATTGTGAGTAGGAGTAGGAGAAGGAGGTGGAGAAGGAGGCAAAGCATGAGCGGGAGAAGGAGGTGGAGGGTGAGAAAGGAGACAAGGATAATGAGTAGGGTAAAGAGGATTTTGATGAGTCAGAGGAGAAGGAGAGCCCCTATGATACGAACAACAGGGATGAGGTTCAGAATAATATGGAGGAAGGCAACCCTAGGCCTGAGGATTTTTCCCAGAACATGGAGGATGCGGATACTATTCTGAATGTTGTTAGGAATAGCTCTTTGGAAATGTTTAAGTTCTAGAAGTGGGTGGTTGATAATATTACCAACATTTAGGAAAAACAGAGAGAGTTGGAGCTCGAAATTGATAATGTGGTTAAGGATATTAATGATAAAGGAAAAGAGGAAAATTTTGAGGATAATAGTGAAGCAGAGGATGAAATATATATTCTTGACTGGTCAAAGGGTGAGATCATAAAGGGAGATGTGAAGCACCTGAAGGATGTGGTGAGGACCCTCAAAGAAAAGGGTGAGTCCAATTATGAACTAATAAACAATAGGGTTCAAAAAACTGAGAGTGTTCTGAGGAAAATCATGGAGCATAGCTTGGCTATGATGAAGGCGACTTCCCAAAATATGAATGTGTTGGTTGACTGCCTGGAGAAGGATAAGAAAAACAAAGATACTGTGATTGTTGTTTATGAGTCGGGTTCTAGCTCTGTCCAACATTCTTCCAGGCACGAAACTAGGCAAAATGCTAAAGAGTTGGAGTTGAAGACTAAAGGTAATCAACAGGTGCAGGAAAGCAAATACCTTAAAGAGATGGAAAATGCAATTATGATGCTTGTCAAGGATGTTGAGGAGACCATAAAGATTTTCACCTAGATGTTCTAGTTTTGTTTTAGGTGTGTCAATATCTCATTGGTCTTTTGTTGTTCTTTTCTCTGGCTGTTGTCTTTTGTGTTGATCTTTTGCTGCCTTTCTTTCTTCATTCTGTCCTTTCTTGATTCTCTGATGCTTTTCTTTATGATATGTAAGTGGGTTTCAGGTCCCTTAAAACTTGTTTTTCCTTAATCAAAAACAATCTAAATGAATAGATTTATCACAGGGAAGTAATCAAACAATAAAAAAGATAAATACCATCAGAGATGAAAAACACTTGATCTTTGTATTGAAATAAACATAAGATAATCAACTGATTACATATAGCACAATCTATTTTCACTAGTTTGGCATTTCCAAAAAATAAACCCCGAGAGTATTGTATATAATTGTATCTCCGAATCTATCTCTCATTTCATCAAAAGATCCTTTATATATACAGATGGGGATTTAGTTTCAAAATGAAAGGGCATACCCCTTCATTCAGAATTACACTAACTAATACCTTAACTAAAAAAACCAACTAACTGACCCTAACACAACTACCAACATAACAAACATATTACATAAGACTTTAAAAAGACAACAATTTGGAACATTCGGAACAAGAGCTAATTGTACGTTAGGAAATAGGAAATCATCACAAGACAAGATAAACATAATAGCTCAATCACAAAAGCATTCATTGCAATGAATCTATCCTAAGACACATTCAATAGAGACATGAAATAAAAACATTCAAAAGCAAAGATTATGCAAACCAAAGATGTGATTTGAATGCTCCTTCATGTGGCTCCATTGTTCTTCTTTCCTCTTCAAATGGTTTGATTGTGGATCTCACCTACAAGTGCACATACATGATTGAAAGCAAGTAGACAAGATTTTTGATCAAGAGTACTAAAAATTTGATAGTCTGATTAAGGATTAAGAATCAAGGATCAAGGGGTTTGATTGAAGAAAATCATCCAATTTATAGAAGAATTGGAGAGATGACAAGATTAGCATGATTCAATTCAAATGGAAATTGCAAATCAATTATGTCAATTATGACAAATTATGACAAATTATGCACTTTCTATGCAAAATTTGTTGATTGATAATTTATGACAAATTATGACAACTTCTATGTCAAAATTGATTGATTGTCAATTATGACAAATTTATGACAAATTGACATGTCATTTCCATGAATTTAGGAGAGAAATAGGAAGAAATGAAATTAAGAATTTAGAAAATTAGAAAAAGAGGAATTAGGAAAATTAGGAAAATTAGGTAAATTAATTAATAATTTGTCATTTATTAATTAATTCACAAAGAGGAATAATTAGCCAATTAAATGAACATTTAATTGCAATGAGAAGACTTAGGATAAATAAATAATTTATTAATCCTAGAGGAAGAAATGACACACAAGGTTAAATGATTAAATCACAAAACCCTAGAAGATAAATTAGCAATGCGAGAATGACAATTAGGTCTTGATTGAAGATAATTGATATCGATTCAATCATGATTTTGAATTGATAAATGACCAGTGTTGATAAATGATTTGATTGAGATTGGTTGACAAAAATTAATGACAAATTGACCAAATTGACATGATTGGAAAGGACAAGGATCGATGACGAATCGATCGCAATATGACAAGATTGACAAGGACAAAGATCGACCAAAATCATGACTGAAGGTTGTTGTTGACAAGACCAAATTCGAAGGCGAGATGATAGAAGAATGAATCGATGCTCGCAAATGATAAAAACCAAGTGTGTGACATAGGAGAAATGTTAATGCGACGCAAAAACCTAAAATGAGGCAATGCGCAAATGTTAAAGTATGACCCTGCAAGCATTGACCATTTTTAGGTGTCTACACTAATTTTCAAGCACTTTGCCACAGTTCTTAATATGCTCCAAATAGTTTTTTGACTTATAGATATCTGCATCATAAATCACTTCCCTGACAATGATCTCCAATGTCACAAACCACTCCATTTGTGCAGTGGTTTCCTTTAACTCTATTCCATATGTCTGGGCAACATCAAGGGCAACACTGAGGAGACTTGGGCATTCAACAATCCATTTATCCTTATCCTTAATTTCACCTTTTTGGTCAACTAACATAGGAATACCATGTTGGATTACTTCTTTACACTCATCATATTCATTTTGTAATTCTACATTGAATTTATCATGCTTTGCAAGTAGACTTTAAATTTTCTCAATCTCTTTAGCATCTACTCCTTCCAAATTCTTATCATGCAGCTTGACCCCCAGTCTATTTTTTATCCCGTTATGTGATACTACATTGTCCACATTTTTCTGAAACACAACCCAAAATTCTTCCAAGTGACCCTGCAACTTTTCAAATCTTTTATTCAATAAGAAAGAAGCGGTATCAATTCTTACACTTTGCATATGTTTGAGAATTCTTTGATTTTCCTGCTGCAATTCCTCACATTTCTTCTTCCATTTTGAATTTTTAGGAGAAAGCAACATGGGTTCAGACTATCAACTTCTTCTAATGGCCTCCTCATACATAGCTTTGTACTGATTTCTTTCCCTTACCACTCTAACCATCTATGCCTTGTTGAATTTGGAAATATCTACTCCTATATTTGATGAGACAATAGGATCAATTTCTCCCACCTTTAATTTCATCATGTGTCCAAAATCCCTATCCACATCAATGATTGGTGGTCTCTTGTTTAGTGGATACAGTGCCCATAGCATTAGTTCTTCCACATCTAGATCAAACCTTGACCCAATAAAAATGTCATTAACTCCTTGAATATCCGATTTGAATTCCTTAATATCAGAGTGCAATAAACTATAAAAAAATAAAAGAGGCACTCAGGTCCCATCTTGGAAAAATAATTACTCTGGCCTCTATCAGTAATTGTCTCCCTCTTTGTGGAGTCATTATGACCAATTCTGCTTCTATATCCTCTTTTAGTTTCTTCAAGCTGCCAACTGATGGTTGGTTTACAGGAGCCAAATCACAGATGGATGGGAGTTGGTCACCTTCAAGCTCCTTTAAATGTAGCTACTCTTGACTTACTACTTGGCCTAGTTTGCAAACTCTAGATAATCCTAGTGATGTAGAGAGGCTATAGGATCCCTTAAATCTTTGTGAACCTTCCTGACCTTATCACTACTTTGATCTTATCAGAGTGCTTTGACATTGTTTTAATATAGATGTTGCTCTTGTGATCTATCAATGACTATTGTTCATGATATTACTGTGTTGAATGTTCAATGGTTTTGGTTCATTTTGCAATTTTTCTATGTTTAAGTATTTCAATTTGGTATATAACATTGAAACGTCATTTCATAACTAACATTTCAAGTTCTTTATAGTTCTAAGAAGACTTTCATACTTGCAACGTTGTTTTTCTTAGTATGGGAGGGGCCAAATGAGCTTCCACCTTCATGTGCTTGGCCTTGTTAAGTAGAGAATATTAAACTATTCTTGAAACAAAGAGAAGCTCAATAAGGTAATGTACTTTTAAATATTTCATTATGCTCCACTGTTAATCTTATTGATGCTAAGCATCTTGTTTGTAGGTTGCATATTCAGTGTTTCAGGTTGTGAACATGCTTCTACGAGATAGTTCCCCATTACAAGTGAATGCATGCCTCATTGGTTTTGTGAGTTTATTTTGTTCTAGAATAGACATACTTTCTATGTTCATTCCTTAACATTTATTCATTTTGTTTTAGAATAGACACAATTCCTCATTTTATTCATTCATTATTCATTTTGAGTTTATTTTGGGTTGAATTTGAAGAAAGAGCATGCATGAAAGGAGGTGGAATTGCTGGAAACTGGCAGTTAAACTAAGTTACTGATTCTTCACTAAAACCCCTAGATCTTGATTCTAATTCTGTCTGGATCTTGGTCCGAGCTTGATTCCTCTTGGATTCCTCCAAGATCCTTCTTAGGTGGTTGGGTCCTCAATCATTATTCACCATCTGTTGTGCCTAATTTTGGGGCAAATTAATAAAGTAGTGCTTGCTGCAAAGTGTACAATTTAAATTGTTATCTCATATACACAACAACCTTTTATAAGGGGTGTGATCTGACCCAAACTACTATTCAAATTGCAATTGTCATAAATACATAGCTTGTCATCATTTGTGCAATCTGATCTTTATTTCTATTTTTGTTGATTTTTTCAAACTGTCATAAGGATGTGAAACTACTATTAGTGATTTCTTATTGGTCAACTAGTTATCATATTGATTAGTAATCATCTCTAAGATCTTCCAATAGTTATAGTGGCATTATTTATCACTAGATTTTGTCGTCCTACTATCTTGATGATTAGATCTGATATTGTCAATATTTTTTTGAAGGTTTCAAGACCTAATTGAGCATCATTAATCAAATCATTTTTTGCATCTATGCAATTCACGGTATGAGTGTTTACTTTGGTTTCATTTCAGTCTATCATAAACTAAATGAATTCAATATTACATTTTCTCTCGGCTACTTTTATATCATTGGAGTAGATTTTATGTCATATATGTGTGTGTGTGTGTACAGCTGTACTTGTACCCATACCCAAGGATATTTTTTTTTGTCGATTTCATTAATCCGTACCCGATTTCATATCTGTATGCGTACCTGAATCAGTAACTTAGTTGTTAAATTATCTAAAAGTCATCTTGTCTCATGTATGACCTATGAGGAGCTTCTAACTGATGTAGAACTGATGAAATTATCCTCAAAACTCCACCTTTTTAGGCCTCAAACTAATGATGAACTTAGAAATCCACATTTTCTCTAAAAACTAATGCCTGAACTAATGAATGATACTAAGAACTTGCATTCTAACTTGAAGTTCACTTAACTGAAACTCCCAGCCTTTAGTCACTTCCATGTGCATGTTTATGGTAGTCCAATCTACTAAAAAATACTATCATGACTGCACTTTCATTTCTCATAGAAGGCAATCATATCTCCATGTTGCATTGTCTAATCAAACTTACTGTCACATTCCTCTATATTTAGAACTTGATTTCTATCACAATCCTCATTCTTCACTCCTCATTACTAGTCTGCAACACTGTATCACCATTGTAAAGAGCCTCTATGCATGCCTTATGACTATGACATCCTTGAATGCCTTTGAGTTCTTTTTTTCTTTGATAGAATTGATCTTCTTATCTCTCTATGATTTTACTTTGTCTTTGATTTGCTTTGCGACAAGGCTTTTATGGACTACAATTTGCATTGATGGAATCTCCTTGTATTGCCCTTAAGTTTGGAGCCTTGAAATGGAGTGTACGCCTTATGATGGCACCGTCTACTTTGTGTTCTACAATATTCTCATGTCTCCAACTCAGATGATTATCTTTTATGACTAGATATATCTTTGTAAGTGCTTTCTTTATTAATCATTATCTCCTTGAGCTGTGTATGCCTAAGACTGAAATATTGTTCTTGATATTCTTGTTGCTCTCTATTTTGTAGAGTTTTCCTTAGGCATGTGCAATATCACATGTTGCCCTTTAAACAATGTCTAGGACTATACATAACCCTACACTGTTATCCATGATTGCATACCGAGTTCTAGGTCTCTATCTTTATAATATCCTCCTTTGATGGTATTTTAAACAACAATATGACTATATGTATGACTATTTATGAATTCTTTATGTACTGGTTGCAAGACATTTTTGGCATTTACTATTATGGTTCCTTATGATAAGTCTTCTCATGTATTCTTGTAGCTATTTCATCTTTATCTTCTTGATAATGAAGTACCTACTGCGTTTAATCTTTTGTAAGCTCGGTGATATTAATGTTGTTGTTATTAATCCTTTGTAATCAGCAAAAGTCAGCCTGATGGTAATACCGACAAGTAAAAGCATGTGATCAGGATAGCATACACCATTTAAGTCCATCGGTAGAACACACACTAGCATAAATGGAGAAAGCTTGTCTTGTCGATAGCCGATGAGGCTATCGGTAAGACTTATCTGGATGGACACTGGCAAAAAGTAAAATACATCGGCAAAGGTTATGGCGATAAAGGGTCATCGTATGGACAAAAGCAGTCGAGATTCTTTTTTTTTTAAATGTTGGGGAAGGCTAAAATTCTGACGAACACCACAAGACAACTGATGATGTTTCCATACCTGCAACAACAAAAATGTCATAGGATGCAGCCTTGTCCATCGTCGTAATTGTTGAAATTATGACATCTCTTTGAAGATGGTCCATCAGCAAAACACACACTAGTGGGAATGGAGAAATCATGTCTTGTCGATAGCCGATGAGGCTATCGGTAAGACTTATCCTGATAGACATTGGCAACAGTAAAATGCATCAGCAAAGGTTGCAGCGATAAAGGATCATCAGAAAAGGTTACGCCAATAACGGATGCAACGAGGTCAGAATTTCGACATCTCCTTGTCAAAAAATCATGTCGTCGGTACATAGAAATTTTCAGTGTGGGGTCATTAGAATTTCGACGTGAATCTCGTCATTGGAATCACCGATAAAAAAAATAGTGTCGAGGATTTTCTCCCTGAATACGTCTGAATTCCCACATTTAGTTGTCTAAGTTCTGATGAACGCTCGTTAGAAAATTTCTCCAAATTTACTAGTGATTTAGCTTACCTTCCCTTGCAATTTAGAGAAATTGATTGTCTAAAGGAGATTGCTAATGGCTTGGGAAATACCATAGAATTTAAAAAGAAATAATTAACTATAAAAATTTGAATTTAGCTCATATGTGTGCTAAAATGGATGTTTTAAAAGGTCCTTGGACAAAATTTTTTCTCAAAGTAGGTAAAAAGTGTTGGTGCCAACCAATAGGCTATGGAAAAATTGCCTTAAAATGTAGAAAATGCTTCGAAATAAAATATGTGACTGCCCAATGTGGAAGGAGGCACACTTTTGAGAGGGCTAATGTTGCTCCGATCAACAAGCCCTCTTGGTGGTATGGGGTTGAATCTTACCACTATGTTATATCTCCTTTCAAGAAAAATATTGTTTCATCCCCTTCTATACTTGAAGAAATGGATCCAACTCTAAGCTCCCCTCTCTGATTGATGTGCATGACCATTCTCAAGAGATCATACCTAATAAGGAGCCAAAATATTATTTCACATAGGCTACGCCACTCTCTTTGAAGAAATAAAATTTGTAGCACAAGGACACTAAGATTTCATCAATATCATCGATTACCCCAAAACTAGTAATAACGGGGAATCCTCGAATGTGGAAAATAAAAATGGTTTGCATCTCCCCCTCCTTAGACAAAACAAGAATGGATAGAGGTGAAGAGGAAGAAAATGCCATCATCAGAAAAAAAAAAAAAAAAAAAAACATCCAATGACCTTAAGATTCTCTAAGAAAGTGGAAAATTTGGATATGTAATAGGAAGGCACACCCATTCCGGGGTTGATGCAAGTTGTGTTTTTTATTCTTTGGGATTTAATAAATGGAAGCTTCCCCCACTGGAAATGCTTACCCAAAAAACATTAAAAATAATGATATAATTTAATTATATAAAAAATTATATATAATAATCCAACTCGTTAATGGGCCTTCTCGGGTTGATCCAATGTCTTCTACGATTTCTAGTGAGAAATGGGATTTTCCCTAGGTAGGGTGGTTCAAGGCTAATTTTGATGGTTCCTCTAAAGGCAATCCGGGTATTTCAAGAGTAGGAGTGGTGATTCATGATTGGCGTGGAAATATTGTGTTGTTGGGTGCTCAAAGGCTTGAAAATGGTACCAATAATGAAGCAAAAGTTCAAGCGACATTGTTGGAAGTGCAATGGAGTTTGAAATTTGGTGTTCAAAATATGCACTTGGAAGGGGATTCACAAATAATTATTAATGTGATCATTAAAGGTGAAGCCAATTCATGACTTTTAAATAAATATATCTCCAAAATCAGAAATGATCTAATTTTTTTTAGTAATTATAAGATTACATATGTGAGAAGGACTGGAAATGAGGTGGCTGATGTTTTGTCCAAGTGGGAAAAATCATTTGCTGAATTGTACAAAACCCATTTGGAAGATTTCTGAAATCTGGAGGAGGCCGATGTGGAAGGTGAAGTACAAAGGTTTAATCATTGTCACCCATTTTGTGTAATGGGAGAATGTAGGGATGAGACATGCCTTTAATTATTTATAGGGCCTTGGGCCCATTTTTGGTAGCATCGGTAGTTGGTGTTGTGTGAAGGTGACAGGTATGGAGGCTAATTTCACCTTATATACCTCTCACCAACAATTGGCGTTTGTGGGGGATATCTCAAAGAAGTGTCTGAAGTGCATTTTCAAACATAGTGAGGATGTTTTCATCCAAATTGTGATGATGTTGTTAGGGGATTGCTTCCTCAAAATGATGCATCAGTACAAAACCAATGTTGATGGTGACCATGGTTTTTGTGTGGGGTCTAGAATTGGGGGAGCGAAAAGATGTGTTGGTGGGGGTAATGAGACAATGTGGATGATGACTGGTTGGGCAGCCTAATGGAGCTTTTGGAAATGGCAATGTCGGGAACGGGCTTCGACGCTGGAGAAGAGTTGGACATCGATGACATACATGAGCTACGTGAGTTGGTCCCATACATTTGGTGGCCTTTTGGTCTAGATAGAGATGAATGGCGAGTAGAGGCAACCATCACCTGAGACTCTCTCAAATTGTTTTTGAAGAAAAAGGTGGTGGAGGCTCGAGGTGATTTGGCATTTAATAATGCAAAGGGCAGCGTTGTGAATCCGAGAATTTGAGGAAAAGGCAAGAGAAAGGTCTTAGGAAAATGTCAAACTAAAGTTTCAAAGGTGTTGTGTGAACGTGAAGGTGGTTTATTGGGTGAAGGTGGGAGTGAAAACATTGGGGAAGGGCTAAGTGGTGATGCCCTAGCTCTCTGTAGAATGGGTTTGTGTTTGAAGATGTTTTTTGTGTAATCAAAAACCCTTTTGGTTTCTCTTTTTTGGTTTCTCTCTGTACTTCGGTCTCAAGGTCCTCTTGTTGTTTTTTGTATTATGAAGTACTATGTAGATATGGTGCTCGATGGTCTCGGGGTGTAGGGTGCAGGCATTAATATAATTAGTATAGAATTTCTTTTTGGTCTCCTCATTGTATAAATGTTGTAATCTTGGCAATTTTCCTGAAAATGCCAATATGGATAGTAAAGTAGAAGTTGTAATGGTGGATAGGTAGGGGTGTTGGTAATTGGGTCTGATTTATCTGATATTTTGGCTCTAAGAAATGGATACCTACAATGTGTACTTTGAATTATATCAATAAAATCATAATTATTACCAATCAAAAAAAAGTTATATAATAATAATAAATATTTATTATATATTATATATTATATATTATTGTTATCCATGAAACATAAATTGTGTTAAAGGCCCACAAGTTTTATGTCCTTTTACTTTTTGGGTCTTTGTGTGTTTTGCATTGTAAACCTCATTGTTCACTTTGATGATCTAAGTCCTAAGTCGCGACTTTTATGCATTTTCAAACCCAGTTGTTGATCCCTCACATTTCTTAACCATGTCGCAGAGTTATAAGTTTCTATAAGTTCTTGATTGCTCGACTTGCCTCCTTAGTCGCTTTGTCTTGGCCTCTTGGGCTGAAGTTATTGAAAGTCCAAAAGTCCTGATCGTTGGTTCTGAAGTTCTATTTTCTCACAATCAAGTGATTTGTGAGTGTTGCCTAGGTTTTCAGGCGCCACCACCTTATAAAGTGTTATGTTCGAACTAACCTTGATTTCTCTTCCAAACAAGGACATGTCAATTAAAAGACCATTTTTTGAGGGGCGAAGTAAATGCAGCATTAAAAGCATGTCATGTCTAAATAAGTACATGGACGGGGTGGCGAAATAATTTTGAACCTGTACATCATTTTCAGTTGTTCTTTTCATGTAGTATTCTATTTCAATAGTATGTACTCATGCAAAGTGGAATTCAAAATCACTAGGTTGGCATAAGGGACTTTGAGATTGAATACCTTGATGTTGAGAATTTTTTGGAATAGCTTGAGCGAGGTGATAGAACCACATTGAAAGACAAAATTCTTCAAAGTGGCTTAGCACATGGAGGAGGTTTTCTGTCTACTATATCCAGTGTCGATTTAGTAATTGCATGCTCAAAAAGATATAATCTGTTGACTCAAGAAATCCAAGCTGAAGATAGAACAATGATTGTGAGAATCAACCCTAAGAGCATTTCTCTCATGCTATGTATTCCAGAAAAAGAAACTCCTAAAGAAATGTATGTGATTGCAGGAGAGGAATATTTCAAAGCCCATGAGGATTGGTGCAAGAATTCTATAGCCAAATCTTGGTTGAAGCTTGAAAAAGGAGGTAAGTCCCAATTTCCTGCCAAACTAAGAAGAATGCATTTCAAGGAAGGAATTTTAGACATTATTGCTTTGTTGCACCAAGTGGTGGGAAGTGTTCACTTGGACACTTTTGAGTTCTAGATGTGTTGTGTTATCTTGATCATCTGTAGTTAGAATAATTATGTCAATTGGGTTGTAATAATTATCCATCATTTAAATGAATAGTTGCAAAACCTTTGACAGTGTGTAGTTTTCAATATGTGTTCATAATTAATTTATGTTTTAGCTAGCCAATAAGTCATTTGGGTGAGATTAGAATTACAAGGTCCTCCTGCATCAAATGTGCCTATTTATAGAAAGTTTCCCCAACTCACCATGTAACTCAAGATGAAAATTGACTCCCATGTCAATGATACTTTCTTTATGGAAATTGTTGAAAAGCTTTAAGGAAACCCTATACTATGGATTTCACATGAAGTTGTTGCTTTGATAATGAAATTTGGGGGTTTTAATACTCAGTTTGATAGGTTCACCTACCTCAAAATTGGGGGTTTTGAAAAATATACATTGAAGCTACCCCAGATTCCTAGTGATTTTCTTGTTTCCCTTGAAGTGTGTCGGCAAATGGTCATGGTTAATGCTAAATATTTGAATATGGGAAAGAAGGGGTATGCATTTTCATATCTATGTCTTTCTTTTCCTACAAAACTAATAGTGTTGCCAAGGGGGTTGAGAAAACCCTATATGAATTTCATTTTCAATACTTACCAGGAAGGGTTAACTTTGACAACAAAGGATATGTGAGACAATATATGTATGGAGCCAAGAATTATATGCATCATCTAGATATTGAAGATTTTTGGGATGATTGTTTAGAAGATAGTGAGGTGTATAAAAGAAGTTTCATGAGGCTGAATTTGAAGCAAGTCTGAGCCTTTGGTATCTCTTTCAATGTCCTTGATGATGCAAAGGAAGATAAGGTCATTATTGACCTAGAGTATCACGCCCTTGTTCCCAAAACCCCATTCAAAATTGATTGGTTAGAAAATGAAATTTTAGATTTGATGGTTCGTACTGCCCTTGTTCTTAGAAGAACTTCAGATTGGTTAAACAAAAAGTGGCAATAAAATGTCAGTCCTGCTCAAGAACAAAAATATTCATCAAGGAGGGAGAAAGGGGTCACATCTGCCACTACTGTGAAGGTCTATATGGATAAGTCAACAACAAAATCATCTAGCCAAAGCTCACAATTAGGAGGTGACGAAAATAAAATTTAAGAGACTGGAGCTAAGCTTAAAGAAATTTGTGAGCAAGATGATGAATTTGTACAGGCTAAGGGAAAAACAAAACTTGTTGACTCTGAAGCCATTTACCAACAAATAATTGATGATAATTATTTCCCTCCAATCCTAGAAATTCCCACTTCTCCTATTTAGAATGCCCCTATGAATACTCAATCGACAAAATTTGTGAGGAGTGTGGATGTTGCCAATAAAGATTCAAAACTTGAGACCTCTTTTCTAGCTTGGTTGAAAATGGAAGTAGAAAAGAAGAGGAAAAGTGCCTCTCCCATGACAGATGAGATTGACACCATCGCTTTGCTTCTGCAAGGCTCTCGCAAACTAAAGAAAGCTAAAATAATGTCTCAGATCATCTTTGATTCTATGTACGGACTTCAACTGCTAGAGATTGATGATCTCATGAGGTATATGAATGAAAATGAAATAGCAGAAATCGATTATAAAATCAGCCATGTTGACATGGGACCATCTACCCTAGAAGGAGATGTGTATCATGTTGATTTATCGGTTAATGCATTGATTAAAAGAGCCAAGGAACAGAAAAAGGAAATTTTAGAGTTGCAATCCCAAGTTCAGTCTTTAAAAGATTTTATTTCATAAATTATAGACCCTGACACCGGAGGAGCTTCGAGCTCGAATGTTCAAGGAATTGACCCTGATACTGTCCAAAAGGTTAAAAAGAATCCTAGATTCACCAAAGTTGTCAATGAATGGATAGAAGAATTGTATCAGGGTGGTCTTCTCTATCTCGCCAAATTCAGACAGTTGTACATTAATGTAATTAATAAGAGAAGAGAATTGGTGACTTAGCTTCAACAAGTTAGAAAAGAACACGGCAACACATATGTGCTTTCTAAAGAAATCAGGGAACTTCTCTCATTGAGTCACACCGTGCTGGTTGCAAAAAAGATGGTAAAAAACCCTAAGGAGATTGATCCTACCTAGCTCGAAGCCTTGGAATGGAAAGTGGCAATATATGATGATTACATAAAGGATATCAATAATATATTGGAAAAATACTTTGAAATCCTGGTGAAAATAAAAGAAAATTTTAATGCCTTGGAAGTATACCTCATAGATGGGTTTGAGGAGAATGTGTGAGATCTCAAGGAAATAACAGAGCAATACAATGGACTATACCATAATGAAATCAAAGATCCTCAAACTGCCACCTCAGATGCCTTTAGGAAGCTGAGTAATTTGCAAACTTATGCATTGTCATTTGAAGCTGAAATTGATGATATACACAGAACTCTTGCCAAAGTAGATAATATGCTTCCAAAATAGAAAACAAGGCTACAGATCACCACTACACTAGGGAGAAAGAACATCACTATAATTCTCACTAGATATCGAGAGTACCGACAAATAATTAGGGCACGTGAAGCGACACAAGATCAACAGGAGGTGGAGGTGATCGAAGACAAGAATGTTGGAGAGGAAGTGGTTGCTTAATTTCTATAGTTTTAATTGCTTTCTTATTTTTGGCTCTCGTGACATTTTTAAAGACTCAATTTTAAAATGGTTGTCTTCAAGAAATCGTTACTTTTATGCTCTTTAAATAGTTGGATGCAGACTAAGTTTAGGATCTTTTGGGAAAACTTTGTTTTTCTCATAAGACCAAAAAGACTTTTGTTATTTTTTAAGCATTTTTCTATTTTTTTGGTTAATCTCAATATAGAAAAATACCGTTGGATCCCAAGTATTCATGATCTTTCAATTATGGTATATGGATTTATTCTGCTTATGTTGAGGATTTCATTAGTGGATTATCTAATATTGGGATAGTGATTCTTTTGGTTGTTCCTATCACTGTGAAAGGATCATCTCTGAATGGTGCTTATGTGGTGATTATTTTAATTCTTTAAAAGTTTGAAAAGTTAAAAAAATTGATTTATGTTGTGTGTGTGTGTGCCTTTCAAAGCTTTCTGGTTAAAAGTATTTCCTTAATTTTCTTTTTGGCTAAAAGAAATCTTGATTAGAATTTTATTTGTTGAATATTTGATGAAGGTAGTTGCCACCTTTTAAAATAAATAAAGAACCAGTCAGTAAAATTTGTTAAAGGCTGGTTCAACTATTGTTACATTTGTCACCTCTGTGGGTGTGAGAATATAGAGTTAGGTGATAAATTTGTTAACCAATAATTATATATTATCAAAAATAAAGATTAAAAATGGAAGGCTATGAGATATTGTGGGAACAAAGGGATATTCGCGATCCCAAGCAAAAGGTGTCTAGTGAAAATATTAAGTGGGAAGGTCAAATAGGTGTTGTGAACAACCACGGTGACCTAAAAACTATTGATATCACCGATGAGAATCAACATGATTTATATATGTTGGACGAACTGGAAATCATATGTCATTTTATTGGAAAATGTGGGATATTGTCAATTTTTTATCTAAAGGTTTTTTTATGGTTGTTTTTTTTGTTGTTGAAGAGAGTGTATTCTTCAGGGAAGCTTATAGAAAATGAGGAACAATCCAGTTTACATGTAAAAATGGCATTCAAATTTTAACTTGGTAGTGTTTTCACATTATGATCAACCTATATGGATTTGCTTGTACAATTAACCAATGGAGTATTAGTCAAAGGAATGTCTAGAGAAAATTGGCATATCTTTATCTGAAACCCCAATAGACATTGATGTTGATATTGTTGAAGGAAACTCGTACCTTTATGTTAGACTTTAGATTGCGACAGTAAGGCAAATTGGAAAAGAAACTAGGTTGCGAGCAGAGGATAGTATTTGGAAGCAACTTGTGGAAATAGAAAATAACAATTTTTTGTTTGTTTAAGATGTCACAATAGGGGACATAATGTGGATCGGTGCAATTAAAAACCCATGATGAAGAATGTATAGAGACCTAAAGAACCAATTCCTAATTTTAATGGGATCTTTATCATTCATAATGTTGTTTAGTCAAATATATCGAAGGATGTTGATGGATATGTTGCAATGGGGAATGTAAGTGTTCAATTGAATCAGGATAAGACTGGTTTTGGTCTTTCACCTCCCTATGGTTAGTTGGTACAAACGGAGGTCGAAAAGATGGTGAATGTTAGATGTGAGGGATCCCCAAAATAAATCCCCATATCAAATAAGTATTTAGTGATGTCGATTAATGGTTATTCTTAAGATATCAATGGAGATAATAATTTAGAAGAAACTACACTTGTAGTTGTCAAGACCTATTTGGAAAAGATGGAAGAATTTATGGAAATTGATTTAGAAGAGGATTTGTTTTGGGAATGATGAATCAAATTATTGAAACAAGATGTATAAGTCAATCAATGTTAAAAGAATTTAAAAATAATTAAGAAAGGAAAAGGTAGGAAATCATTCATACAGAAGCGGGAGGAGTTAGCTTTAGAGAAAGGCTTCAAGTCCTTGTTTGCTAAATTCAAGGGATCAGGTATCTCCCTTGGAGGTCAATGAAGGTTGTTACTTGGATGAAAAGAAATGCTTGGTTAAGCATCATTTGGATAAGATTAGTGCAAACATTATCTTGCTATAGGAGACTAAAAATAATGCATATGAAGAAGGAAATTTTTTAAGTTATTGTAAGAAATGGATAGTTTTTTTCTTAGATTTTCCTAGATTGACTAGGGTTTTGAGAATTTTGTGGCTTTAAAATAATGTGGCAGTCATAGTTGTAGATTTGCATCAAAATTGGATATTATGTAAGGTCAAATGTAGGTTTGTAGATGTTGAATTTTCATTGCTCAATGTTTATGGTCCTACCCAAATAGAGGAGAAAGTAGATGTATGGAATAGCATATACTCGAAAGTTAAATATTTGGACAACAACATGATTTTCATGGGTGGGGATTTTAACGCAATTCTCAACCTCAATGAGAAAAGTGGTGGACTAAATAAGGTTAATAAGGCAATGTTAGATTTGAAAGATTTTATTGATTAAATTAGGGTGATGGATTGTATTCCCAAAAATAGGAATTATACTTGGACCAATTGCAGATTGGGATTTACCAATATTTTGTGCGTCTAGATATATTCTTTCTTGGTATGGAGTGGATGGGAACATATTATTTTTGGGAAACTAACATCATTCCTATTGTTGTTTATGACCATTTTTTGATCATACTAGATATCAAATTAAGTGAATCGACAAAAGGCTACTTTAAATTCAAAAGTATGTGGTGGCATCACTCTAATCCAATTAAAAAGATAGAGGAATGGTCGTTGGAGAGTGATTTATTTGCTAGCATTCTCAATTTCAAGTTTATAAATAGATTATCATATATAAAAGGCAAACTGAATGAGTAGAATAGAGAATATTTTAAGGACATTTTTTAAGAGAGACAAAGTGGAAATTGAAATGGAAGTGTTAAATAAGAAAGTGATAAAATTTGGAATGTTTTTAGAAGACTATATCAAAGAAAAATATTTGAAAGAGAAGCATTTAGAGCTTTTGGCATGAAAGGAATCGTTTTGGAGAGATAAATCCAAAGAACATTGGCAGGCAACTAGGGATGCAAACACTAAATATTTTCGTACTTTTACAAGGGCACACAAAATTCAAAATTGGATTGATGGGATTTTGGGAACAAATGGGTCAGTTGTCAGATATTGTCCTAGTTCGAGAGTCAAAAATGCCAAACTATAGAGTGGAAAAATTGAAGTTCTTCACCTCTAATGGTGTTCATGGTAATAATTCTGAAGGAGCTTCTGGAGGAATTGCCTCATTCTATAATCTTAATATAATTAGTGGAACCTCTGTTTGGGAAGATTCTAATCATGTTGCTACTAAATTTCATCGTGTTAGAGATAATTTTAGCTGGATTCTTTCAAATATCTATGTCCCAAATAGTAAATCAACTAGAAGAAAATTCTAGAAGTCTCTGGCTAAATTTAGGGATAAAGTCTCGAATGATGCCTAGATTATTATGGGTGATTTCAATACCTCGATCAATGATTCAAAAAAATTTGGTGGATCCCAAGTGTAGCTGGATAGTAAATTGGATCTTATGGAATTTATAAATAATCATGGTCTTATTGATATGGACCTTAAAGGTGCCTCCTTCACCTAGACAAATCGTAGAGTTGGCAATGACCTTATACAGGTCAGACATGATCGTGCCCTAGTCTCTAACGATTGGTTGTGTAATTATTTGTGTTTTCTTTCTATGCTTTCAAGAATTGGCTTTGATCATTATCCTATTAGTTTTGTTGCAAGGAAAAGGAATTTCCCATTTAGATTTGAGAAAATGTGGCTTTCTCATCCTTCTCTTGATGATAAAATCAAACAATGGTAGAATATTGGTGTTAATGGTATTGCCATGTTTAGAGTTGTGAAAACGTTGGGAGAGGTCAAGAAGAACATCAAAAATTGGAACAAGGAGTCCTTTGGGAATATATTTGTCAACAAGATTGCTATCTAGTTGGAGTTGAAAGAAATCCAAGATAAAATTCAGGAGGAAGGTTATAAGGATGGTTACATAGCAAGAGAAAATGATATATTATCTAAATACCATAACATTATCTCTAAAGAGGAGGAATTTTTGAAGCAAAGGTCGAGAGCTACCTGGATTGCTTTTGGTGATAGGAATACCAAATTATTCCACCTTTCTATAATGAAATATAGGGCATCCAATAGAATCAACCACATTTTCAAAAATGGTAGCAAGTTTGAATATGAGGAAGCCATTAGTTGTGAAGCGGTCCAGTATTTCAGTGAGCTTTTATCTGCTGACACGAGACTGAGACCTGAGGCTCAACAGTGTCTTATTGGTTCCATTCCTTGCATTCTTAATGAAGAGCATAACAAAATGATGTCAGCTATTCTTTCTAGTCAAGAAATTAAAAAAGTTATTTTCTCTTTTGAAGGCAATAAGGCTCCTAGTCCTGATGGCTTCCCAATGTTCTTTTTTCACAACTTTTGGGACATTATTGTTGAAGATGTGTGTAATGTAGTGAAGGATTTTTTTGGAGTTAGAAGAATTTTAAAAAAGATTAATGCTACATTCATTGTTCTTATACCCAAAACTCCTGGCGTTGATTCTTTTGATGCTTTTTGTCCTATCAGCCTCTGCAATTCTTTTTATAAGATCATTTCCAAAGTGCTCATGTCCAGATTGTTGACCATTCTTCCTTTTTTTATATCCTCCCAACAGACAGGGTTTGTTTCAGGGAGACAAACCTTATATTCAATTGTTACTGTGCATAATAATATTCATTCTCTTGTTGAATCTAAGAGACAAGGTTTTTTGTTGAAGTTGGATTTGTCGAAAGCTAATGATAGAACGGATTAGAATTTTCTTCTCAAGGTATTGGAGGCTTTTGGTTTTGGAAATAATTTTTTGGAGCTTATATGGAAATTGATTTCTATGACCAACACTTCTATTATTGTTAATGGTTCGCCCTCTCATTTTTTTCAGTCCTCTAGGGGAATAAGACATGGGGACCCCATATCTCCAGTCCTCTTCACTATAATCATGGAAAGTCTTGGAAGGTACTTGCAAAAGATGGTAAGAGATAGTTGTTTAAAGGGGCTCCACCCCTCATCTAACACAACAATCTATTCACATCAATAGTTCGTTGATGATACTATATTGATGGGAACTTCTACAATTGGAGAGGCCAGAACTTTCAAGAAAGTCCTCATCACCTATAAAGAAGCTTCAGGACAGTTCATGAATAGAAGAAAATGTTCCCTTTTTTTCTAAATACTCCAGTTGAAAGGCAACAAAGAATAGCTAATATACTGGAGTGTATAGTTGGAGACTTCCCTTCAATTTACCTGGGTCTTCCTTTAGGGACTGCACCACTGGATTCTTTATGGATGTCTCTAGTTGATAGATTTAATAAGAAGCTTGCTGACTAGAAAGGTTATATTCTCAGTTGGGATGGTAAAATTCAATCATTAAAGGTGACCTTGCAGAACCTTCCAATCTATGCCCTGAGCCTATTCAGAATCCCGGCTAAATTTGTTGATTTAATTGGTAGTATTCAAAAGAGGTTCCTGTGGTCAGGAGTTGAGAATAAAAAGAGAATTTCGTTGATTTCCTAGAATGAGGTGTGTAAACCAAAGAAATTAGGAGGTCTTGGGTTGAGGGATATTAGATCTTTTAATGAGGTGCTCTTGGTAAAGCAAGTTTGGAGGATTTTTTCAAAGAGAATGGAATGGAATTAAATACTACACAGTAAATACTTAAGTCAAGTTACTTCATTTAAGGAATTCATCACCTCTGATCATTTTCCCCGTACATACTATCTCTGGAACAACATCATCAAGGTTAGAAGTCTTTCTACTAAAGGTGCTGGTTGGAAGCTGGGTAATGGTTCTAGCATCAATTTTTGGGAAGATCTCTAGATTGGAAATGAGCCTCTTTCTCTCAACTCTTCATTCAACCCCTGCAGAGAAGACTGTATTAGAAGATTTGGTCACATGGTAGTGGATTATTGGAGGAATGGTTACTGGGTTAATCTGGTTCAGATCAATTCTAAGTTACACCCTCTTCAAATTCTCTTGAATTTGGCATGTGTGGACTAGTTGGATGATTTGATGGTGTGGAAAGTTGATCCTTCTAGTTTATATTTGGTTTCTTCTACCTTTTTTATTTTCTCTCAGAATCATAACTCCTCGAGCCCAATTTGGGCCAAGACCTGGATTTAAAACCTTATCCCAAAGGTGAATAGCTTTGCATGGATTCTTCTCCAAAACAAGATCCTTACTATTAACAATTTATGCAAAAGGGGATTACATCTTCTCAACATCTGTCTCCTTTGTATGGTTGATGCAGAGTTTGTTTCCCATATTTTTATTGGGTGCCCCTTTTCTCAATAAATTTGGGGGAGATTGCTTCAATTATGAGATCTATGATGGGTATTTGCTTCCTCTATGACACATATGTTCCTTCAATAGAGAGCTCATAGCAAAAATCAAGTTATCAAAAGACTTGGGTCTTATACCCTTTCTCATCTTGTTTGGGGCATATGGAAAGAGAGAAACAATAGAATTTTTAGACTCTGCATTATCAGCTGAGATCATTTTCCACAAAATCGAGAGAGCTATGAAGGGAAATTTCAATTGTCTTAATAGTGCCCAATTGAGAAATGAGGTTCAAATTTACACTAATTATTATTATAAGGTTGCAAATACTTGGAAAATTCAAATGGATATTGCCAAAGTTTTCAAGCCAATAAGAAAGCAGCGTGATGGTACTTGCTAGCATGAGCCTCCTTCAGGTTGGGTAAAAATTAACTTTAATGGGGCAGCAAAGGGTAACTCAGGTCCTGCTAGGTGTGGGGGAGTGATCAAGGATAGTAGTGACAATTGTATTTTTGTTGTGGCGCTCCCCTTGGGTTGCCAGACAAACCATAGTGTTGATGCCATTGGATCCTATCAGGTCCTTTTAATTGCTAAATAGATAAATTGCACTAAGGTGTGGATTGAAGGGGATTCCAAAAATATAATTCAGTGTCTCAAAAAATAGTTGAATCCTTCATGGAATATTGCTAATTTGATTGGCTTATCTCATAACATTATTGACTCTTTTGATAAGTGTCAAATTTCCCTTACTTAAAGGGAAGGTAATAAAGTTTCGGACTGTTTTGCCAACCTTAGAGTTAAAGCCCATGATAAAATTATTTGGTGAAAAGGGGACCATCTAGATGATGAAGCGAGGGGGTTAATAAGGTTGGATAGCCTAACCAACTGAGAAGTTAATGTGCCATGATTATCTCTAATTTGGACATGACTCATTTTGCAATGAGTATTAGTTATGAGTGTTGTGTGAGGGACAAATTGATAACTCAATGATGAACCACGAGTACCAAACCGGTACTGAGAGGGGGGAGGTGAATCAGTACAAACACAAATACAGTCCAAAACCGGTTTGACAGCAAATACCCCAAATGACTGACAAGCAGGGATACCGGTAAAACAAAGTGCAACCGGTAACATCCAGTACAGCTCACTCAGTCATGAACAGGTCATTCAATAAGCTACCCTCTTAGCTCAATACTATTGTATCATTATATTCTCATGCTTAAACAGGTAAAATTAACCATCAGATCTTCACAACAGTGAGTTCAATATGTTTTATAAACAGGCATAAAACATAGAACCTTCATATGCTTAACAGGTAAAACAAAGCATCACAAGACAAAAGCATTTCACATGACACACATATTTTTCACGTGGAAACCCAACTGGGAAAAACCACGGTGGGGATGAATACCCAAAAGATGCTTTTTGAACTCTTTAGAAGTCCGCTCTGTTAGGAGCCTTGTCCAGTTAAGGACATTACAATAGGTTCTGGTAGGAACCGATCCTATTAGGGATCACCCGGTTAAGGGTTAAACCCGGTAGGGTCACCTTGTTAGAGGATTTCAAGAACTCAATAGTTGAAAGGATCTCCTAAGCTCTCTAGCTTCTCAAAACTCATTAGCCTCGAGTTACCTGGTTAAGGGATTTTAATCAAGCCGGTTAAGACCACCCGATTTAAGGGATTTTGAATCAAGCCAGTTAAGGCTACCCTGTTAGGGGATTTTACAACTGTTGAAGTGGTTAGAGATCAATAGGAATTACAATGATATGTTAACAACACTAAATGCTAATGCAAATCCATTTAGGCTCCTCTTCACCTTCTGAACATTCACTTTGCCGATATCTCTTCTCTCCTTTGGTTTGGCAAGAATCACGTATCACTTCTCTTGGATACACACTCACAACTTTTGCCAACAACTTCAGAAAGAAACACAACATCGACCTTATAGGAAACATATAGGTCGGTAGCAAAAACCCTAAACTCTAAACCTGTTAGGTTAAGCAATTCAAACGGTTCGATCCTGACCGTTCAATCATACTGCATTAAATGCAACAATCTTGAATCGATCTCAAGACATTCTCCATCGATTTCATGGTGGCTGATAACCCTTTACGCATTATCACCGTTTGACAGACTTTGCTCATTCCTGAGGTAGATAGGAATAGTCTTCTTCATGCAACATCCTTCATGCGCACAGAGCTTACGTGGCAACACGATCTGTCCTCCATCATACTGCTAACTCATCACACAAAGATCACCAATTGAGTCACATAGACTTGAGGTACTCCAACCGGAAACCCTGAAGTGGAAGCTACCTACCAACCAGTAGTCATACAATGCTTCCTTGTGTCGGTTCCCATAACTACATGCCGATTCACCTTAAACAAATATGTTGCTTCACTTTGGCATATAAACCAGTTCATACATATGTCGGTTCCTCTCTCTTTACCTATCACATGTGCCGGTTCACACCATGTCTCATATTGACATCAATGACAACATACAATATCATTATGTCTTCATGCCAGTTCACATAATGCCAACACAAGTCATGGGCATTCTTCTTTTATTACTATTCTAGAGCCTTCTCCTCACACATTTTCTGGGTGTGATTGTATTCTTATTGCATTCATTCTCAGTTTGGGGCCATTTCTTGTTTTAAAAACTCTTGTGCTTATGCCATTTGCAAACTTCTTTTTGGGTACAGTGGTGGTTTTCAAATGGATGGGGATCTGAAACGTGTGGAGCCTATGAACTGTACCATATTGAAAAATAATAAAATTATATGGAGAATCCTAGAGAAAGGCGGTTTCTCCACCTACATTGAAAAAATGCATGGGGTTAAAGCCAAGGTGATGAGAGGGTTTGTCAGAAATTACAATAAGGGGTCGGTTACCCTTCTTGGAAGGTAAATTGCAGTGAATGGGGACCTCATTGGAGTTGTCACTAGTCTCTCAACCAATGGGGGAAAGTTTTACAAAGACAAAAAATTCTTTGAAAAGGTGGTTAAGCTTTCCCCGAAAGAGGAGAAGGAGAAGAAAGACTTGACAATAGACAAGACAACTAGCTATAATACTGTGAAGATTAAGATAATTTGGGGCGATTTCCTGAAGGTGCTTATGAAGTATGTTACTCTTGATGGGCGGTATACCAGATCTTTTTCTTATCATTTTGTGCTCCTAAATCACTTTCACCATAAGGTGAGAATTTATTTTCCCTTCTTTCTTGCACCCTTACTAAATGCTAGTATCACTAAACATAAGAAGGATTCTGTCAAAAACCCTATCTTACATGAAGGTTTGATCCTTCTTATTTTTGAATATGTTAAATCTTTGTTGCATGTGTCTTCCTCCCCCCCTGAGATTAATGTCGACTCGGATTATTCTCAGTCCTTGAAGGATGATTACCACAATGACACGAATGATGATGAATTTTCTCCCAGTGCATCTCCCCCTAAAACTAAAGGGAAAGTCATTGCTACCAAAAGCCCTAAATCTAAAAATCATCATAGTTCCAGCTTCCCTTCACCTGTCTGGAATCCTCAATTGGGTGCTAAGAATTCTAGCATTTTGGTTGATAACCCTCAGTCCCAGGGTAAGCTTCCCTCCCCTTCGGCTTCTAGTGAATCTTGTCCTAACCAAAACATGGAGAGACGTTAGCCCTTTCCGAGTACCCTTGATCCCTCCTTGCATTTACTCAATTTTGAGGAGACTGTGACTGATGTCCTGGCCCTAGCCAGAGATGGGGCGGTCGATACCTTTAAGATCTTTAAGTGGATTTTCCATGAGATAAAGGATATCTAGCTAAAACAAAGAGCCGACAATAGCAACCTGGATAAAGTTAAAGATAAGGTTAAGAAAATGGATAATGTGTAGTTTTACACTGAGAATAGCCTTTGGTCTGACAAGGAGAAGGCCTTTGTACCGTAATGGAAGATTTTGATAACTTCAAAAAAGACTATGAAGTTTGGATGGCTACTCAGGAAGAGCAATTTGCAAAAATTAAGGAGTCCATCAAATTTGTTCTTAAGACCAGTCATGGTGTGATTGGTGTCATAGTGGAAAGCTTCAAGAAAATGATTTGCGGCCTTGAAGAGAAATTCCAACTAAAAGATTTGGTAGATGTGGAAAGCAATAATGAACAGGACATATCCATAGGCCCTAGTAAAAGGACAAGAGGCAATTTGAAGAGAAAGGCAACAGGACCTCCGCCTGACTTTTAGAAGCTTAAGAAGATCACCAACACATGATTGAGATCGAAAAAGAGATGGAGCAGTCTATGGAGCAACTGGAGTAGTGTTGGTTTTATGTTGTCCCTGTGTTGGTTATGGTTCTATTGGTGTTTATGTGTCCAGTTTTATCTGTTGGTATCTAGTTTTGTAATTTTGGTTTGTTTGGCTAATTCCCCTTTGATGTAATGTTACTTTTTGTTATTCTATGGGGCTAGTTGGATCTTGTGGTCTTCTTTGGCTTAATGCCTTGTTAAGTCTAGACTATTCTCTGCTTTTCTGTTAAAGGATTTTGGGTCCCTTCAAAACTTATTTTTGCCTTAATAAAAAATAAATGGGTCAGTTGTAGAGGACAAATAGACTATTGAAGGTGAGGCGATAAATTACTTTCAATTGTTGCTTACTTCTCATAGGATGGGGGTGAAGATTATTCTATCTTATTGTGTATATCAAGGTGTGTTTCAAATGAAGATAATAATTTGTTGTCTACTCTTCACATTAAAGGAAGTCAAAGTTGCGGCCTTTCAATTAGGTCCAAAGAAAGTGCTTGGCTCTAATGGCTTCCCTGCCAGGTTCTATCAGGATTTTCAGGCATTTATAGGTAGAGATATATGAAAATTAGTGTAAGACTTCAAGAAAAGAGAGAAATTTGTAAAACACCTCAATACACAGTAATTGTTTTTATTCCTAACAAGGATGGTTGTCGGGCATTTTTTAATTTAGTTTAAGGATTTCACCGTGTAAGCTTTGTTTACATCAAATTTATGACATACTTCCATCCCATGAAGATTATGAATAAGAGAGATTATATTTAGAGATTATATTTTCACTGTCCATTAAGATTGTAATACATTTTTACATACATTTTTTTGTTACGAACCTATCTCACTATGTAATACAATTTATAAGATTGTGACAAAGGATCTTGCCAACAGACTAGAATTAATTATAGAAAATTTAATCTTGGAGGAACATAATGGATTCATATTGGATTGGGAAATTTTGAGTAGCATTATCACCACTTCAAAAGCTATTCATTCCTTTACCAATGACAAAATAAAATTCATGCTTGTTAAATTGGATATAAGTAAGGCATATGATGTGGTTCATGAGAACTTCTTGCTAGTTGCTATGAGAAAATTTGGTTTTAGTGAGTCATGGATAGATATCATTCACACTTGCATGTCCACCCCTCGATACTCAATCATGGTGAATGGGTCTTTGTGTGACATATTTAGCGCCACCAACGAAACAAGGTAAGACGATTCAATTTCTCCTTTTCTTTTACTTATTATGGTTAAAGCGATGGGTAGACATTTTAAGCATATTTGGGTAGCTAATATTTGGAATGGAATAAAGGTTGTTGATGGTATTGAGCCAATAACTCATGCTCAATTTATTGATGACATAATAATTTTTGAAGAGGCAATAATGTGAGAGGCTAAGGTTATTAAAATCAGTTCTAGATTTCTACTCATCCTCTTCAAGAGTAGTTTTGAATAAAGAAAAATAAAATAAAATTACATCTTTAAAACTAAGAAGGCAATTTAGAGAAATATTGCCAGATTTCTTGGGTTCTCTATTTCAAATCTTCCTTATAAATACTTGGGGGCTCCTTTATTTAAGTGTATGTGCATGTAAAGTGGAAAATTGGAGCTTAGCAAATTTACCACATGGAAGGGATAAATCACTAAGTCAATTTTCTCTTGGAGGATTTTACATTCAAAAGAGGGGATGAATCTACTAGATCCAATCCTAAATGATACAAGGACTGAATAGTAAGTAGATGTGTTGTGTTTAGAATGTGTTTCACCCTCTTTTGTAAGTTGACTAGTTGAATTAAGACTAAGTGTTGGAAATGAAGACAAATATGAGAAAACGGCGAGCTACATATTCGGGATTTCGTTGTACACCTGGATTTGAGAAGTTTGAGATGATTCAAAGCTGCTCTATGAAATCTGTCAAAAGTTACAGGGATCGTGTGTCTGGACCAGGTCGCCCCCCTCTTGGTCCTCCAAAATTTCCACGTGTCACAAAGGGGATTTCAATCTCTGCAAATAAAGCTTAACTATAGAAGAACAGTTGCACACCTGCAGCCTGTACACAGAAGGAAAGAGAAATGTGTTGGGAATAGGGGCTTGCCTTTAGATCAAACCTCGGTTTTGGAATTAACCAAGTGGTTGAAATAATGTAATTGAAATGACTAAAAGTAGAAATCCTCCTCTTTGAGGGGATGTTGAATTGACTGAAAATTAAATGCTTATACCTCCTTGTGAAGGTTTTCTTACCTCCACATGGAATTATGATTTCATGAATTAGAATGATGCTATCCTCTTCAGTGCTTGAAATATTGACTCTATTGCTGCTCCAAATCTTGAAGGAAGACTGAAAATGCTCAATGTCTCTTGAATTCTTCAATGCTTGATCTCTTGAATGCTTAGATGTTTGATAATGATTGTGGAATTCATGATCTTGTATATGTCAAATGAGAGGAGAAATCCCTCTTAGATACTTTCCATTAGGATAAATTAATTAATTTTCTGACATGAATCGACATAGAGGGGTTTTCCTACTTCAAATTTGAGATAGGTTAGGGGGAGGGGCCCAAGGATAGGTCCCCATTAAGGGGGACCAGGGAACCACACCCTATTCCTAGTGAGGACTAGGGCACCACGCCCTACTCCTACCCTAATTTGGGGCAGGATCAAGGTGGCAGTTAGGTTCATCACTAAGTTGAATGAATTTTTTGACATGTGTGAGCATAATCGGGTCTTCGATCAAGATAAGGGGTGCAAACACTAAGGCGAAGACCCAAATGCAGTCAGAAATTACAAGGGGTGCAATTCTAGGATGTTACATTTATCCCCCACTTTAGCAGGAGTATTAGCTTATGCAAATACTCGCGGTAAAGTACAAAGAATTTAGATTGAAATACTTTCACCACATCAAAGAGGCAAGATTCACCAAGCCCCCATTGGAATTTAGGATCTTACGAATTCAATGATAATGTAAAATGGAAGATCATGAGAAAGAAAGAGAGAACCATGACTACAACTAGTAAGGTTCTCTTACTATGAGTCATGAAAATAAAAAGTACCAAAAATTACAAAGCAAAGACAAAGTTTGCTAAGTAACTTTAAGTGTCAAGAGAGAATAATGAGTGGAGTGTATGCCCCCATGTTAAAGCGATTGCACATGCCTTGCCAGGAGCAATTGCTTTAAGGTAGGATACACCCAAAAAAACAAGCACGTTATCATAATAATTTAGCCCCCAAGAGAGGATAAATCAAAGGATAATGAATACAAAGTACAAAATACGAGGTGGGTTCACCTAACTTTGGAGTCAGTATGCTTTTTATGATAACTCATGTATATGTGTGTGTGTGTGTGTGCATAGAATTGTCCTCATCCCCCAAAGAAAGGAAACCACCATGGAAGAAGGGAACACGTGTGTCTTTTGCATCACCATGGAAGAGACCAAAAAATATCTCAGCACTTTGCATCATCCTCAAGTAGAAATCACTAGGGACAACAATTATAAGAATAGGAAGAAAAATAGAAGAATGTCACAAATAAGAAAGAGAGGAGAGAGAAACAATATACGTTGCTAATGAAGCTAATCAAGCACGTCATCCTCCCCTCGATATTGCTAATCATTATTTTGGGAAGGTAGAAAACACATAAGAGGAGCCACATCAAGCATAGTAGATGGATCTATAACAAATTCCAAACAAGGACCATTCTTTAATGATGAGTCACTTTGTTCATTACTAGGAGCTAGGATTAATGCTTTGAAAATTTTGCAGATAAATCATTGTCAACATCAATATATTCATATTCATCATCAGAAATATTAGGATCAACCTTTTCATCATTAACAACATTTTCACCTATTTATTCATCAAGATTAATAAGAATAGGAGCTCTAATAGGAATAGAACTTGAACCATCATTTGTTTTAAGCATTTTGTGTCGTAGAGAATTAGGTCAAACATATTGTTTAGGAGAAAATGGAATCATGTTAATAGTTGGTGCTTTAGGAGAAGAAATGGTTTGGGAAGAAACTTCATGAGCTCTAGCACGACGTCTCTGTCAACATTCTCTCACACAATGGTTTCATATAGTTTTGGCTAAAGGTTGAGGAGAGGTTCATTAGGTATAGGCTTCATCTCTTCTTTTAGGGAAGGATGAATTAGCCACTTCTTTATATAAGATGAAGGAGGAGGAATCATGCCATATAAAGGAGGAATTGGAGGTGTAGGAAGGAGATCGGGTCCATCATGAGGAGGAGGGATAGGTCTAGCCTTAGGAGGAATACACTAATGTTTAGGAGGAAGATATTTTCTACCTTTTGGAGGAAGAGTAGACTCATCCATAGGAGAAGGAATAGATTCTTCTTTAGGAATAAGAATATCTCTTTTCTTAGGAGGAATGATACTCTTCTCCTTAGGAGAAGGAATAGGTGCCTCTTTGGGAAGAAGATTATTTCTTTCCTTAGGAGGAAGAATAATCTTATCCTCAAGAAGGGCTATATGATCATCAAGAGGAATACTAAGTGTTGGATTTCTAGGTTTACTCAATGACAAAATCATCTCATTTTCCCAATTTTGATATGATCTAAAGAGAGCATCACTTCTAGGTTGAAGAGGCTGGAATCATTCGGACCAAAAGTAATCAAGAAAAATGTCTCCATTCCTCACTATAGGTTGATACATGCTATGATTTTATCATTATGAGGAAATTTCAAACAATTATGAATAGTAGAAGCGATCTCTTTCATGGAAGAGAGCCAAGGATGTCCCAACTTCACATGAAATTGATTGGATGTAGCAATGATAGCAAATCGAACATCTAAGCATTTAGTGTTGACATCAATAGGAAGTGTCATAGAACTAATAGAAGGATAAGAAAATCCATCAAAGACTCTAACTACCACATCAATATCATCATATATCACTTGATGCAATTGAAAAGTTTAAAGAAATTCTTCAGTTATTACATTAACCATGCAAGAAGGATCGATAAGCACTCATCTAGCAGGTATACCTTTGATTTTTGCACTTATGTATAATGGGCCATTGGGTGCTTTAATGGTCTCACTAGGGTCAAATGTGATGCACAAATTCTTAGGAGGTTCTTGTTGATCTACAAGGTTCACCACATTATTACATTCAAGGCCAACATCATTGGGAGAGAAAGCAAGATAATCAGTCTCAATCACATTAGTGGAATGGGATGGTAAAGGATCAATGAAAATCTGAAGGTTTTGATTAGGAGGAGCTACAAATTTGTTTCCTTTATCATTCACACCTACCACAGATATGATATTGTTATTAATCAATTCTTGATTCCTACTTCTCAATGAAAAACATTTTTTTAGTATCATGACCAGGTTGATGATGGTATTGACAAAAGGATTTAGCATCAAAGTAAGGTGAATTTGTCTTAGATGGATCAATTGGTTTGATTTGGGAAAGTTTTAACAGATTCCTTTGCATTATTTGGGACATAATGCTATGCAAAGATTCATTCAAAAGAGTAAATTATTTTTCTCTTTTAAAGTATTTAGACAAAGGAGGTACAGCTGTAGTGGCTACCAGTTGATTGTTGTTGTTGTTGTCATTGAATTTGATGAATCTTTTATTTGTTTTGAACTTCACAAACAGTTGTTGAGCACTATCACCCTTATCACTTGGAGCCATGGAAGGAGATGATTGTTCCAATTGAATCATAGTGAATTGATAATTGTGAAGTACTGTGCACAACTGCGGAAAGGAAGTAAACTCGGTTAAGAGAAGTTTATCGCTAATATATTTTTATAAATTGGCAATAAAAATATTTTGAATATCTTGATCAAACACAAGAAAAGAAATCTGAGAATACAAATGCTTATATCTACCAATAAAATCAGTCACTTTTTCTTTAACACCTTGTTCACAATGCATCAAATCAGTCAAAGTAACTTTAGGACCAATGTTATTGTGAAATTGTTGAATAAAAGCATTAGCTAGTCGTTGAAAAGAAGTAATAGAATACGGAGGCAAAGAACAATACTAGTGCAAAGCTCTATCACTTAATGTTATAGTAAACAATTTCGCTAACAATCTTTGATCATGAGCAAAGTCACTACACAAAGTTTGGAATATTTTAACATGAGTTAAGGGATCACCTTTTTCTATTATAAAGTTTCAATTGAGGGACTTCTACATGTTTAGGAGGGACGGCTCTAACAATGTCATTGGATAATGGGCTCGCTACATCAAATGTGGGCACATTATACTTGGATTGATTCATAGAAGTCATTTGTTGTTGTAAGGAAGACATTGTTTAGGCTAGACTATTGATTGTAGCTTCGGTAGAAGGATTGAAATTTGACATGTTGGATTGAGAGGGAGGAGTAACATTGTTGAATGAAGGAAGAGATTGAGAATAAGGGATGGGATCAAGGAGTTTTACCAAGAGTGGGAGCTTTATTGTGGATTACATTACACAACCAAATTTTGACAAGAGGTGGACTTGGGACTATTGGAATTCATGATGAGTCACATCTTTAAACCCTAGTTATAGAGGTGGTTGGAGGAAATTTTGGTGGATAGGGACATTTTTAGAGTATTTTTAACTATTAGTTGTTTTTTTACAAATAACTTTGTTTTTTCACTTTTTTTCTTCAGTTCACTTAACAATGCTTGCTTCTAGTTTATCTTTTGTGCATCTAGTTTAGCTAGAGTTGAGTTTTTCCTAGCTCCTTATGCTTTCACTTTAGTTCTCCTAAATTTAGCTTCGGGCATCATTGTGCTTTTTTTTATAAGCACCTCATTGTACAAGTATAATTCATTATGTATTCTTTTCTTTTGATCAATATAGCATTCATTTGTGCAACTCTCATTTGTGGAAGGTGATTTGTTTGCCATTTGATCTTGCAGGTGCCTATGTTGTGAAATTAAACATGGTATCAAAGATTGGATTCAACAAGCCCCTTCTCAAGCTTTGAGATTTTTCTTTTCTTAGAAGTGTTGTGGGGTCATGAATTTTATTTTTTGTGGATATGGTGGTGGGCAATTATTTTATCAATTTTGGAGCAAAACAGACATCGCCATCACATCTATAGCATCAAAAAACCTTAAGATCAACTGTTGTTTTGTCAAAATCCGAGCAGTGGAAATTTGGGGTCAAATTGGTTAATGACACATTTTTTTAGGCAATTTTTAAAGGTTAAAAAAAATTTGGCTAGTTTGGGGTTGAAATGGACATCGCCATTGTGCTTCGAAGGCTTGAGAACCCTAAGATTTCCTATCAAATCATTAAAATAAAAAATCGACAATTTTTTTGTGTTTTTTTTAGGGCATGTTTTTCTATGCAACTACAATTTTGTAAACTTGTATCAACATACCTCTTGCGTCAACCTTACCTACACAAAAAAATCCAACGGCAAAAAAAACTCTCATGTAGGTTTTTATTTTGAAATTTTTTTGGTAAATATTTGATAAAAATTTTATTTAAAAAGTGCTCTTAAAAAATCAAAAGAAGGGTCAATTTTTTATTTGCAAAAAAGTAAATCAAAGGACAAAAGACCTACATAGGTTGTTCCATATGTACTTGTGTAGGTATCTTACTTACCTCAACATGCAATCAATGCTTTTTGGTGGGTTTTTGTGGTGTTTCCTCTATATTTAGCACTCTACTATACTTAATGAGCTTTTTCATTTTTAGAACAAGGGATAACCTTTTAAGAATATTTTGGGTGGAGAATTTTTTTTGGAAACTTGATTTTTTTTTTCCAGTGGAGGTGATTCTTTCGATGATAAGGAATATTCTAAGAGTATTTGTTGACATTAGTAGTTGACTAGTTTGAACTATTTTCTCTCCAAGCCCTAAATACTTGCAGTTGCTTTTTTACCTATAACTTTGTCATACATAGTTGAAATTGGGGAAATGAGATATCGTTGGAAATCTAGTTCTAGTGTTTATTAGTTCATGGTGGTGGTTTGATTAGACTTTGTACCAATTTTTCATACTAGTCCTGCAAAGTTAGAGTTATTTTTGTGCTTTCGAAGCTATAAGGGGCAAACAGACTCCATTTTTTAACTTCCACATATCATTGAAAAGCTCTTGGAATCACCTATTTAGATCAATATGTGTATTTTCTAGATTATTTTTTATTTTGGTTGCACTAGTGTTTGTGTTTTTTTTTAGTGTGAGGTCAATTTATCTTTTTCAAATCCTCATCATAGCTCAGCCTTATGATGGACTCTATTGTTCATCTGAGAGCCCATAACTATCACACAAGGAAGGATCAAGTGACCAAATTGCTCAAATCCAAAGGTTTGTGGTCTACTTTGGATGAGACCCAACCCACATTCATGCATCCTTTTGAGAATTTTCATCACATAAACAAGATGGATGAGGCTACAAGATACATGTTTCAGATAGTCTCATGTTTCACCTCGAGTCTTCCACTATGCCTCGGTCTATGTGGACTAAGTTTTAGGATATTTTTGGGACGATGAGTACAAGAAAATGAATTTGGATCTAGAGTTGATTACACTATTACCTAATTCACTTCTTACTATTGAGGAATTTCTTGAGAAGTTCAAATCACTCAAATCTTTGTTGAAAGGTTGTGGAAAGGAAAAATATAACCAAGAGTGTGTATACTTGATTTTGGCTAAGATTTGAGAGCCTTTTTTAGGTCTTCTCTTCTACATTTTATGCCTCCATGGATGCTATAAGAGATTTCTTTATTTTTCTTCTTTTGAGGTCTTTTGTGAGTGGTTGTCACAAGAGTAGGTTTTATTGTCTCATTGAGATTCAGTTTTTGGTTCCTCTTCCATACTAATAGTTAAAAAATTCTCTAACAAATATATAAATTTAAAATATAAATATAAAATTGAATTCATAATTAACAATTATTATGAATTTAAAAAATAAAAATATTTAATGATAATATTATTAAATTAAAAAACATATTAAAAATAAAATTACATGTATATTCTTTCCTATAAAGAAAAAGGCATATTATTGCTACTTGTTGTAGGCAATACTATTCAGTTATTAATAAATTATTTACCAACCAATTAGAAATGAGAAATTTTTTCCTCTTGATTTTTTTTATTTTTCATAAGTTAACATGTTAGATTGACTTAACAAGGCTCTACAACTTCTCGCTTGAAAATTTTCAAATGTCAAACCCTGATCCTTGCACATGGTTCTCGTGGAGGGTGGGGGCTAGGCTCCCATGCTTGGAGATCCTCCTTTAGATGCTGATGTTGTGTCAATTTTGAAGGATTCCTCTCAGGTCGTCGCTAAAGAATCTTTTAATGAACCCACTTTGGCTGCTTCTGATTCTCTACCTATGAGATTTATTGTCCCTGTTCAGGACAACAATAATAATGTTGATAAATCCAATAAGTTGGAGCAGATGGATCCAAAGGAAAACATAGTTTCCAATGGATGAAAGAATGCAATTGTTGGTGAGACACATAATCAAGTTGACCTCAATATAGTCTTGGAGTTCTTGCAGACTAAGGTAGGAACTGCTATTGTATTACAGGATTCAAAGGTAGACCAAGTTGTTTCTTCAATGAAGAACACTTTGGTTTGGAATTTTTTCTCCTCCAGGCTAACTATAGAGATGGTAAGGAAATGGATGTCTTTAAAATGGAGGCTAAAGGGAAGTGTTAAAATTAGTGTCATGCTTGGTGCTTAGTTCCTATTCAAAATTACAATGGGGGGAAATTTAGTTGCAATCCTCTCTAAATCTTGGGCTTACAGGAAACATCAACTCTCTCTTTGTAGAAGGATACTTGGTTTTGATCCTGTAGCGGATTTAAACAAGATTGCTCCTATGTGGGTTCATTTACCTAGGTTGTCACTTGAAATCTATGATGAGCAAATTTTCTAATGGATTGACAACATATTTGGGCACTATATGTCCATAGATGAGGTGACCAAATTTTAAGATAAAGGTTAGTTTTTGCTCATTTTTGTGTGATGGCTCCTATGAATAAGAATACTTTTAATTTTATTACCATGCAATCTAAGTTGGGAAGTTGGAGCCAGGCATTAGTTTATGAGAATAGATAGTTTATTGTCAAAATTTCTCTAATCCTAGACATCTGATCTCTGAGTGCAAGGTTCCCCCCAAAAAGCCTCTTAAACAGAAGGAAATTTGCATATTTGTTGAGCCTATGCCTGTGGACAACATTCTAAGGGCGGATGTCTCAGAGGATGAAAGTGAGAATTACCCCTTTACAAAAGGGCTCCTCAAGATGATTGCAACCCCCAATAAGTCTTCTCTAGGGGATTAAAGGCATGCAACTCCAAAGAAATTGGATTCCCAGCTTGAAGGAGACATCCCTCTACCTTTTGTTGATTTGACCTCTCTGAGAATGCTGAACAATATGGTGGTTATGGGACCCCTTGAGGAGGGGGAGATCCCAATTATATCTACCTCTCCCACCTATGTTTTTTTTGATGGGGTCCCAACTCTGATTACTCTAGGTATATGTAAATCGGATGGGAATAAGGTCTTTGTTTCCCTCCCCTGCTGATTCTATTCCCCCTCCCCAAGTATGGGGAAAACTTTCTCCTCACTTAGTTCTTCCTCTACTGGTTGTGCCCAAATAGGTTATGATGGTTGGATGACTCTAAAAAGGAAGACCAAGAATAAGAAAATTGATGTGGGGCCAAAACTGAAGATTGGACGCCTATCATAAATATTCACTAGACATAAGGAAGTGATAAGGGAAATCGCCAATGGGAAGTAGAGGACCCTTCATTCTTCAACAAAAATTAAAAAATAAAATCTTTAATGGAATATGAGGGACTTAAATATCTCCTAGAAACAATTGGCACTCGGAGATTGTATTCTTGAAAAAAAAATTGATATTTTGTTGCTTCAAGGAGTTAGGATGACATATTGTTCTTTTAGTGATATTCCTAGAAATATTTGGTCTAGATCCTCTTTTTTTATTAGTAATACTAATAGAGCCTCAGGGGGTATGGTCACTAAAGTGAAACTCCATGAATTTTGGAGGTTCTCCTTTATCTTCCTCTACGAGCTCTTTACCTGTTAAGTTTACTTCTTAATCTAACTCTTGGTTTCTTGTTAATGTGTGTTGGGATAATGTGCAAATATGTGTTTGAGTGATGTGTTGTCATTGTTGTCAACATATTCCTTTGTGTTCCAGTGTTGCAGTCAGATTAAGTAAGTTAGTTTGGCCAATGTGCTGCAAATGAGTTGTTGTGGATTAAAGGGTTTTGTGATAAGTATCTCTAGTTGATTCAGCTGAAGTCTTAGTGGTTTGCATGGTGATTTGTTCGAGTTATGAGGTCTAGTATTGAGGTTGGTTTTTCAGTTTTTCAATGTTGATCAGTGTTTTGGATTTTGCTCCGCATTGCTCCTTGTTTCAATATCTTGGTTTGCAGATTTGCCAGAGTGTTTGGGATGTTCTAGTGTGTCCTCAATTCAGATGGTTCGTGATTTTGAGGTCTGCAAGTGTATCTTTCAGTTTGACAGTCAATTCAGTTAGTGTTCTTTAGGTTAGATATAATAATGATGAAGATTCTAGTAAGTGGTGATGTTGTGGTTAGTTTTGTGGTAATTCATGATGCTTGTGGACATTTCTAGATCATGTCCTATTTGTGTTCGTGGTCTACATTGATCATTGTGCGTATTATTAATGGTTTTCCTTGATCTAGTGGTGCTATTCATGTTCTTGGCCGACATGATGATTGTAGTGTGTTATGGATGTTAAAGGCATAATTATTGAAGGTGTTTCATGTTTGAGGTGGTGATCTAGGTCCATACTATGTCTTAGCCGACATGGTTTTGATACACATGTAATATTGTAGCATGTATGGTTATATCTTTGTTATTTATGTTATGGGTTGAGCCAACCTTGAAATATAAGTTGATGATATGTATAAATTAATGTAATATCATGTTGAGGATGTATCTGTGGTATCTATGAATGTGTATAATGTGCAAATAATGCTTTAATCCTTTGGTAGCAGAGAAGAAGTGCGAAGAAGTGTGAAGAAGTGTGAAAGAGCAGTATATGTGCTTAACTAGAACTGTAACTAGGCATGAGGAGATGTTATTCTATCAGTTCATGATCTTCCAGATGTAATCTGAATATTTTTGTAAGCCAGTGAGTCTTCCCCAGGGTTGTAGCCCTTGTTGTTATTGTTACTCGGCAGTGAGCTCTAGGCAGTGTGCCTGAATGCATGTGCATTCTCCATTGTAATATTTCATATGATTCTAACGAGGTATCATCATATTGTAGGTAGGTTCCCACCATGGTTTTTCCCTTAAATAGGTTTTCCACGTCAAAAATATTGGTGTTATGTGTGTTATTGATGCAGTGTTGATTTATGCTTTCACTGTTAATTATCAAATCAAAAATTGTGTTTGAGTTAAGTAAAGTTTTTGAGAAAAATGATTCACCTACCCCTCTCAGTTTTCTGCCTTGTTGCCAACAATTGGTATCAGAGCTAGATCCTCTTAAAGAAACTTGACCGCTTGAGGTGATCCAAGATGGCAACCTATGCCTACAAGAAGGATAGTCAGAGATTTGATGGAATGAACTACTCTCTTTGGAAAAACTGGATGGCGTGTCACTTGAGATGCATTGGTGAAGTTTTTGTTTTTTTTGGCAACGTGGCAACATTGGTGAAGATTACTGGAAGATTAATAAGAATTTATATAATGTTCCTCTGAATGGTCCTACAACTCTAGATGAGATAAAGGAAGCATTGTTGAGTGCCTTGACTGATTTTGAGATGACTAATGTGATGGATTTGCAGACCGCTCATGAGATCTGGAAGAAGATAGAGACTTTGTATGAAGGTGATAGCCATGTGAAAGTTGCTAAGTTGCAGAGCCTAAAGGGAAAGTATGAGATGTGGAGAATGGGCGAAGATAAGAATATTACATCCTTTATGCAAAAAGTGAATGAGCTTGTATTGAATATTAGATGTGTCAGTGGAGTGTTGGAAGAATTAGATATTGTAGCTCAAATGTTGAGATCCTTTCCTCCTGCTTACAAACATAAAGTTGTTGCTATTGAGGAGATCCGAACAGTGACTGATGTGACTAGAGACATGTTGATTGGAAAGCTTGTTGCCTTTGAGTTGAGCGAATTTGGTGAATCTCTTCCTAAGTCAAAATCTATATTCAAAGCTACTATTTCCGAGAAGTAGATATATGATCCAGGAGAATTCTACAAGGGTGTCCAAATATGAGAAGGAGATTAGAGAACATGAAGAAGAAAAAAAAGAACTTGAGGAGCTTGAAGCCTTGATTGCCAGAAGATTGCCTAAAGGAGCTGGTAAGTATGAAGGAAAGTTACCTCTTAAATTTTTTGCATATAATAAAATAGGACATTTTGCTTCACGGTGTCCATAAAAAGTTCCTAAGAAGCCATTTAATCCATACAAGCCTAAGTATCAAACGAAGTGTTATTGTGTTGATGATGAAGGTGTTGGAGTTGAGAAAATACAACACCACAGGAGCCCAAATGATCTCTGCAAGCTGAAAAACCTATTACAAGGAGAAGCAAGGAAGCAAATCACAAAAGGAACAAATACACAGAAAATATGCTCAAAAAGAGAGAGCTCAATATTCACAAAAATGTGTAATGTAAAAAACCTTCTTCTTACAATGAAAAGAATGAACTCAACCTTTAATAGGTCAAGAAACCCTAAAAGGGAAAACCTAGGTTTGCACATAATAATTAATAAAAGAATTAATTATTATGCACCTAAAGTTAGCTTAAATGTAAAAGAGATAAAGGGAACTTAAATAATTAAACAAATATTGTTTAATTAATCAAGTAAATACCCGAATACTCTAACACCCCCCCTTAATCTAGACTTAGGGAGAAGCTAAAACCTAGAATAGCTACTAAAAGCAAGAAAGATGGGTCCCCGCAATAAGGCATGATCAGGTACCCAAATACAATGAAATCTCTATGAACTAGAGAAATAGAGAAAACCACGTGGGAACAAAACTCTACTCCAAAAAGAGATGGAAAAGAACACCACTGAAGCATGAAGAACCTGCAAACTCGTGTCGAAGAATAACTGTTGATTTGAAGAACCTCCACTGAAATAGAACATGACCAGGTAGAGAAGACTGTAATCTGTATGAGTGCCCTCAAATGACACTACTCGAATCAGAAGGCAAACAAGGCAAACAACTGAAATCGAAGATATAGATGGCATGAAAACACCAAAGCCTGAAGAGTTGATCAATCAAACCACGGAAGCATTAGAACCAACAAGACAAACCTCCCCATAATGTTGAAGAGGGAGAGGGATAGGTACACTGAAAATAATAGCCAACAAGAACTGCATGACAAAGAACCAAGAACATCAAAGGCGTAGAGACAGTACATGGTGTCATGGAAGGAACACTCACTTGACACACAACATGAGGCGAATGTCATGGAAGGAACACTCACTTGACAAAGGTGGATAGAAAACAAGGAAAACATCAACCCCTCATGGCACTTTATAAATAGTGCATGTACAACAAGGCACAAGATGTGCAAGATCCCAAGTAAACAATGCATGGTGGCACTTTATCTCAGTGTGTTTGTATAAATACAATGCAACAATGATAAGAAGACTGGAAATAGAAAGGAGAACCAAAATAGAGACATCCTACCCAAAGAAGAGATCCTAGGACCTGAAACAACCAAGATATCCACCAGACTGCTTAAAAGCAAAAAACTGAATAAAATATGCATGGAGCAGAATCTGGAAATAAAACTCATATGGCTGGAAAGTACACAACACACGCTTTCCAAAAATATTAACTTTTTGAAAAACAGAGTTCAGATGCTCATTCTACATCCCCTGGAGTGCAAAAAAGTGATCTCACTTTGACTAGAAAAAAACACGGTCAAACAACAAAATTGGAAAAAAATTTACCAACATGACGAGATCTGACTTGGAACCAGCTTTCCAACACCTATTTGTTTTCTAAAAAATGACTTTGTATGCCCAAGATATGGCCAAAAAACCAAACCCCCCTTCAAAACAAGAGGAAGGGGTAGTCTGGTGGCTGTTCGGGTGGAGGTGGCCAGTGGGTGGCGCTCCGGTGGCGGTCGGGCGAAGCTCCGGTGGCCGAGAGGAGCTCCGGTGGCCAGGCGGCAGTTTCTGGTGGCGGCGAGACCAATGGGCGTTGCGGGTGGTGGGTCTGGCCCGGGCAGCGGCGGGGGTCGTAGGTTGTAGCGGCAGAGGCAGGCCATGAGCTGAGTGTGGCGGCGGGGTCGGGAGAGGCAGCGGCTGGCAACGGGTCGAGAGCGAAGCGCGGCGGCGTGGCCAGGAGAGAGCAAGGTCATCGGGGAAAGCTGTCGGCGGGGGCCGGAGAAAGCTGTCGAAGGGAGGCGGAGGCCGCCGGGGCTGACAGGTGGCCAGACTGACAAGTCTAGTCGTCGTACGGTGGCTGGACTGTCAGCCCGATACCCTCTGAAAACAAACTCCAAAAAACTTTTTTTTTTGTTTTTTTGGAAAAAAAACAATCGCCTTTTTTTTTCAACTTTTTTTTTACAAAAAATCAAATTTCGGCCTGCATGCCGTAAAAAGGCAAAAAAATAATATTTTAAAAAATAAAAAAAAATTCTCGAACTACGTGTCAAGGTCGTACGGCCTGGATCTGAGAAAAAATACTCCCAGAGGCTCAGGAACCAAAAAAGGTCAAATTTTATATGACCATAGGGGTTTTCAGGCCTTTTGAGCACAATGGTGAGGTTCATTTGGGCCCAAAGTGCTCAGAAAAAAAGCCTATACCTAGGTGCATAAAAAAACTTTTTGAAACCCCAGATCTGCTTCCAATACAAAAATTCTCAAAACAAGAATAGGTAGCTGAAGATCTGAAGCTTTGATACCATGTTGGAGTTGAGAAAATACAACACCATAGGAGCCCAAATGATCTCTGCAAGCTGAAAAACCTGTTACAAGGAGAAGCAAGGAAGCAAATCGTAGAAGGAACAAATACACAGAAAATATGCTCAAAAAGAGAGCTCAATATTCACAAAAATGTGTAATGTAAAAAACCACCTTCTTAAAATGAAAAGAATGAACTCAACCTTTAATAGGTCAAGAAACCCTAAAAGGGAAAACCTTGGTTTGCACATAATAATTAATAAAAGAATTAATTATTATGCACCTAAAGTTAGCTTAAGTGTAAAAGAGATAAAGGGAACTTAAATAATTAAACAAATATTGTTTAATTAATCAAGTAAATACCTGAATACTCTAACAGAAGGTATGACAAATGATGAATCTAATAAAGAAAATTTAGGAGATGAATGGGTGTTTATTGATATCAAGGAAGATGATCATGTGACTACTGATTCTACTAGTTGCTTTAATGAGGAGAAAGCTTTGGTTGCTAGAGTTGAAGAGAAAGATGAATGAATTATTGACAGTGGTTTCTCTCATCATATGACAAGTGATAAGAGTAAGTTTGTGAGTATGGAAAAGTATAATGGTGGTGTAGTAAGATTGTGTGATGACAAAGTTGGTATAATCTGTGGTAGAGGTTTCATTTCTATTGAGGGTGAGAATAATACTGATGATGTCTTATATATTTAAGGTCTAAAGCATAATCTTTTGAGTGTTGGACAGATGGTTGACAAGGGATATGATTTGCAATTTAAGAATGGCAAGTGTAAGATCTTGAGTGGTTCCAGAATTGAGATTGCATCAGGTACAAAGACTAAAGGTGATATCTTTCACTTGAATGTTGGTGGTAAAAGTTGTTTGATTGCATAGGTTGATGAAATTTGGTTATGGCATAGAAGGATGTGTCATGTGAATTTTGATTGCATGGTTAAGATAAGTTCTACTCAAGCAGTAAGAGATCTGACTAAGCTGGTAAAGCCTACTAATCTGGTATGTAAGGAATGTCAGTTAGGGAAGCAGACAAGAGTTACTTTCAAAAGAAAACAACATTTTTCTCATGGATTATTGGATCTTGTGCATAATTATTTGTGTAGTCCTTCTAGAGTGAGAAGATTGCATGGAGATAGGTATTTCATGTTGCTAGTTTATGACTATTCAAGGATGATGTGGGTTACTTTCTTAAGAGAGAAATCCAAAGCATTGGAGAAGTTCAATATTTTCAAAGCTATGGTTGAGAGTGAGACCAAACTGAAGCTGAAGTGTCTACAATCTGACAGAGGTGGTGAATTCATTTCCAGTGAGTTCAATGCTTTTTGTCAAGAGCATGGAGTGAAGAGACAGTTATCTGCACCTAGAACCCCTCATTAGAATGGTGTTGTGGAGAGGAAGAACAAGACAATTTAGGAAGCTGCTAGAACCATGACGATTGAAGGAAATGTTCTGCATATCTATTAGAGAGAAGTTGTGAGTATTGTTGTATATACACTTAACCAAGTGCATATTAAAGGTAATACTGGTAAGACTCCTTATGAGTTATGGTTTGGTCATGCTCCTAGAGTTAGATATTTCAAAAAAATTGGAAGTAAATGCTATATCAAAAGAGATGAAGATTCAGGGAAGTTTGATGCCAGATGTGATGAAGGATTTTTTCTTGGTTATTCTACTAAGAGCAAGGCCTACCGGTGTTATAATAAGAGATTGAGAAAGATAATTGAGAGTGCTAATGTAAAAGTTGATGAAAGCAATGTGAGACAGATCAAATCTTGCGGATATGATTTAGATTTTTAGGATGTCAGTTCAAATAAAGGAAAGCAAGTGCAGACCTAGAATCAAACTCAGATTGTTACGGAAAAAGTCTGTGAATGAAGGAGAAGGTACAAGTGCTAGTGCAAAAGAAAGAGCTTAAGAGTCTGGAAATCAAGAAAATCTGAAGACTCCCAGGTATGTAAGATTGAATCATTCAGAGAATCAGATCGTAGTTGATAAGAATAAAGGTGTGATGACTAGAAGAAGAATTGTTGAAGAGTATTGCTTGATTTCTAAAATTGAACCTAAGGATGTTGATGAAGCGTGTAAAGATGGAAATTGGGTTAAAGCAATGGAAGAAGAATTGAACCCAACTAAGAAGAATACTACATGGATTCCTGTTCCCAGACCTAAGGATAAGAATGTGATTGGAACTAAATGGGTCTTTCAAAATAAATTGAATGAACAAGGTGAAGTGGTTAGGAACAAGGCTAGACTTGTTTGTAAAGGATATTCTCAGATGGAAGGAATTGATTTTGAGGAGACTTTTGCTCCAGTAGATAGAATTGAAGTTGTTATATTATTTCTTGCTTATGCTACTTACAAAGATTGTAAAGTTTATCAGATGGATGTCAAGTCATCATTTCTTAATGGTGAGTTGGAAGAATAAGTTTATATTGAGCAACCGAATGAATTTCAATTTATAGATCAAGGAGATATGGTTTGTAGATTGAAGAAAGCATTGTATGGAATCAAGCAAGCCCCAAAAGTGTGGTATGTCAAATTGGATATGTATTTGATGAAGCTTGAATTCAATAAAGGTCATGTTGATAGTAATTTGTATTTCAAGATTGATCATGATAACATTTTGATTGTTGAGGTATTTGTTGATGATATTATTTTTGGTGGATATGATCCTTTGTGAAAGAAGTTTGTTGATGATATGCAAAATGAGTTTGAAATGTCTATGATTGGTGAGATGAAATTCTTTTTGGGGTTGCAAATTACTTAGTCAGATAAAGGTATTTTTATATCTCAATCCAAGTATGTGAAAGAATTGTTGAAGAAGTTTGGTTTGGATGATGCTAAGCCAGTTGGTACTCCTATGGTGATTGGATGTAAGTCGATAAAGGATGATGATTCTCTAAAATCAAATTAGACTAGATATAGGTCTATTATTGGTGGATTGCTTTATTTGACTCAAACTAGACTGGATATTATGAATTTTGTATGTCTTGTTGCTAGATTTGAAGATGATCCTAAGGAATTTCATGTTGTTGTTGTGAAAAAAAAATTAGATATTTGAAAGGGACAGTTGATTTTGGCTTGTGGTATCCTAAAGATGATGATTTTACTTTGATTTCTTTAACAGATGTTGATTGGGCAGGTGATGTTGATGACCGGAAGAGTACTAGTGGTGGTGCATTTTTCTTGGGAAAGAGATTGGTTTCATGGATGAGTAAGAAGAAAAATGCTATTTCTTTATCTACTGCAGAAGTTAAATACATTGTTCTTGCTAGAAATTGTACTTAGGTAATATGGATGAAGCAAATGTTGAAGGATATTAGAGTTGTTTATGAAGAATTTACTGCTATATACTATGATACTTCTAGTACAATCAACATTTCTAAGAATCTGGTATTGCATTCAAAGACCAAGCATATATCAATCAAGTTTCATTTCTTGAGAGAGAGTGAATGAGTGAGAAGGAATTTTGATTGGAGTATGTGTCTACAAAGGAACAAATTGCAGATATCTTCACAAAGCCTTTCCCTAAAGATACTTTTGAGTATCTTAGAGATACCAACTAAGATGCATTGAGTTGCATCAGTTTGATGGATTTCACAGAGATATCTTTTGATACAGATTGATGTGTGGTGGCTGCTACTCAGAGGGAGTAGTCAATGTTGTGATTTATATGTTCAGATTTGGGGGAGAGATGTTTTGTTTAGTGAGTTTTGTGATTGCAAATATGTGTTTATGCATTGATGTCAAAGGGGGAGAGAATCATGTGAAAAACTATCATATCATATCATATGCTTGATCTCAAGGGGAGTTTGTTGTTTATTGTGAGTTATTTTTTTCATTGTCATTGATTGTTTAGAGATTGTATTAGTGAAGGGTGGAGCACCTCAATTTTGGGAACTCCTATGTATATAATTACTTAGAAACTTTATTTGATAAGAAAGAATATGAAGGGGTGGAATAAGTTCACGTTTCATAATAAATTCACTAAGAAAAAAGAGATTAGTTCAAGATTGGATATTATTTGAGAAAGGATGGAAAGGGGGGACTCCTCAAAATCTACACATGGGGTTGACAAAAATCTAAGAGAAAAGTGGAAGAAAAATCTAAAGTAGGAAGAAATCCATTGAAAGGAGAAGTCTAGAATTCAGTGATTGAGAAAGGGTGATAAAAATTTGGCCTTCTTCCATAGATCAGCTAGTAAACATGGGAGGAGGATATTATTTTAAGCCTTAGGGATGACACTCAGTTGGATATTCTAGCCTTTAATTACTATTGTAATACTTTTAGAGAATAGAGCAGGGTTAGGAATCTACTTTTGGAGGATCAACTTCTCCAATGCCTTCCTTGTGCATCAGATGAAGCTGACAGTGTGTTGATGTTGGCTCCACTTACTGATGAGGAGGTTAGGAGTGTAGTTTTTTCTATGGGGGTTTACAAAGCCCCAGGACCTGATGGCTTCCCTCCAGCTTCCTTTTTGAAGTTTTGGGATATTGTGGAATTTTATGTGACCATGGATGCCAATGATTTCTTTAGAATTGGTAAATTGTTGAAAAGACTAAATAATCTTAAATTTCTCTTATTACTAAAATTCAAGAGCCCCTAAGGATTATGGATTTTAGACCCATTAGTCTATGCAATACTATCTATAAGATTTTCTCTAAAATTCTAGTGAATAGGATCAAGTTTTTCTTGGATTGATTCATCAATTATAACCAAAAGAGGTTTGTTCCTCGGAGACAAAATCTTGATGTTATGGTTACCATACATTAAATCATTCATTCTATGGATAGATTTCGTTAGCCAGGGATGGCCCTCAAACTTGACATCTCTAAGGCTTATGACAAAGTTAATTGGGTCTTTCTTTTTAAAATCCTAATGAAATTTGGCTTTGGGGTCAAACTTATTAGTTTAATCAAGGAGTGTGTTACCATTGTACGGTACTTTGTGTTGGTTAATGGAGTGCCTAGGGGTTCTTTTGGAGCAGCTAGAGGCATTCGACAAGAGGACCCTCTTTCTCCTTGTTCATTATTTTGTTTGAGGTTATACGGAGGAATTTTTTAAATCTTATCAAAAAGGAAAAACTACGAGGGGTTAAGCTTGCTTCTTCCCTTTCACTGATTGTTCTGTAACGATTTGTCGATGATACCATTCTGTTTGGTGTGGCTTCAATGATTAAGGCAAGGGAATGAAATATTTTTCTCAATCAATATGTGGAAGCTTTAGAACAACACATAAATTACAAAAAAGTAGTATTTATTTCTTCAATACTTCGGTGAAATTACAAGATAAAATCAGGGTTGTTCTTGATTGCCAGAGCGTTGCTCTACCTGGGGTCTACTAGGGGATGCCTCTCATGGTTAAAGAGATTTCTAACACATTTTGGAATACAATCCTAGAAAGAATACAAAGGAAATTGGCTAATTGGAAGGGAAAGCTCCTTATTAGTGTAGGAAAACTTTAGCTCCTATTTGCATCTTTGCAAGGCATTCTTGTTTATTTCCTTTCCCTATTCAATATTTTGGGTTCTATGGGTAAAAAAATCAAAAGTATTCATGAGAATTTTTTTGGACTGGTATGGAGGAAAATAAAAGAATGGCCCTTGTCAATTGGGATGAGGTTTTTTGTCCTAAATATTTAGGGGACCTAGGAACTAGAAAAATCACTTTTCTTAACAAGGCGCTCATGATGAAAATTGGATGGACATTGGCCCTTCATAATGTTGATTGGTATAATATTATGAGTGCTAAGTACCTTAAACGTGAGAAATTCTATAGAGTTCTTCTAGCTCAAGGGTTCCTAAGTGGCTCAAAGATCTAGAAAAAAATCCTCAAGAGTAGAAGCATTATTCAATTTGGTTTGTTATGGCAGATTGGAAATGAGGGTAATACTTGTTTTTGGGAGGATAACTGACTAGGGGATAAACCCTTAATTCTACACCATTCTTTTAGGAATATTTGTGATGGTGCTAAGGAATTTTTTTGACAATGGGTTTCAAACTACTTCATCCCCACTAAATCTTAGAAGGACATCTTGCAAAGTTATCATAATCAACCTCATTTGCTACATGAGGCCTTGGATTTGCATAATCTACTAAAAAATATTAGCTATCCCCTCTTCCATAGAGAGGAAAAAATTATATGGAAATTGAACCCTAGAGGTTAATTCAATGTCAAGTCTGCTTATCTCTCTCTCCTTAGGGGAAATTTTGCTCTAGGGTGGTGGAGGAAGGTTTGGAACTAGTAGCTAATTCCAAAGATTAGCATCTTCTAGTGGACTACTCTACACATCAAGATTTTGACTAAAGATAATTTATCCAAGTGGGTATTTCAATTCCCTAGCCATTGTGTTTTATGTAAGTGGGATGAAGAAAGTGTTTCCCACTTATTGATTCACTACTCATTCACAAAAATATAGTGTGGTTTGGTGATGTTAAAGATGGATATTGTTTGGGTTATGAATGCAAATATACAACAATTCATAATGGATTAGAGGGGGACCTCTCATAACCCCATGGTTAAGCAATTATGGAGGCAAATCCCACTTCATCTTGGCTAGAGCTATTACCAAATTTTTCTACACCTAAATTTGGTGACCTGTTACAGGCCTTATGCATTGCATTTTGAAGAAAGGTACACAATTTTTTTTTCAACTTTCATCATCTTTATAAATAAACATGTATGTCATACAAGTATCTTATTTCAAATGTGCAATTGTTTGAATCAAAAGAGATATACATGAATAAAACATTTGCATGAAACACATTTTTATTTATAAAGATCAAATTGTTCATGAAATCCCACACAAGTCGTGGGAATAGCCAAGAGATATCTTTCTGATCATAGAAAGGTAAACACATAAGAAATCAGAAGAATATATGAATGAGAGAGAAAAGGAACCCATCATTGCCTGGGATAGGTTGATGAGTTCTTTCAGAAGTCTTCTGAACAGTCTGGTTGATCCAAGTGCTCCGCTGTACACTCTAAGAGATGACCTGAAAAATAAAGAGAAGAAATAATTTATTAGAGCTTTGGGTTAATTATCTCACTCCTACATACATAATTCTATTCCCAGTGTGCTTACAACACTACATTAGACTCAGAGAAAAAAGAAAGATCAATGCAAAGAAAGTGCCATGAAATAGCATCAAGTACCATGTTTTATCTAACTTGTTTGTTTCATGTGCAAAAATGGATTTTCATTTCATAACTATCAGGTATGTGGGTTAAAATGGGCTCCCACAAGTGTTGAGGTCAGCATACCAGTCATCACTTGTAGGGTGACACTAATCAGCTGCTAGACATGTAGTACAATCATATCCACAGTTCCATATATTGTCACTCAATGACAGTATAAATTGTCATCCAGTGGTAGCATATACAACAATGAAAATGGTTGCACTCAATGAGAAACAACTAACTAGATCCATCACCAAATGAAAAACATGGACAACACACAGGGTATCTCAATCACTACATATCAATAACAGTCCAATGTCATCATGGTCAATAGAACAGGAAATGGTGAATAGAATTTGCAGAGATAATCCCTCAATAATAGTTATTAAGCATTTTTAGCAAATATAAGTATACATGCAATAAAGAATGATTCATGATATAAGTGATAGTGAAATGCCAAAGATTACTAAATAAGGGATATGCATGTGCAATGACAACAATAGTACAATCCCTGTTAAAGATTGCATCTCATAGAAGACATTAGTATAACAGAAGATTGGAATAGTTAGTACATTGTCAACAAAGTGAGTAGATCTTCAATAATACAAACAACAAAGAAGACTTTTATCAGTTTAAGCCAAATCACAAAATTTGTTCCACTCACAACACAGTTATGAGGAGCATCTTTCATACTCAAGCTATCAAATCACAGTCATGAGGGAGTTTGGTGAGCATCACAGGTCATTACCACTGTAAGAGCAACAAAATGACAAGATCATTGTCATAATAAGATATCACAGTCAACACAAATCCATGAATATCTTCAAATTTATATAGGTTAGTCATAACACAATGATAATAGCAGTGCCCAAATTCTTGAAAGTAGTCATGCATCCATGTCAAAAGGCAGAGATAAGCTACAACAAGGATAATATCAATCATAGAGGCTAAATGATACCCCATGGTAGTATTTGACAGTCTGAATAGTCCTTCATGCATTCATGAATACTCATCAAAAGGTTTCAGAAAGCAAGGACAATGCAAGTAATAATCAAAGTGAATATTGTTGGCAGCCATGCAATCATGAGATGAAAAGCACTTGACAAACTATTCATGTGTATTGTCACTACAAGAGTCAAGCTACCTACAACATAGAGATGTGATCAATATTGATAGTACCACAATTCCATTAAGGATGACAAAGGTCTTTTAGACACAGTGCCAACTATTTGAAGATAAATCACAATCATATATCAAAGAATTCAGTTAGCAATGCATTGGCATGTCACTAGTGAGCTTATATCATTGTCCTAAACATTGGCAGTAAGAAGAGGTAAGTAACAATGGACAAGAATGCTTTATTTATGTCAACCTATAAAACCATTACAAAAGACCAAAGTCTATGATCAATACCAAATGACAGTGGTTTCTTTGCTTTGAAAGATACGTCCATAGTGATATTTCATGGTGAGAGGAGCTACAACAGTAAGATGCATTCCTGACAGTCAAAGATAATAGAATAACTATTAAATATAGAAAAAGACTATTAAGACTACATATAATACATTGTACAGTGAAAGGAAATAACTTGTAATTCAGAGACAGTAAATGTTAATGCTAAGACAGTCACCATAAAAGAAGTCACTATTTTTCTTGACAATACAAAAATCTTATTGTATCATTCCAAAGTATGGACAGTAAGGGAGATACGTATGACAAAAGTTATAATAGCTCATAAGAAAGTCGTAGTCCTGGAATAGTAGAGGCACCCATGATACAAAATAATAATGATTATTAACTAAGGCAGTCCTACTGGGAGGTCATAGAAAAAAATGAAAAGACATATCAGGGCTCCATAGGGTAGAGCCATATGACCATGAAGTTATTGTGTTATATTAGATTCCAGTAAGAAAATTAGACACCTGAAGATGCATCTCAAAAACCAAAGATACAGTCCAAAAGGTCTACTGTAAAATGAGGACTTGCAATCTTCATAACTCAAAGGTATAGTCGCCTAACTATTGACAACAAGAGAACATTTATAGCTAAGATAATAACCTTCAAAGCAATATCAGAAAGAAGGATCCTCATAATAGTTAGTGTATATGGTAAAAATAGAAACAACAATGTTGAAAGACTAAATGAATTCAACCACAAAACCCTAGCCTAACAACAACAAAGATCCACCATAACATATGAAGATTACCTAAGACAATACAAATCAACAAAATCACAAAGATTATACTATCACATGTCCACTAGGATTTGACTCTCCATTCTTCCTATCTCCATTGATCTTGCTTGATATATTTGCTCTCAGATTTTATGTGTGCACAAGAGTTTAACAACGAACAGGAATGTGGTTGCAAGTAGGCTTGATCGCATATGAAAGTTTGAATGCTAGAATGCATAGTCGAGGGTTGATAATGAAGGAAGTGTCTCCTTATATAGAAGACACTGTAGGAAATGGAGGGATAAGATTAAGAAATGTAAAAGATAGATGGTCGGCTAGGATTAGAGGGTAGGTAGAAGAAATAAGAAAATAATGAGAGGGTAGGTAGTGTAGGAATTGAGAGATGAATGACATGTGTCATAGGTAGAAAAGGCTAATGAATTAACTAATTAAATAAAGATTTATTTAATTAATAGAGGAAGTGGGATCAATTAAATAAATAAAAGTATTTATTTAATTTAGGAAAGAGATAATTTAAATAAATAAAAGTATTTATTTAAATGAGGAAAGGCTAGAAAAGGATAAATGAATTAATTAAATAAATAAAGATTTATTTAATTAATAGAAGACTTAGGATAAAGTAATTAAATAAATAAAAATAATTATTTAATTAGACAGGACAATTTTAGGTGTCTACATTTTGCCCCTCTTTGAGACAATGCAGCTTGTCACGTTGTTTCAAAGAAGATAAGATAAACTGATACAAATTTGCCCCAAGACGGGAATGATATGCCCCCTCGAGAGATTGGATGAAAATATCTGAAAAGATCACAGACAATCTCTCGATAAGAAAGAAAGGCTAGAAAGGACTGACAAGATAGGATAGAGTGACAGAGTCACGGGATAAAGAAGACTGACTCAGGAGACTAGGGATAGGGTAGTCTATAAGATAGACTACGAGGGAAAATGTCCTCATTGTCATCCACACATCAAAAAGATCAAAGTGCAGAGAGAGCAGAGAGCAGTCAGCAGTTAGCAGCGATGGCATTGGTGCACAGATCCAATCGCGTTGGCCGATAGCAAAGGCCAGCAGATGCAGGAGAGCCAGTGAGTACCACAAAACCTACTTGTACCTTGTTGCATTAATTATTGTCATAAATTCATGATAGGTGGGGTAATAAATGCACATTATGTTGCAAAAATGTCAAGCAGGGCAAAAGACGGGAAGGCGCGTCTGCATTGGTGTGAGGCACATCTCGGTAGGTTAGGTGCATAAGCGTTGGGTTTAAATGCATCTATGGTTTGAAAGGCATCTATGGAAAATGCGAGCGCGTTTGCGAAGTCTAGGCGCGTCTGTGCAAAACAGAGGCATGTCTTTGAAATGCTAAAACGTCTGTGAAGTATGGAAGCGCGTTTGTGTCATGAATGTGTGTTTATGTCTTCAAGGTCGAATAGATAGTTCTGTGATAAACATACGTTGTCGATTGGATAAGCTACTAAGAGGATACACTCAAACAGGTCCTCTAGGGAAGACTAGGATAGTAGATAGGGCTAGGATTGACAATTTTGTGATAGAACATATGTTGCCAATTAGGAAACTACTCAAGAGGATACACTCATGCAGAGGCCCTAGGATAGGATAGAGCGAGGCACTTTGTGATGAATAGGGAGTACCATAGAAATTGACAATTTTTTGATAGAACATACATTGTCAATTGGATTAGGCTAAAATTGAAAATTATGTGATAGAACATATAGTGCCAATTGGATAAGCTACTCAAGAGGATACACTCAAGTAGGTGCCCTAAAATATAGGATAAAAGCAGCACTTTGTGATGAACATGGAATGCTACTAGGATAGAGTGTCATATGATAAATATAATCACTAGGATAAGAAAGCAACACTTTGTGATGAACAAGGAGTACCACTAGGATTGACACAGCTGATTTGCTTGACTGCAGGAGGACCTACCTATGCTGGAGTCACCAGAGAGTTTCCCTTTGACTCAGAGTTTATGAGTAGAGCTAACATTCGAGGATAGAGCAACAGTTGAGGCTATGGGCTTGTGATATATTATGTATGTGCCTGAGTTTTGGGTGAACATGGGATTGTTGACTGCATTAGCCGAGAGATGGCACTCAGAGACATGCACTTTTTATTTGTCGATGGGTGAGATGACAGTCACCTTAGAGGATGTATACAGGATACTGAGGATAGTGATCGTTGGGGAGTTAGTTCCTTATGATCAAGAGGGAGACAAGGATGCACTGAGATGAGTATTCCATGATCTAGGATTGGAGATGAGGGTAGGACATGTGGCTTGGGATACTATGACAGCTACAAGATTGGCACTACCGGCGGTGTTGGCAGGAGTGATCAGTGGGTTCCTCTACCCAGATAGGGCGATATGAGGGATGGTTGTGGGATGGGGGAGGACTCTAGAGACATTGGTGATTGAGCACACTAGGTTGGCATGGGGGTCATGTCTGTTGGCACACATTTATTATGAGCTACATCAGTTTGTATATCACGGATCAGCAAGATTAGGATGCGAAATGACATTGTTGCAGGTATGGGCATATGAGCATCTATTGGTTACACGTCCGATACACTTTAGAGGTAGGGGACATGGGCACAATTATGTACACTTGTATGATATGATTACTTCCCAACCACAAATTGGGAGGCTAGATTATTGGCGCTGAGTGATTGATGAGATAGACAGTGTGGTATGGAGGCTTTACCGGGATTATGAGGAGTGGGAGGATGACGTAGTGGAGCTACCATATGTATTTCAGAGTAGGTATCTGATTGGTCAAACACCATATATTATTGAGCGGCAGTTGATTGACAGGGTATGCAGCCAGTTTGCTAGGACACAGCGGATGTCACGGGGGTCAGGGATGTATGCATGGATGGTGAGGGATTAGGCTCATTCGGGTCCATTATTGTCTTATGATCAAGCAGTGACACAGATGCTGGAGATGGTTTTGATGCCTTGGGATATTTGGGCAGATGTGGAGGATGTAGGGATGGATGCGGAGTATAGTGCATATTGGGCAGAGCATCTATTTCCATGGTTGACAGATCCAGGGGATTTGATAGAGGGTGATGGTGGAGATGATAGTGGGGATGGTGGAGGCAGAGGTCGATGATGGAGGTGGGGGACAGTAGTAGAGAGGAGAGTGGCTCAGAGAAGAGATGGAGGAGAGGAGAGGTAGGTGCATGTAGTGAGGGGTAGGGGTGGATTGTCATTATAGGTGCTAGAAGCTTAGGTTCCCAGATAGGTATAGGGACAGGAGCAACCACAGGGATAGGGGGAGGAGGGAGGAGAGGAGGAGGATGAGCTACTATCCTTGAGGGCGATATTCCAGGGACAGGAAGATGAGATCTAGGATCTGAAGAGGGATGGGGATAGGCTTAGAAGACAGCTAAGGGACACTGAGCGAGAGAGGGATTAGGCTATTCGGCACTACACAAAGGCTGAGACAGCACTGATGGCAAGCAGGCAGGCAATAGAGGACATAGGAGCCAGATACGCCTATGTTCTGTGGGCAAGAGAGGAGATAACCTACTAGAGAGACCTGCATTATGGATTTGTGCCACCATATCAATGGGCTAGGAGCTTCCGGAGACCATCGCGAACTACAACGATCACTGGAGGGAGAGATAGGCATCTAGTAGTGGGGTCATGGGTCCTCCACCACCACCAAATAGAGGGGGAAGGAGAGAAGATCCTGGGGTGGGGACTTCTAGGGCTCAGATTCTGTCAAGGCTAGCAGGCTCCAAGGGAGGGAGTTCATCATAGCCTTAGAGGGCTCCCTATGTATCAATTTTGTACCTTTTTTATATGATGATGTAGACACCTTCGGGTGATTTGGTAGCCATATGTATTTTGACATCATTGTATTATGACACTTATGATTTTGATATATATATATATATGAGATGATTCATCCTTGCGGCAGCTATATGCATGTGTACCTATGTGATGTTGGTTCTATGTGATGCATGTTTCTATGTGATGCTTATGATATGGATGCAAATATGCACATGATAAAATGCAATATATTTTTGTTCTTTTATGTTTTTAATATGTTATGCATAATGCAAATGTGAATGTATGAAATGCAGATGAATATGATAATGCAAATAACTATTTACATGATGAGAATGTAAAATGTGCTAACATGTGTTGTGTGTAGGATGTGATGCAATGTTGATATCTATATGTATGCATGAAATGCTAATATGTGGTAATGCAGGTGTAAACTACATGAAATGCAAATATTTTTGGCGTGTCATTATACTCAGTCATGTGATAGCAGGCTACACGAACTCGAGAAGGACAATGGAGGTCAATCATGAAAGGGGGATGGAAGATAGAAAATATGGAAGTGAAAGAGCTTCTTGTGCTATTATCATCATTGAGCTTTTATTATGGCAAATAGGTTATGACAATCTAGATATAGGTTTGACCTAGAAAGTCATTGTACCCGTTTGCATGGAGATAAGATAGTCACAAACAAGGAATGCCCTAGTTCATACTAGATTCATGGTGTCCTCATATCATTGGACAAGTCATTGTATTACTAAGAGACAATCCACAGACAGCAAAACAATAGGTGAAAATATCCCATCCTTGCCTTTCTAGTCCAAGACATCCTAGAGATACAATCTCTAGTCAGAGACATCCCGGAAAAGCTAAAAGACATGTCACCAAAAGATGAAATCAAAAGAAAACCAAGACTCGATACCAACATCCACTATAGTCCTCAAATTTGGTGTCTCTTGTCACTTGTATAATTCTATTTTATTGTGGTCACAATGTTTCCATTCACAAAAGGATAGATAGCACTGAACCATAATGTTGTTTGAGTCTGTTGAAAGATTTGATTTGTTGAAGCCCATTGTTGTTGTTTGCATCTCATCTAAAACTAACTGAATCCATGAAACTGATACTTTATTGTGGAGAAGACGGAACTTTATTGCGGATCGGTGATGCAAGTGTTTCTTTATTGTGGATTGTGCACGAATAGATTGAAGAAAATTGGAAGAAATTGTACTCCTCAGAACATGTAATTCTCTTAGTTCCACACCCATCACTAGACTTAGGATTTTCCTTAGCCACAGATAGGAGTTGATTTATTATGGATGGAAAGGGGTAAAAAGGAAGGTTTATTAGGAATGACTAACCAATCTTGGGCAGATCAATAACAAGCCATGATGGGAACGCGTAAGTTTATTATGAATGGATAGGCTGTGAGTGTGTGAAAAGTGAAAGGATGAGATTGAATCCTGAAGGAGGGAGGAGCATTGTCTCTACACATGGTACCAGTGACCCATTTTTCACCATGGTACTTGCCCAGGGCGCCGCCGAAGTGGTTTTCACCATTGGAGGAAATTATTTCTCTTTACTTCTTTTTTTTTCAAATTTTTTTTTTTTGTGTCACAAGGTGCCTGTTTGCCAGGTTTTCACCAAGTAACGATTTTTTTATTTTTATGATTTTTTTTGTATTTTTGAATTAGGGTATGCTAAAGAGCTATGTGTAAAACCTTCGAAGGTGCATGTTATTGATAGGATCTTCCAAAGGTTCTCAGTCTGGGGTCAAAAGTTGATATGCACCTAATCCATAGACTGTTGTGATGACATAAGGACCCAGCCAATTTGGTTCGAACTTTCCCTTCTCTCTGTCTTGCTGATTTTTAGGATTTTCTCTAAGAACTAAGTCACCTACCTCAAATGTGTGAGGCTTAACCTTATGATTGTAGCTGCATTGTTCATTGACTGAATGATGTGTAGCTCAAGTGACTGTCTTCCTTGATGAAGGAACTGAGATAGAATTACTAGTGTGTGGACTACATAGTCCCATATGCATGTCACCTAAAGAAGTTTGGGCATCCCTGATAACAAAGTCCTTCAAGGAAGTTTCATTAAAGGTCCATGATGTATCGCCAGAATGGAATGGATGTGTGGAACAAGTGGATGAGTTATGAAGGCTTGTGATTGCAAAAAGAAGTAAAAGTATCAGGACATGATGGAGACTTAGGATCAACAAGTATGTTTTTTGACTTGAAATTTTAGAACTTTTGCCCCCAATTATTTTGATATTAGGGAAGATCAACTCTTTCTCTTTTTCTTTCATAGGATTTTTATCCTTGACCTTGATTTTTTCAGAGTCCAATAGCTTTTGATTTTGATTTGGACTGAAGGACTTCTCTTTATTTTTGACTTTTAGATTTTTCTTTTCAAAGCTTGATTTTTGATCCCTGGTTAGTAAGGGATTTTGTAATTCTTGTTGATCCAAGTCTAGGAGAGGAGTGGAAATGGAATGAGTGGATGATATGGTAAAGCTATGTGAGTTCTCAAGAGGTTGGTGATACGCTCAATAGATTATTTGTTGGAACCACTCTTAGGACTATTGATATCAAGAGATACTTGCACCATTAGAGGAGATTTGCATTTAGACTTAGTAGCCACAACACTAGGTGGTTCACACCCGTTTCCTTGTAAATTGTTTATAGATTGTTCTTGTCGATTGAATACCTTAGGAGATAGTGGGAGTTGATCAATATGAAAGATATAATCACCACATCCCATGTCTTTAACCTTGAATTTTTTGTTTAGCTCTGCTTGCTTTGATGTTGAAGGTTTTAATGATTCAGGATCAACATATGTTGATGAAGGAATAGCCTCTCGATTGACTAGGATTGTTATTTCTAATCTAGGTCACAGATTGTTGCAATATATGAATGGGTTTGGATCATCTTTGACGGTCACTTCAACTCCATTGTATGGGAACTTGATACATCGATGATATGTTGAGGGAACAACTCTCATTTCATGAATCCATGGGTGTCCCAAGAGTATGTTGTATGTGAGATCTAGATGAAGGACTTGACAAACCACATCCTTAGTAACTAGCCCAACTCTGAGAGGTAAGGTGATTGTGCCTTTGGATGAGCGCTCCTCATCATCATATGCCTTGATGGTAATTTTGTTTGGAGAATTCACTGCTTTTTCAGAATATCCTAATTGTTTAATAGTGCTCAATGTACAAATGTTCAAACCTGCTCCTCCATCTATCAAGACTTATTTTATTTGATCTTTGTGTAGGAAGGCTTCAATTTGTAAAGGTGCATTATGCGGTTGGTTTACAAAGGCATCATCAGCTTAAGTGAATATAAGGGAATGTGGAACAGAAAGTTATCCCACCATGGCTTGAAATTGGTCCACGTTCATATCAGTGGGGATAGAGGTTTCTCTCAGGACTTTGTCAAGTGTGTCTTTATGCGAAGGAGAAATACGCAATAGTTCTAGGATTGAGATAAGTGTGGGTGTCTTCCCTAACTATTCCACTAGGTCATACTCAGGTTTGGTCGATGAGGAAATGGTGGTTTTAGCTAAAGCGCCTTGCAAAGTGACCTTATCTTGATGAGTTGTGACATTACATTCAGAGGTGGATTCAAAAGAAGGTCCAATGCCTTTTAAGACAACTTTGGGTCTTTGGGCATAATTTTCAAGCGCTTTGTCCTTTATGATAATGGTAGAGACATAATTGACCATCGAAATGTGATTAATAATTGAATCATAGTTATAGGAGGCTTTTGTATAGTTGGCTTGCTCATTTGTGGCTTTGGCTTTTCCCTTGTCAAGTTTAGGGAATGGTTACTTAAACATCTCATGCTCTTGATTGGATGAATGTCCTTTGATCTCAATGTCACCTCTATCAATAAGATCTTGTATAATATTCTTCAGTTGATGACAATTTCCTATTTTATGTCTCTTTCTCTTTTGATATTCGCAATACTCATCATCATTCCACCAGTTTGGTTTGACCTTTGGTTCATATAGAGTATTGTTTGGAATTGTTATTATCTTGTTTGCCACTAGTTTCTTGAAAGTTGATTCAAGTGGTTCTCCCAATGGGGTGTATTTCCTTCGTGGTTTCCTTTGTGGTTTTGAATTTGTTTGGGTATTCACTTGGTTGTTTGTAGAACTTGATCCATAAAGAATGATTTTTGGTCTCACTGTGTTAGCATCAATAATGCCATCATTTACTGTGTTCTTGTTCTTGTTCCAAAATTGTGGCATGTCTTTTCCTTTAAAGTCCTCTTTATTTTCTTTGAATATCTTGATGACTCCTTTCTCAATTAAGACCTTCTCTGTTGCTAAGCCTTTTTCAATGACATCCTTGAAAGTGGACAAACAAGCTTTTCTTAATTCATAACCAATTTCTCTATGGGCATTCTATGTGAGCATCTCTACCATTTGTTTTTGTAGAATTTCACAAGAGCATCTGTTGTCTAAATTCCTCCATCTTTGTAAGAATGATGAGAATGACTCCCCATCCTTTTTCTTGGTGTTGCACAAAGTGGTGACTGATATATCTGTCTATATGCTATATGAGAAATGTTGTATGAAAGCTTCTGCTAGATCACCCCATGACTTAATTCCAAGTGGAAGTTGGGAGAACCATTCCATAGCTTGTTCACCTAAGCTTTGTGGGAACAATCTCATTAAGTATGTTGAAAGCTGTGAAAATTTGTCTTATATGTGCCTTAGGGTCTCCTTTGCCTCTGTACTTATCAAACTTTGGTGTTACAAAATGTGTAGGAAATGGAGGCATTGGAATGCTTTTGTCAAATGGATAGGGACATATGTCTCTCATTGTGTAAGATGGCTTTGGTATATTTATGTCCTCCATTTTCTTTTGCATGTACTTTATTTATTGTTCCAAATTGTTTTTGGGTGGAGACCGACTTCTTGGACCATATCCCATGCCTGAGCCACCGAGTGGAGGAGGATACTGCATATATGGATGGTATTGATCATAAACATGTTCATATGGAGGAGGTCTATAATAATACTGTGTGTAGGGACCACTTGATATAGGGTCATAAGGCATATAATGAGTTTTCTCTTGTGTATTGCCCCCAAATTTGGCACGAGGTTTTCTTGTGTCCAAATTTTGAGCATGCCTCTGGGTATCCAATTGCTTTTGAGTTTGGTCATGAGTATTGGTATATAATTGAGTGTATTTATCAACATAAGAATTCCATAAGGGTCAGCGTAGACGAAATTGTTCATGAGATGTTCTTTCTTGAGTATTATAAGCTTGACCATGTGTATTGTGTATCTCAGGTTTTTGAAACAAGGATGATGGCGACTCAAGAATGAAATGTGGTCCTCTAGTACTTCCACTATTAGGTATCCTTTGATCCATGTTGAGTTGACTTTCTTAAATAGGTCGATTTTCCATTATTTGGGACATGTCAAAATCATGAGGTATCTTAGCTCCACTTTGTGGCATCACTTGTAGGAAATATTGTCTATCTCTTCTCATGATCTTCTCAACCAATCTATTAAAATGGAGATCCATCATAGTTTCCTCCACCTCTACTGAATGTACTGAAATATTGTCAACATTGTCATTTTGTGCATCATTGTTGTTTGTATCATCCAGGTTCTCAACATTCTGAATGTTTCTATAGATGTTTATGTCAGGTAATGTGGTATGTTCAAAATTGAAAAATATATCATTCTCGTACTATAACCACTCATGTTTGCAGACTCTTGAGCCTCTTTAGCTTCCCTCCTAGATTTTTGGGAATGGGTTTCAACCATGAACTAGGTCTTGACCAAGATGTGTGATACTAGAAGAAAATGGAAAGAGTATGGAAGACCAAGAGTTGGATGGAATGTAAATGAATCTAAGGTGTACTTGCAATGTCCAAAGTGTAAGACCAAGTATGTATGTAGTAGAGTAGGTGTGACTTCCAAAGAGATGATAGATCTCTTGATAAGGTAAGTTGACCTTGACTCCAAGTAAGACCAAATGAGACCCAAAGGTGATAGACCTTGATGAGGGACCACTTAGCAAAAATGTTGTTGTATGTATTGTGTCGACAAAGCAAGATGAGGACAAGCAAGTGACCTTTTGACTCAAGTTTAGACAAATGTGAATGTAATGCAAGGTGTAAAGAAATGATGAACTTTGTGAGACCCAAAAATAGGCTAAATTATAGATGAAAACTTGAAGAAATAACCTAGGAAGCTCAAGATTTCTGAAACTGATTGTTATTGTTTGTTGGACTATAAAATTTCCCAATACTGAACACAGACGTGCCTGTATACTTCACAAACGCAGTTACCCAACACAAACTTGACTAGATGCTCCACATATGTGTTTCTGAGAATCTTGTGAATCCAGTTCGCTATGATAACACAGATGCGTTTAGAAAACCTGAGTGCAATTTTTTCCAATTTGTGAATTTGTTGTTGTGACCAAATATGAATTTTTGACCATTTTTCATGACAAGAGGACTCTATGTTTGCAGGTGTTTAGACTCAAAATTACTCAAAAAAAAGTGTGTTGTTTGATGTAAAAATGTTTTGCATACACTTGAAGACACAAAAGACACAATGTTTTGATGTTTGATCTTGAATGTTTGAATGTTTAAAAGAAGACAAGCACAATTATTATGGTTGGCCAGGACAATAGTTGTTGATCCCATATGGGGTTTCCCCCGAGGCTACGCTATTCAAAGTGGATACTTAGATGCTTGACCCCATTGGCTCCACCCTCAGCACTTACTTCTCTAGGGCAGCCAAGCACTAGTCCCCATGAAAACTCCCTGTGATGAACTTTGTATCTCTACTAAGAACCGTATGTGTGTGGGCCGCACCAAAGGTCTGACCTCCTACCCCAGCAACTAGAAGGATTTTGGCTTTCTAAAACAAAAAGGTGCTAGTAAGAGCATCCGCTTGTGTGGTCATACATGTGGCAATTTTAGCTCTGTAAATACAGAAGGCTCCCAACCAGTAGGGGTTACGCCCTACTATTGATCAAATAAATTTGATCAAACGTGTCGGTATGAACTAATCAGCACACGTTACCCATGGCTTTCACCATGGATACAATTATTTATAGTGGATCAGAAGAGATGGTTTTCCTCGCTACCACTTGGGTCGTTCCCTCCTCACTAGTAGTCCTAATGACCACACGGGGAGGCAGACCCTCTAAAGATAAACACAAAAGACATTGGTTCAATTTTCATGCACCAATTGAAGTGTTTGCTAATCTATGAAAACAAGGCACACAATGAAGATCAAAAGAAAACCCTTGCTAAAATTATGCAACAAATATTTGTTAGTAGTTTTGCAATAATACCCCTCCTGCAAGCACACAAGTTAGGTAAATTTTAGATCCAAAAGACTTTGTGAAATAGGGTCCTTCGACAATATGTTTTTTCGATAGATTCAAAGATCTGATTTTCCATGAGTTATTTTGCATCATAAAAAACATACCACCTGTAAAATTTCAAGACATTTCCAAAAATGTAATAAAATCCAAAAAAGTTTCTAATTTGCTCCAAAAATTAATTTTTTATAAAAAATCATAAAAAATTCATAGAAAATGCAACATTGATCCAAAAAATCTAAATTTTTTACTGGATACTCCTGATAGCATTCCACACCTGCATAAAAAAATCCTACAAAAATTCCAAGCAGTTTGTGAGATATGAGCAAAATAATGCAAAACCCTAATTTTTAAAGATCCGATTTTTTAGGAATTATTTTGCATCAAAATTAAAATCACAAAGAACAGATCCTGTGTATAATTATGAGAAATTTTCAAAACTGTAAACAAATCCGAAAAATTTGCTCATTTGCTCTCAAACTTAATTTTTTATGAAAATGCATAAAAACTTCATAGAAAATTCAAATATGCTCCCAAAAATCTGATTTTTTTATTGAGCATGTCTGATACTTTTCTTGACCTGCAACAAAAATTTTATGTCAAAATTCAAAGCAGTTTGGGAGATCTTATCAAAAGAATGAAAAAACCCTAATTTTTAAAGATCCGTTTTTAAAAAAAATATTTTGTATCAAAATAAAAATAAAAAAGAATAGATCATGTGTATAAATTGGAGAGATTTCCAAAAATATAAGAAAATCCAAAAAATTCGCTCATTTGCTCTCAAATTATTTTTTTATGAAAATTCATAGAAAATTCAAATATGTTCGAAAATATCTGAATTTTTGATTGAAAACTCTAGATACCGTCTTAAACCTACCAAAAAAATTGGATGCAAAAATTACAAGCCATTTGTGAAATAGGATCAAATCTCTCCAAGGTCTTAATTTTGTGTCCAAAACCCTAGCTGGACAAGGTTATTCTCCAAATTGTTTTACAAAACAACAATATAGGGTTAGAAAAACCTACAAAAAAAACATAGGTCTAACAAAAATCCATGTCCCACGGGGCGTGCAAAAAATTTTATGGTGAAAATGGAAACAACAATATTGAAAGACTAAAATAGATTCAACCACAAAACCCTAGCCTAAAAAACAAAGATCCACCATAACATATGAAGATTACCTAAGACAATGCAAATCAACAAAAATCACAAAGATTATACCATCACATGTCCAATAGGGTTTGAATCTTCATTCTTCCTATCTCCATTGATCTTGCTTGATATATTTGCTCTCATATTTTATGTGTGCACAAGAGCTCAACAAAGAACGAAAATTTGGTTGCAAGTAGGCTTGATCGCATATGAAAGATACTAGAATGTGTAGTTGAGGGTTGATAATGAAGGAAGCATCTCCTTATATAGAAGACACTGTAAGAAATGGAGGGATAAGATTAAGAGATGTAAAAGATAGATGGTCGGCTAGGATTAGAGGGTAGGTAGAAGAAATAAGAAAATAATGAGAGGGTAGGTAATGTAGTAATTAAGAGATGAATGACATGTGTCATAAGTAGAAAAGGCTAATGAATTAATTAAATAAATAAAGATTTATTTAATTAATAGAGGAAGTGGGATCAATTAAATAAATAAAAGTATTTATTTAATTTAGAAAAGAGATAATTTAAATAAATAAAAGTATTTATTTAAATGAGGAAAGGCTAGAAAAGGATAAATGAATTAATTAAATAAATAAAAATTTATTTAATTAATAGAAGACTTAGGATAAAGTAATTAAATAAATAAAAATATTTATTTAATTAGACAGGACAATTTTAGGTGTATACAGTTATAACAGAAACTATCATCATAATACAAAGTGCAATCCTATTTTCCAAATGGATATAGAAGCTATACTGTACTAACAGTCATATCTCAATCAAATACCTTGCATAGAACAGTAGCACTAGAGCCATTAAGTCTGCTACAATGGTATCAAATGATCATTGCTCTCACATTCAATGTCCACAGTTTCAATCAGGATATACAGTGATACTTCACAGAAAGTATCAAGTTATAGAATAGACACATAGTGGATAATAAGATCAATGATGTTAGAGTATTCAGGTATTTACTTGATTAATTAAACAATATTTGTTTAATTATTTAAGTTCCCTTTATCTCTTTTACACTTAAGCTAACTTTAGGTGCATATAATTAATTATTATGTGCAAACCTAGGTTTTCCCTTTTAATGTTTCTTGACCTATTAAAGGTTAAGTTCTTTCTTTTCATTGTATGAAGAATGATTATTATTGACAATACATTTTGGAGATTATTGAGCTCTCATCTTTTGGAGCATATTTTTCCTATGTTTGTTCCTTCTGTGATTTGCTTCCTTGCTTCTCCTTGTAATAGGTTTTTCAGCTTGTAGAGATCATTTGGGCTTCTGTGGTGTTGTATTTTCTCAACTCCTATATGGTATCAGAGCTTCAGATCTGCAGCTACCTATTCTTGTTTTGAGAATTTTTTGCTTTGGAAGTAGATCTAGGGTTTCAAGAATTTTTTTTGTACCTAGGGTTTGACCTTCTTTTTCTGAGCACTTTGGGCCTAAACAAACCTCGCCATCATTCTCAGAAGGCCCGAAAACCCTTATGGTCATATAAAATTTGACCTATTTTGGTTCCTGGGCCTCTAAGAGTATTTTTTTCTCAGATCTAAGTCGTACGACCCTGGCACGCATTTCGAGAAAAAAATTCAAAAAAGAAAAATTTTCCTTTTTACGGCATGTAGGCCAGATTTTGATTTTTAATCAAAAAAATAGGGTTTGGAAAAAAAAATTGTTTTTTGGAAAAGTTTTGTTTGGGGCCCCCATGGTACGCAAGGTACCATGGGCCCCCTGCCTTGTTGCAAGCCTTGCGGACGTTGGTACGGCGTAGTTGTCATCCATGCGGGCCCGCCCCCGCCATCGCCGGCTTCTTTCCAACCCTCTCCGGTAGTTACCTTCGGCCCCCACCGGCCCTGCGGTCTCCGGCACCCTACCGCCTCCGGTTCCCTGCGCCACCGCTTCCCAGCAACCCTTCCTCCCCACAGCGCCTCTTCGCTTCACTGCCCTGCGGCCACCTCGCTACCACTAGCCGACCCTGGGCCTCACCATCACCACCAGAAGCTTCCGCCACCCTAGCCACCATGCAGCCTCCTCCCTGGCCCCCGCCGCCGGCACTGCACCTGTCGCCGACCTTCGCCCAGCTCTGCACCCGTCGTCGGCCTCCGCCCGGCCCTGCGCCCGCCGGAACCCTCTGCACCGTCGGCCAGCTCCGCCCAAACGCGCCGCCCAACAGTTCTGCTTTTCCTGAAAGCGCCACTCCACCTGGAATCACCACCGGAGCTCCTCCCGACCACTGGACCACCACCAAGCCGCCACCGGAGCACCGCCCAGCCACCAAACTCTCTTTTTTGCCTCTTTCAGGGGGGGTTTGGTTTTTTGACCATATCTTGGGCATACGGAGTCATTTTTTCGAAAACGAATAGGCGTCGGAAAGCTAGTTTCGAGGCTGACCTCATGGTTTTGGTAATTTTTTCTAATTTTGTTGTTTGACTTTTTTTTTCCATTCAAAGTGAGGTCTATTTTTTGCACTCCAGGGGCCATAGAATGAGCATCCGAACTCCGTTTTTCGAAAATTTTATATTTTTGGAAAGCATGTGTTGTTTACTTTCCAGCTATCTGAGTTTTATTTCCAGATTCTACTCCATGCATATTTTATTTAGTTTTTTTTTCTTTTCAACACTTTGGTGGATATCGTGATTGTTTCAGGTCCTGGGATCTCTTCTCTGAGAAGGATGTCTCTATTTTGGTTCTCGTTTCTATTTCCAGTCTTCTTATCATTTCAACTTGTATTTATGCAAATGCACTGAGATAAAATGTCATCATGCATTGTTTACATGGAATCTTGCACCTCTTGTACCTTATTGTATGTGCACTACTTTTAAAGTATCATGAGGGGGTTGATGTTTGCCATCTACCTTTGTCTAGTGAGTGTTCCTTCCACGACATTCGCCTCATGATGTGTGTCAAGTGAGTGTTCCTTCCATGACACCATGTACTTGTCTCAACACCTTTGATGTTCCTGGTTCTTTGTCATGCAGTTCTTCTTGGTTGTCCTTTTCAGTGTTCCTGTCCCTCTCCCACTTCTGCATTATGGGGAGGTTTATCCTGTTGGTTCTAATGCTTCTGTGGTTTGATTGATTAGCTCTTCAGGCTTTGGTTTCTCATGCCATCTGTATCTTCGAGTTCAATGTTTTCCTTGTTTGCCATCTGATTTGAGTAGTGTCATTTGAGGACACTCATGCAGATTATAGTCTTCTTTACCTGGTCATGTTCTATTTCAGTGGAGGTTCTCCAGATCAGTAGTTATTCTTCGACAGAGTTTGCAGGTTCTTCATGCTTCAGTGGTATTCTTTTTATCTCTTTTCAGAGTAGAGTTTTGTTCCCACTTGGTTTTCTCTATTTCTCCAGTTCATAGAGATTTCATTGTATTTGGGTACCTGATCAGGCCTTGTTGTCGAGACCCATCTTTATTGCTTTCAGTAGTTGTTCTAGGTTTTAGCTTCTCCCTAAGTCTAGCTTAAGGGGGCTGTTAGAGTATTCGGGTATTTACTTGATTAATTAAACAATATTTGTTTAATTATTTAAGTTCCCTTTATCTCTTTTACACTTAAGCAAACTTTAGGTGCATATAATTAATTATTGTAATTAATTATCATGTGCAAACCTAGGTTTTCCCTTTTAGGGTTCCTTGACCTATTAAAGGTTAAGTTCTTTCTTTTCATTGTATGAAGAAGGATTATTATTGAGCTCTCATCTTTTGGAGCATATTTTTCTTGTGTTTGTTCCTTCTGTGATTTACTTTCTTGCTTCTCCTTGTAATAGGTTTTTCAACTTGCAGAGATCATTTGGGCTCCTGTGGTGTTCTATTTTCTCAACTCCTATAAATGATATGTAAAAAAGAGCAGTGAGAGGTTAGTCCAAGATCGTAGTAAGAAGCAAGTCCAACACAATATGAACATCAAAGACTAAACAGATAGTGCAATTTTTTCATAATACACAGTTTGATGATGAGTAAAAAATAATGAATGTTTATTTTTACAATAGCATACAAACTTAAAGTATAAGAACATTCATCTCATAGAACAATTACAGACTTATGTATCTAGCAGTAAAAGTCACAATCTGTTATAGATACCAAAGTGGCCACTAATAGATATCCATGGAGCAAAGGATATTACCTTTGAAATATCATGCAAGGACAGTATATAAGGCCTAGTGACAGTCATTCATGACTATCAAAGAGTAGATAAAAATATGACAACTCAAAAGCATAGAATATACAACAAGAAATGATGTGACAGTAAATTTCTAAATACATTCATTTAGGTCTCTTAACACCAAAAGGACAGTTAGCAGTCTTGAAGCTCTCAAGAGGAAGTCATGAATGAACGCTGACAATTTTCCTTTCTCATATGCAGTCTTTTATAAGACAAATGCTTTTAACAGTGCAAGGACTATCATGACAAAAAGATCACTTACAACTGATGAAGATAAGTAGTGCAGCTTTAAGAGTAGCCTATAGATTCTTATAAGCCTAACAAAAAGTTGTAGCAGTCTTTAACTCAACAAATAAAGGTAATGAGAAGCCCTCAAAAGTTCACAGTCCAGATCATGAATGAGCAATCACATATCACAGTTAAAAATGCAGCCCAGGTGCTAGATTGAGGTATAGGGCAGTGAAAAGCTTACCACATTGTACATGATATCAAGGAGATCAACATCCAAGGGCAGTTTTATTTGACAAAAGACAGTCATTAACAAAGAGTTATAGTCACACACAGTCATCAAGTTATGAGACAGTTGTATAGAAGATGTTGATACAGTCATGATCAATAATGATACAAAGTATCAAAGACATCAATGTTACAACAAAGAAGGCCATGACAATTATCAAGGAGACTCTACTAAATATGAAGAAAGACAACTTACTGTTTCAGAAAGCTAGTGTGACAGTTGTAAGACTATATATACCATACAAGTGAAAATTTAAACTCGCTCTCAAGTCAGTATAGCAACACCAATGAGTATCAAAGATAATAAAAAGATCTCACTGAAGGTATATCCTCACGATCATGAGAGAAAGAATAGTCATTTTGAAATACTTCAAGGATGTCGCAGAAACCTCTTACACTTGCAGCCATTTTGAATATATTCATAGGTTACCATAAGGTCACACTTTTTCAATAAACATATTGAACAACAAAGTTGCAGAAGTCTATAAGAGACAACATATTGATGATGACAGCCAAATAGTGTCATTGTCAATATGAACAAAAGTATTGTCCACTGTTAAAACAGAAATAATAGTGAATGAGAACATTCATTGGATAAAGGATGGAAAGAGCACCCATTGTTCTCAAAAATGCATAAAATTGACCCACAATGATCACAGTTTGCAGTAGTATGAAAAATGACTATATTATCATGGAGATAACTATCAATCAACGTGAAAGGGACATTACCAAAACCTTGTTTAAAAAAAAAAGAACTATCTGATTGCTCTTAGGAAGATTACAATTACAAACCTTTATATATTAGTAGAGCCAATAAGACTGTCAACACAATCAAGTAATAATAAGATGCACTTCGACATATAAAGTTAGCCATCATTGTCGAAGCTAAGGGTATTAAGATGGACACAATTAACAAAGCTCCAGGTAACAGTACAGTCTGCAAGGGTCAAATGAGAAGCCAAAAAATTATAAACGCTTAGTACATATAGGACAGTCATTTTAGCCCTTTAAGACTATTAGAGAAACATAAAAGCAGTCCAAATGATAGAGATCAATGGTATATATAAGCTCGATAACAAAAGAAAACAACCTTCAGAATTGTCATGTCTTGGAAACATTGGAGAACCCTAGCATTGGATAGTCATAGTGCCAGATAAACGGATACAAGAATCATTGGTAGTGATTTAAAGCAGCGACAAAATAATGAACTCATTACAAAATCACATTGCCTAAGGTCTCTGACAGAGGAAGAAATGAAATAAAGTCCATATTGTAACATTTAAAAGACAACTTTCACTACTAAAAGCACAGATCCAAAGAACATTAATAGGCTATCTTGACAGAAAATAAGACATTAGAATGCACTACCAAAGCTCTAGGAAACATTCCAAACCCTAAGGCAATTTGGAGATATAATATTCCAATGCAAGAAAAAGCAACTGAAGAAATGTTACAACTACCATCACACAAAAACCATGCATGAAGGGTTTCAAATATAAACTCTAAATATAGGTGGATTTTTTCTTCCAATATGGCATGATAAAAAAGAGGAAGAATAAATCGACTACATACCATGCTCAAATCATGTAGAAGACCCTGTAGAAGCACAGATCCAAACCCTAGCTCCAACAGTGCATGGCGGCCAAAGGAAATGTTCTCGATGAAGACAAGATGCAAAGTGAAATGGAGCAATTAGGGTTTGAGACTTTCTTTTTGTTTTTTGTGCATGCCCTAATATCCATCGAATGGGGTTTTATTTTGTTTTGTTTTAAGGAAACAAATTTTGAATATAACACATTCTTGAAGGTCAAGACTTAAAAAGTCTTTAGACCTGAGTAATGTGGGTAAAGATTTTTCATAACTTAACTTGTAAAAGAGTAAAACTATTTTTATAATTTAATATTAAGATTAAATTTTTAGAAATCTTAATAAAATTATATTAAATTATTAAAAGGAAATAAAATAATTTATTTTAGCATCTAAAATAAAATGAATTGTTTTATTTTAAATGTTAAAATTGTTAGGATTCCCAAAGATACTGAGAGGAGGGGGGGTGAATCAATATCTAACCGGTTTGATAATTTTCTTAACTTAAAACAAGTAAAGCATATCAACACTGTATACCAGTAAACAAAAAGTAATGCAATAAACAGAGACAACAGCAACCACATGAAAAGCACACCATAACACAGTAGTTTAACGAGGAAACCCAGTGTGGGAAAAACCTCGGTGAGATTTGTGACCACAATATTCACTTACTGGCCAATAAGAGAATATTACTGCTACAATAGGGGCCTGCACATGTAGGAAGGCCAAGTGCCTAGAGCTCACTGCTCAATTACAAAATGGGAAGTCTCACTGACTTACAAAATGGATTATGCAAATCTAATGTCTTGTACTGCTTCAAAATAGCATCTACTATGCTAGATCCAGTACCGGTTTTAGCTCTGCTTCATACATAAACCCTTAACCTATAATTTGCATAATAGGTCTGCCTTATTTCGCCTATCTTCTTGCTTACAAAATGTTCTATAATGATCTCATACATATATGAGTCATTTTACAACTTGCCAAGTCGACTTACAATGATTTTACAATTAATTATAAAATATATTATAAACAAAATTCCTGTCAGCCTAGGTGCCGGTATACTTCCTTTTACTGTCGGTGTTCTATGTGCAGGTGTAGAGTCTGTTGTTGTTGGTGTCGGTATATTGTCTTGTCGGTATCATATGATTGCAAGGTTGCCATCAATGACAAAACCTTCAATCACCTACAATATCTCATTGGAGTGTGCATTTGCCAACAATCTCCCCCTTTGGCATTCATGGCAACACTCATGAGAAAAATCCAAAAAGTGTCATCCAAAAAGAATCTGCCAGAATTGTCTTACCAAAAATTGTGTACCCAAAAAAATGTGCTCCCCCTGAGCTGATGAGCCATTTGCTGATTATTTTTCTCATTACCACTACTCCCCCTTTGGCATCAATGACAAAGGTTGTCAAAGTGTCAATTGAGTGTGGTTTCCAGCTTCATCCTTGTAATCGGTTGGTTACAATCTGAAAAAGGTCTGCCAATACCAAATTCAGGCTCTCAGTGAACCGTTCACTGTCCTTTAATGTGGCCTCTGTCCTCTGAATTGTACCGGTGAGGTGTTGCATTTGTTGTTCTGGTGTTTTCTATCCTTGAACTAGAGCCTCAGATATCTCTTTTCTCAAGGAGGCAAGGTAGTCCAATCTTGGACTAAGTTTCCATTTTAGATCTTTTGCCTTTCCTTTTATACTTTCCTTCTCTCTTTCCAATTTTAGAAGTTCCTCCTCAAAACCTGTTGTTTTCTGCTCAAAAACTGATAATGGTTCAGATGAATTAATGAAGTTGTCAGCCAACTTATTTATTTCTTCCTGTACCTTGCTGATCTTCTTGTCTATATTTATTGTCAAAAAGTTTGTTTTGCATGTATCTCTATACAAAGTTTTAAACTCTTTTAGTGTATTACATAGTGCCGGTAAAAGAGTGTCAAATTGTCTCATGCACTTCTTTATTTCCTCTTCAAAGAATTTGTGTTTTTCCTTCTCTAGTTTCTCTTTGAATGCTTCCTCATTTATTTGTTCAACTGTCACAATGTTGTCAGTAATATACTTAGACAATGTGTCAAGTTGATTCAAAGAATCTTTATTATCCAGATTACATTTGGTTGCTAAACCCTCAAAGGAATTTTCTTCAGTTAGATGAAGAGTCTCCTGCCGATGGAGTGTTACTTTGTTCTGTCGGTGGAGTGGTATATTGTCTTACCGGTATCATATGATTGCAAGGTTGCCATCAATGACAAAACCTTCAATCACCTACAATATCTCATTGGAGTGTGTATTTGCCAACAAAAATAAAGTTATTTTTTAGAGATAAAAGAAAAAAATAAGGGCCACATGCAGATTTCACAAAAGAGGATATTTCTATCTTGTGACTACATTTGGCAAGATATCATGCAGTTTTCAGCATAAGGGAGTTTTCTTTTTCTGAGGATATATTTAGCATCAAGATATCATGGAGTTTTTAGCATAAGGGAGTTTGCTTTTTCTAAGGATATATTTAGCATCATTCACCTTGCAGTTTGTACAAGGAGGGGTTTGATTTTTTCCAACTATATTTGGCAGCGTACATCATGCAGATTTTTGGACAGGGACTTTGCTTTTTCAAATGGGCTATTTTGAGCAGAGGTGGCAATTCTATTTTTAGCAGGAGGTAGTTTTTTATGCAATTTCAGTTGGGGACCCATTTTTGGCAGCAAAAGCTATTTTTAGTAGAGTTTCATGAGTTTTTTAGGCTATTTTAGGCAAATCCGCCCAAGGCTTTTTCTCATGCATTTTTTTCATTTTAGGGTTTTGGAGGAGATGTGCTTCATGATATCTATATATTCGGCTATTCTCCTTCTTTTTCCCCTCTGGTTCTTTCTTTTTTGCTACACACATAGCAAAAAAAACATTGTATCTCAACACTTAGCAGTTTTTCAGTTATTGTAATAGAGTTATATTTTATTATACAAAGTTATTTCCTTATCAGTATTTCTTTCTTTTTTCATTGTCAAGTGAGAGATTTGATAGAGTTATTGTGATTTTTACAATCCTTTGCTCTGTCTCATTTTTTCTTTGCAGAAGTGGGATAATTTTATAGTGAATTTAGGTTGTGGGTTGTGTTCATCTAGTTTCTAATTCCTTGCATGTTGTAAAAAATAACTTTTCCTACATGCAAAAGTTGGATAACTTCGAACCTTTTCACGAAATATTTATGAATTAGGTGGTCTAGCTGATTTGTGAAGCATTTTCACTCCTTATTGCAGTTGTCATAGTTCTAGTGCAATAGTTAAAAAATCCATAATCTCGGTGTATCACCTCCATTAGGATAGGTTTATTTCACATGCAAGTCTTTTAACCCTTTTCTCACAAAAAGCAAGTTGTAGGAGATCCATCAAGACAGGAAGTCGGCCTAGTCTTCAAAGGTCTACTTTCAATATAGGCAGCCTACAGGCCTGAAAGTATTCCCATGTTTCACAGGATTGCTAGGTTTCACACTTAGTGTTTTCAAGCGCAATCCTTTGTGACAACAAGAGCATTTGGAAAGAGAGGAACAATAGGATTTTTCATGAGTTAGAAAACCCTATTGAGGTGGCTTTTTAGACCTTTCTCTAAAATCCTCATAGATAACCTCTCTATCACAACTTGACCATGCCCATACTTTCCCCCCTCATTGTTTGATGATAAGATTACTAAGAATTTGGTTTTGCCTGAGTCTTATGCAAAATTTAACACTAAAAGGATGTTGAGAAGGAATACTAGATGGTGTCCACCTAGGTTGGAGTGGTTTAAACTAAATTTTGATGGTGTTGCAAGAAACTCGTTGGGGAACGTAGTTGTAGGGGGAGTCATAAAGATGCATATGGAGGAGATGGTGGTTGCTTACTCTAAGAATTTGAAGGGAAGTACAAATAACCAAGTAGAAGGAATGACCTTACTTTGGGGACTTAGAGTTGCCCGATTGAAGGTTCTAACCATTGAGGGTGATTTCAAACACATAATTGATGCAATTAAGGGATTGAACAAGGTTAATTGGTCAATTGAAGGAATAATCAAAGACATACACAAGTTTCTTCAGGTTTTAGAGAACTTCAAAATTGATCATGTCTATAGAGAGGGTAATAAGGTTTTTGATGCTCCGTCGGCTTTGGGTTTCCGGATTGAAGGATGGAGATGCTAGAGGAGAAAGGATTCCCTCCCAAATAATCTTTTTTTACTCCTACATTGAGATTCTTTGGTGTTGGACTCAAATGGTAGAACTCATCTCTTTGGGAGTGGATTTTTTTAGCCCCTAACTACTTGGGCTATGGGTTGCAATTTTGAATACCCATGGCAGGAAAATTTAAACAAGATGATGAGTTGGACGAGGATGATGTGGAATTTGTTGATGTGGTCTCCTAAGTGGGTCCAATACATTTCATTGATGTGACATGGTGTCCTTTTTTGTGTGTCATGAGTCTTTTAGTTTTGTTGTGTAATGATGCGCTAGCATCCTTGTTGCAAGATGCTTGGGAGATGGGATAATAATGACACGGTAATCCCTAGGGAAAGAAAGGTTGCAGATTTTAATTTTGCTTCCACATCCCACTATATGCCATGCCACTAGCACAAGTGGAGGATTAAGGAAAATCTCAGGCATTATTATGACCTTGATGGCTCTCACAAGGTTAGCCTTCTTATTTCCTATTGTGTTTCTTCATCTGAGTTTGCAAAGTTTTTTTGTGTTTCTCTAGTTTTTTTGGCAAAATCTTCTCGCTACTTTCAAAATGGGGGGAGGCAATGTGCATGTTGAGCCTGATGAGCCAAATGAGTTCAGGAATATTGAGATTGTGTGTAACATTTGTAAGGAGGGTGGAATTGATAGATACCTAGTGTCACATGTATAAATTCATCTAATGTAAAGTAAACTAGGAATGAAAGGGAAATCATGAATCCCCATCCTAATTAGAATTCAAACAAACAAACAATGAAATAACACAAAAGCAAGAAACAAGAATATAATATAAGTTAATCGATTCCCCCTATTCCAAGACTGCATATAGCTTCCATTGCTCTTCTCCTCTTTGTGGTATGGTGGCTCTCAGATATTGCATTGGCAACCTGCAAATGACACAAAGATTCAAAGTTCGTGATTCAGAGGAATTGTGAGGAATTGAATGCTCAATTTATAGATTATTGGATGAGATTGATTGAAAGGTGGAACAGAATGATCAAGAGGTGGAACTCAGGTGAGCTCACATGTTGATTGATAGTTGAACTATTGATTTGGAGGTGGAACATAATAGACTGAATAGATTAAATGAGTTAACTGATTGAAAAAAAGCTGATTGAGGGATGAAAAAGAATGATTGGAGGAAATAAAGAGGAGGAAATAGTTAACTGATTGAAAGTTGATTGAGAGCTTTATTTAGAAAAAGCTAACTAAAAGATAGAAATAGGAATTGAAGAGATAATTGAATTATTAATCAATTGATTGAATTAATTAATTTAGCATGTGCTTGAACTTTGACTTGGATTTTCAATTTAATCTTTGCATGAGATTTAATTCAAATATTGAATTTATTTTAAATTCAAATTGTTATTTGAATATATTTAAAAGTTGACTTTGATTTTCAATTTGATTTTTGAAATCATGCACATGTATTTGGAAATAGAAGAATTATGGAATTAAATGAAATTAGAATAATAAATGAAATTAGAAGAAATATGAAATTAAATGAAATTAGAAGAATCAAATTAGTTAATTGAATAATTTAGAGAAACTATTTAATTATTTAGAAATTGAATTTAATTAAATAATAAAGATTATTTAAATTAAAGGATTAAAATCACAATTAATTAAATAATTAATATTTAGAAAAGGGTTAATGATTAGATGAATAGAAATAGAAATTGAAAATGAATTTATTTAAATAATAAAGATTATTTAAATTGGGAAATTAATCAGAATTAATTAAATAATAAATATTTAATTAACATTAGAAAAATGGTTTAAATGATTAAATGATAATAGGATTGAAATTAGAATAATTAGTAAAATGACGAGGAAATGTGAATTTAGAAGAATAAGATAAATTAACTTAATTAAATAATTAAAAAATTATTTAATCAATTAGACGAATAATTAGTACATGATCAATGAGACATTTTTAGGTGTCTACATTTGCCCCTCTTTGAAACAATGTCAGAATGACATTGTTTCAAAGAAAATGAAAAAAAATTCTACCTTGGTACCACTGTATAGTGTAAATATGCCCCCTTGGAAAAGGTGGTCGAAAAATTCAGAAATTGAGACCATATTTTCGATATCTATATAATGACCAATCATGTGAAGTTTCGTGTATTTTCGAGATCATTTGAGTAGCCTACAAGTTGTTTGAAGTTGACGGGGACCACGGGCGTCGGTGTGGGAAAAAACCCTAATTTTGAGCTATAAATAGAGATTTTAGCTTTTCATCTGCTCATTTGCATTGTGGTGAATTCTTAGAGATCCTTTCGAGTATTTGATCATCATGGTTGGCTATAGGGAATGAGTGCAATTATCTAACCAAGTGTGTTCTTATCAGAGACCTTCGGGTAGTGGCGGCATGGTATTTTTCCAAATTTTTGCCTAGTTTTTCAAAAAAAATCCAAACTTTTTCTAGAGAGCTAATTTTTACTCTTCACGTATACGCCTGTCGGTTTCAATGCATTAGTTGTAAGTGTCACACAAACGCTCTAAATGTACCGCAAAAGCTTAAGTGTCACGCATAGCTGCCTAGTGTTACGCATTCGCTTTTTTGTTCACGCATTAGTTGTAAATGCTATGCATTCGTTGCAATTGTTACGCATACGCATTAATTATATCACAATGTTGTTAAATGTCACGCATAAGTGTTTAACTTCATGCATTCATTCTTAATTGAAGTTTTTGTCATGTGTTTGATAATTTTTTGTAATCGCGTTATCCGATATCTGACATTTTCAATATTTTCTCTGTGCAAGAGAATATTGGAGTGTTATACTGCCGACAGAGCAGACCCAATGGACTTGATCTTCGAGCCGATTTACTTGATGATGAGATTGCACATATCCGACATCTAGGTTTATACCATGTTTTACATTTGCCAGAGGTTACAGCCAATAGGGCCTTGATTACAGCTTTAGTAGAGCGATGGCATTTTGAGACATGTTCCTTCCATCTTCCTACTGGTGAGGCATCCATTGCCTTAGAGGATGTTTGGCGTATATTGCATATTCCCATTCATGGTGCAAGAGTTGTCTATGATCATTATGATGGTGTTGTTGGACTGTGTGCCCTTTTTGAGTGTGAGGAGCAGGATTTACATATCAGTGGTCATTATGATATCCCTTAGGCTTGATTGGACTATGATGATCTTACTATAGTATTGTGTAGTATCGTAGGTGGTTTGTTGATTCCTCATAGATGAGATCATGGATTTCCAGTTGGATGGAGCAGAGTGCTCCATGATATGATTGTTTATCGTCAAGTATATACTTGGGGTCCTTGTCTTTTAGCCATGGTTTATTATCAGATGCATGACATTGTATACCTGGGATACCGATCTATCAGTTGTGGTGTGACATTACTCCAGACTTGGGCATGGGAGCATATTTCTATCTCGAGACCTGCTATTCATGTTGACTTGTAGCTTGATGAGCCTTATGTGTACAAATACACACCTGGTATTAGACACGGCGGTTTGGGTAACACCTTGTACTGGCGACATCATCTTTATATCTTGCAGCATTTCATTTGGAGACCATATTTAGATTGCCCCGATTGGGCAGATTATGTACAACTCTTGCCTTTCTATAGACAGCAAAAATATCTTATTGGGAGGAACATTCAGACTCAGAGGATTATTGAGATGTCTCTTCCAGGATGAGTACTCAGACAGTTTGGAGAGATACAGGTGAAACCTGTTGTTACAAATTACTTTGCTCGTGTTTCTCGTGAGGTTTCTGATTGGGGTGTATGCATACAGCTACATGTGGCAGCTGCTAAGTTTGATGCTCTTTAGGCCTTATAGTGGGGTTGGAGTGTAGGTGCAACAGATCCAGGGACTACTCCTGAGTATGATGCATGGTGGGCCAGACATAGGCCTATTCAACTGACTGATCCGACTATTCTGATCATAGCACAACAGATACACCATCCTAGATAGCGATTGAGGATCGACATGGGGGATAGGAGAGGAGATGATAGAGGAGTGGAGGGAGGAGGAAGAGAGGAGGGTGGAGGAGATGAGGGAGGTGATGAGGATGTAGACATTGGTGGAGACACTGAGTCTATGAGCAGCAGGGATGACGATGATTCTTCAGAGTCATTGAGCAGTGAGGACGGGGATGATGATGATATGTTAGAGCTAGAGGACGTGTCTACTGCAAAGGGGGGAGGAGGACAGGGTGGTGATGGAGATGAGGATGATCCACAAATTCGCACAGCGTGGATCCAAAGTCTAGAGGATGAGGTTGCCAGAATTAGGCAACGACGAGATGCAGAGTGGGAGGCATTCCGTAGAGACTATGGTGCACTAGAGACCAAGAGGGATCGTCTCCAGAGAGAGAGAGATGAGGCAGTTAGACGGTCGTAGATGATTCAGGCTGCCTATGATAAGAATTTTTCTCCATGTAATGATGCACACAGACAGTCTGACAGACTCTATTACGCTGCATAGGAGGTTTTTTATTATAGACAGCTCTACTATGACGTTGTACCTGAGGGACAAAGAGCTCCTAGCTTTAGTGAGGTTAGAGGTCATTCTGGTTCTAGTAGGATTTCTACACGGAGGACCAATAGTGGTGATGTTATGGGTCCACCTCGACATCCTGGGGCGGGATCTAGCAGGCAGGATCCACTTGTTGACAGAGGAAGTGTCGGTTGAGACATTGAGATCATGTTATCCGATCCTTTAGGCTTGTTTATGATTATTGTATTCAGACACATTATCATTTTTGAGTTTTATATATATATATATATATATGTGTGTGTAGTTTTTTGGTGGCGATCTATTATGCCTTATTTTTTATGTATGTTGTATGATGCTATGAGTTATGCAATGCATGTCTATATAAAAATGATGTTTATGAATGCAATGGTTTATGCATCATTTATGAATGTAATGATGAATGAATGGTTTGATACTTTCTATTTAACAAATGATGCTTATGAATGCAATGGTTATTAAATGCAATTTAAACTAGATGAATGCAATTTAAAACTATATGGATGCAATTTTAACTATATGGATGCAACTTAAAACTATATGGATGCAATTTTTACTATATGGATGCAACTTTTGTTTTTGTATGATAATGCCAGAATATGCTTTTAACTCAGATGTATCTTGAAGAAATGTTAGTAAGATAAAAGAAAGAAGAGATTAATGAAAAAATAATGTTAAAAAAGAAAATGATTTAGAAAGAAGATGAGAAATCAGAAAACTAGCAATAAACAGATGAGATGAGAATGAATGATTCACGAACCCGTGTCATCATTTATTGTGCAATATATATTCACCACTGAGCCTTATTATTGAACAATGAAGCTTAGCACATCAGGGTATAAGGAACCAAGATGTAAAGATATCTCATTGAAGAAACAAACACGTAGCAGACAAGGAGTGAACCCCTCCATTCTGGGAAATTCACTAGGGGTCGAGATATGTGTGGCATTCACTAGCTAAATGCTCATATCACAGACACCCACTAGAGCAATTTCCCTAGAACTTCATCGGTTCACACCACAAACAACAAACAAAAGAAAAAGATGATGCCCATCATGGCTCCTCTAGTCACTTGTGGACATCCTTGAGTAGCATAGGAACATAATCTGTCACCAAATGATAAAAGATAAAGACTGACCCAGACAAAATTCAGCAGCTATATTGACCCTGTGCCTTCATTCTCAGTTGCTTGATGTGATGGTTGATAATGTCTAATCTCAAAAAGTTGCGAACCCCGTTTAAGATTGACCTATCTGATTTTGAGTGTATCATCTTCTGTTTAAGACAAGATAATGATCACTTAATATGGATATGATAGGATTGATAAGACAGTTTGATCAGTTGATTGCAGATGTTTGACTGGATAGTCGTATCCTTTGTTAACTTCGTGCGAAGCCTTTGCTGGATATCTGCTAGGGTGTTTGATTCTTGCAAGACATTTTATTGCAAATTTTTTGATTGATTGATTTTTTATTGTTTTTAGATTTTGTGGATCGATATTTGAATGTTTTTGGTTGATTTTTTCAGGACATTATATGGATGTTTTTGATATTTTTTTTGCTTTTCAATGTTTTTGGATTTTGATGTTTTTCCAATGTTTTTGGATTTTCATGTTTTTCACTGTTTTGGGATTTTTGAAATATTTTCCAATGATGTCTTTCCTATTTGAACAAGGATGACTATATTTGTTTAGCATTTTGTAATACACCAATTGAATTGGAGGTACAAAACATTTCATAGATAAGCGGTCAATCGATCCTTAAGGTCCTTTGGAACATCCAAATTAAAACACTTAGTGACTAGGATTTAAAAATGGAGAAGTGGAAAACTTCCCCATTGGTTCTTGAAACTTTGATCTTCTTTTTCCCATGTGTGTGCAAATGAGTTAATTCCTGCTCTTGTGTTCACTAAAGATCCTTAGCATCCTATATGACTAGCTACGTGGATTATCCTAACTTCAAAAGCATCCCAAATAGAGCCTCACTGCCAGCAAGCTTTTAGAGCTTCGATGAGGTTATAGACTGTAATTTCTCAAATATTGCCCCATTGCCAGCAGGCGTCCATAGCCCTGATGGAGTTACTCACGTGTTTTCCCATAGTTAAGATTTTTGTCACACTTTGTATGCGTGATATTTCGATTATATATCATTGCTCTTTTGCCTTGAGATGAATATTGGGCATAACACTTTTTCTTTTTTCTTTTCTTCCCTTGACTTGTAAGTAATGAAACCTACTTGGGTGTGACAATTAGAATGGCATTGAAGTAGAATTTTAGATTTTTCACTAGTCATATGATCAACTAGGTGTCTCGAATGAATTAGAGATTTTGTTAATGTGTTTGAGATATAGCCATTGATAGATTTTGGGATAACAAGTCTCAAATAGTGAAATCACTACCCAGCCATAAGTAAAGCGTCGTCATAGGGTAATGTTAAAAAATGAATGACCTTAGGATCTCAAAGATTTCATGTCCGAATATCTAAGAAAGGAGATGATCCTTGTTTCTCTTGAATGTAAATAGATGATAAACTTGGACAGTCACCTTGTTTTATTGATGTTGCTATATGCCAATGCAGAAATTTTGCGAATGCGATGCATTTGAAAAAGAAACTATATGTGATACGGTGCTTTGAAGAAAAATGATATGCAATGCGGAATGCAAAACCTAAACTAACCCAACCCTTAGATATAATATTTTTTAAGGTGCATGTTGTTCATAGGGTCAAGGAGTGGATCTCCCTCCATGGTAGCCAAATTGTATGCTCCATTTCCTATAACCCTTGTTATGATAAAAGGACCTAGCCAGTTAGGTTCAAACTTCCCTGGCTTTTCTCGTTCCGCTGGGTTCCTTTGGTTCTCCTTGAGAACTAGATCTCCCACATCAAAATTCATTGGGCATACTCATTTAATTTCTGGTAGCAATGGTAAATGATGTAACACCAATTTTGGATCTAAGCCTGGCATATCCACATAGGACCGAGCGAAATTGATAGGACGTTGTTTGAAAAATTGTATGAATTTGTCCTTTTCTTCCTGGTTTAATGATTTTGCTAAGTGGATATTGTTTATGGTGAAAGTGGATAACAACAATGATGAAAGACTAAATGAATTCAACCACAAAACCCGAGCCTAACAACAACAAATATCCACCATAACATATGAAGATAACCTAAGACAATGCAAATCAAATGAAATCACAAAGATTATACCATCACATGTCCAATAGGGTTTGAATCTCCATTCTTCCTATCTCCATTGATCTTGCTTGATATATTTGCTCTCAGATTTTATATGTGCACAAGAGCTCAACAAAGAACAGAAATGTGGTTGCAAGTAGCCTTGATTGCATATGCAAGTTCGAAAGTGTAGTCGGGGCTAAATGCATAGTGAGTTAGTCAAGGTTTGATAATGAAGGAAGCATCTCCTTATATAGAAGACACTATATGAAATGGAGGGATAAGATTAAGAGGTGTAAAAGATAAATGGTCGGCTATGATTAGAGGGTAGGTAAAAGAAATAATAAAATAATGAGAGGGTAGGTAGTGTATGAATTAAGAGATGAATGACATGTGTCATATGTGGAAAAGGCTAATGAACTAATTAAATAAATAAATATTTATTTAATTAATAGAAGAAGTGGGATCAATTAAATAAATAAAATATTTATTTAATTTAGGAAAAAGATAATTTAAATAAATAAAGGTATTTATTTAAATGAGAAATAAGGTTAGAAAAGGATAAATGAATTAATTAAATAAATAAGGATTTATTAAATTAATAGAAGAATTAGGCTAAAGTAAAATAAATAAAGATATTTATTTAATTAGACATGACAATTTTAGGTGTCTACATTTTCCCCCTCTTTGAGACAATGCAGCTTGTCGCGTTGTTTCAAAGAAGATAATATGAACTGATACAAAGTTGCCCCAAGATGGGAATGATATGCCCCCTCGAGAGATTGGATGAAAATGTCTGAAAAGATCACAGACAATTTGTCGATAAGAAAGAAAGGCTAGAAAGGATTGACCGGATAAAGTGACAAAATCACAGGATAAAGAAGACTGACTCGGGGAACGTGGGCTAGGGCTAGGGTAGTCTATAAGATAGACCACGAGGGGAAAACATCCTCATTGTCATCCACACATCCAAGAGATCAGAGTGTAGAGAGAGAATAGAGCAGCAGCAGTCAACAACGATGGCATTGGTGCATAGATTCGATTGTGTTTGCCGATATTAGAGGCCAGTAGATGCAGGAGAGCCGGTAAGTACCACAAAACCTCCTTGTACTTTGTCGCAATAAATGTTGTCATTAATGCATCTTAGGTAGTGCAATAAATGCACTTTAGGATAATGTCAAACAAGGTTGAAAAATGCCAAGGCACGTCTGTGTTTGTGTCAGGCGCGTCTGTGCAATATATAAGCGCGTTTATGTAATGAAAGCGCGTTTATGTCTTCTAGGCCAAATTAGCAGTACTGTGATGAACATTCGTTGTCGATTGGATAAGTTGTTGAGAGGATACACTCAAGCAAGTCCTCTAGGGAAGACTAAAATAGCTAATAGGGCCAGGATTGACAATTCTGTGATAGAACATACGTTGCCAATTAGGAAAATACTTAAGAGGATACACTCAAGCAGAGGCCCTAGGATAAGATAGATCAAGGCACTTTGTGATGAACAGGGAGTACCAAGACAAAGTACTTTGTGATGAACAGGGAGTACTAAAAAAAAGAGCAGCACTTTGTGATGAATAGTGAGTGCAAATGTAAGCAGCACTTTGTGATGAACAGGGAGTGCAAAAACACGTAGTACTTTGTGATGAATAGGGAGTACCTGTAGGATAAAGAGAAACACTTTGTGATGAACAGTGAGTGTCACTAGGATAAATAGCGCCATATGATAAATATAAGCACTAAGATAAAGAGTAGCATTTTGTGATGAACAAGGAATGCCACTATGACTGACATGATTGATTTGCTTGACTGCAAGAGTACCTACCTATGTTGGAGTCACAGGAGAGATTCCCATCAACTCAGAGGTTACGACCAGAGCTGATATTTGAGGACAGAGCCGTGATTAAGGTTATGGGTCTGTGATTTATTCTATATGTGTCTGATTTTTGGGCGAATATGGGGTTGCTGACTGCACTGGGTGAGAGATGGCACTCAGAGACATGCACATTCCATTTGCCGATGGGTGAGATGACAGTCACCTTAGAGGATGTGTACAGGATACTGAGGATACCGATTGATGGGGAGTTGATTCCCTATGATCGAGACAAAGATAGGGATGCCCCGAGATGAGTGTTTCAGGATCCAGGACTAGAGATGAGGGTTGGAAACGTGGCATGGGACACGATGACACAGACAGGATTGGTGCTAGCGGCAGTGCTGGTAGGAGTGATCAGTGGGTTCCTCTGTATCAATTTTGTACCATTTTGTTTGATGATGTAGACACCTTCAGGTGATTGTAGCCATATGATTTTGACATCATTATATCATGACACGTATGATTATATATATATGAGATGATTCATCTTTGCGACAACTATATGCATGCGTACCTATGTGATGAGATGTTTCATGATGTATGTTTCTATGTGATGGTTATGATATGGATGCAAATATGTACATGATGAAATGCCATATTTTTGTTCTTTTATGTTTTATATGTTATGCATATGTGAATGTGAATGTATGAAATGCAAATGGATATGATAATGCAAATGACTATTTACATGATGAAAATGTAAAATGTACTAACATGTGTTGTGTGCAGGATGTGATGTGATTGTGATATCTATATGTATGTATGATTAATATGTGGTAATGCAGGTGCAACTACATAAAATGCAAATATTTTTGGCGTGTCATTATACTCAGTCATGTGATAGCAAGTTACGTGGACTCAAGAATGATGATGGAAGTCAATCAAGAAATGGGGATGGAAGATAGAAGATATGAAAGAGAAAGAGCTTCTTGTGTGTTATCATCATTGAGCTTATTATGGCAAGTAGGTTATGACAATCGAGGCATATGTTCGACCCAGAAAGTCATTGTACCTGTTTGCATGGAGATAAGACAGTTGCAAACAAGGAATGCCCCAATTCATACTAGACTCTCAGTGTCCTCATATCCTTGGACAAGTCATAGCATTACTAGGAGACAATCCACAGACAACAAAGAAAAATAGGTGACGATACCCCATCGTCGCCTTTCTAGTCAAAGACATCCTGGAGATAGAATCTCTAGTCAGATACATCCTTGAAAAGCTAAAAAACATGTCACCAAAAGATAAAATCAAAAGAAAACCAAGACTTGACACCAACATCCACTGTAGTCCTCAAGTTTAGTGTCTCTTGTTACTTGAATAAGTCTTATTTGATTGTGGTCACAATGTTTACTTTCACAAAAAGGATAGATAGCACTGAACCATATGTTATATGAGTCTGTTGAAAGATTTGATTTGTTGAAGCCCATTATTGATGTTGTGTCTCATCTGAAACTGACTGACTCCATGCAATTGATACTTTATTGTGGAGAAGATGAAACTTTATTGTGGATTGGTGATGCAAATGTTGCTTTATTGCAGATTGTGTGTGGATAGACTGAAGAAAACTGGAAGAAACTGTACTCCTTAGAACGTGTGATGATCTCGGTTCCACACCCATCACTAGACATAGGATCTGCCTTAGCCACAGATAGGAGCTGATTTATTATGGATGGAAAGGGTTGAAAAGGAATGTTTATTATGAATGGCTAACCAATCTTAGGTAGATCAATAACAAGCCATGATGGGAATGGGTACGTTTATTATGGATGGATAGGTTGTGAGTGTGTGCAAAAAGTGAAAGGATGAAAGTGAATCTTGAAGGAGGGAGGAGCAATGTCTCTACGCATGGTGCTGGTGACCCAGTTTTCACCATGGTACTTGCCCAGGGCGCCACCGAAGTGATTTTCACTGTTGGACGAAATGTTTTTCTGTTTTTCAATTTTTTCAATTTTTTTTTTTGTTTTTTTTTGTTTTTTTTGTCACAAAGTGCCTGTTTGCCAGGTTTTCACCAAGTAACGATTTTTATATTTTATGATTTTTTTGTATTTTATTTTTTTGGATTTTTTTGGATTTTTGAATTAGGATACTCTGAAGAGCTATGTGTAAAACCCGCGAAGGTGCATGTTGTTGATAGGATCCTCCAAAGGTTCACCCTCTGTGGTTGAGAGTTGATATGCACTGGATCCATAGGTTGTTGTAATGATGTAAGGACCAAGCCAATTTGGTTTGAACTTGCCCTTCTTCTCTCTGTCTTGCTAATTTTTAGGATTTTCTCTGAGAACTAAGTCTCTTACCTCAAATGTGCGAGGCTTGACTTTATGATTGTAGTTGCGTCATTCCTTGACTGAATGATGTGTAGCTTGAGTGACTGTCTTCCTTGATAAAGGAACTGAGATAGAATTACTAGCGTGTGGACTACACAAGCCCATATGCGTGTCACCTAAAGAAGTTTGGGCATCCCTGATAACAAAGTCCTTCAAGGAAGCTCCATTAAAGGTCCATGATGTATCGGCCAAAGGGGATGGATGTGTGGAACAAGTGGATGAGTTATGAAAGCTTATGACTGTGAAAAGAAGTGAAAGTAGGATAGCATGATGGAGACTTAGGATCAACAAGTGTTCTTTTTTACTTGAAATTGTAGAACTTTTGCCCCCAGTTATTTTGATATTAGGGGAGATCAACTCTTGTTCCTTTTCTTTCATAGGATTTTTATCCTTGATTTTGATTTTTGTAGAGTCCAATAGCTTTTGATTTTGATTTAGACTAAAGGACTTCTCTTTATTTTTGACTTTTAGATTTTTCTTTTCAAAGCTTGATTTTTTATCCCCAATTAGTAAGGGCTTTTCTAATTCTTGCTGATCCAAGTCTAGGAGCGGAGTGGAAATGGAATGAGTGGATGATATGGTAAGGCTATGTGATTTCTCAAGAGGGCTAGCGATACACTCAATAGATTCTTTGTTGGAACCACTCTTAGGACTATTGATATCAAGAGTTGCTTGCACCACTAGAGGAGATTTGCATTCAGACTTAGTAGCCACAACACTAGGTGGTTCATACCCAATTCCTTGGCATTGCAAATTTTTTGTAGGTTGTTCCTGTTGACGAAATGTCTTAGGAGATAGTGGGAGTTGATCAACATGAAGGATATACTCACCACATCTCATCTCTTTAAAATTGAACTTTTCTTTGAGCTCTGTTTGTTTTGATGTAGAAGCTTTTAATGATCCTGGATCCACATATGTTGAAGATGGAACAACTTCTTGATTGACTGGGATTGTTATTTCTGATCGAGGTTGCAGATTGTTGCAAGATATGAATGGATTTGGATCTACTTTGACGGTCACTTCAACTCCATTGTGTGGAAACTTGATGCATCGATGATATGTTGATGGTACTGCGCTCATCTCATGAATCCATGGACGTTCCAAAAGTATGTTGTATGTGAGATCGAGGTCTAGGACTTGACAAACCACATCCTTTGTAACTGGCCCAACTCTAAGGGGCAAGGTGATTGTGCCTTTGGATGAACGCTCTTCATCATCATATGCCTTGATGGTAATTTTGTTTGTAGCATTCACAGCTTTATCAGAATATCCCAATTGTTTAATAGTGCTCAATGTACAAATGTTTAGACCTGCTCCTCCATCTATCAGGACTCATTTTATTCAACGTTTGTGTAGGAAGGCTTCAATGTGTAAAGGTGCATTATGTGGCTGACTTACGGAGGCGTCATCGGCTTCTGTGAATGTAAGAGAGTGTGGAATGGAAAGGTATCCCACCATGGCTTGAAACTGGTCCACGTTTAGATCAGTAGGAACAACAGTGTCTGTCAAAGTTTTGTCAAGAATGGCTTTATGTGCGGGGGATATGCGTAAGAGCTCGAGGATGGATATGAGTGCGGGTGTCTTCCCTAACTATTCTACAAGGTCATACTCAGGCTTGGTTGATGATGAACTGATATTTTTAGCTGGGGCACCTTGCAAATTGAATTTACCTTGACGAGTTGTAACATTACATTCAGAGGTAGGTTCGGAAGAAGATCCAATGCCTTTCAGAATGATCTTGGGTCTCTGGGTAGAATTCTCAGGGGTTTTGTCCTTGATGATAATAGTAGAGACATAATTATCCATTGAAATGTGATTGATAGTTGAATCATAGTTATAGGATGCTCTTGTATAGTTGGTTTGGTCATATGTGGCTTTAGCTTTTCTCTTGTCATGTTTTGGGAATGGTTCCTTAAACATCTCATGTTCTTGATTGGATTAGTGTCCTTCAATCTCAATGTCACCTCTATCAATGAGATCTTGTTTGATGTTCTTCAGTTGATGACAATTTCCTATTTTATGACCCTTGCTCTTGTGAATTTCGCAATACTCATCATCATTCCACCAATTCGGTTTGATCTTTAGTTCATATGGAGGAAAATCTGGAACTGTGATTACTTTGTTTGCCACTAGCTTCTTGAAAATTGACTCAAGTGGTTCTCCCAATGGGGTGTACTTCCTTCGTGATCTAGAAGTTGTTTGAGTATTCACTTGATTGTTTGTAGAGCTTGATCCCGAAAAAATGATTTTGGGTCACACTGTATTGGCATCAACAACACCATCATTGACTGTGTTCTTGTTTTTAATCCAAAATCTTGGCTTATCTTTTCCTTTAAAGTCATCTTTGTTTTCCTTGAATATCTTAATGACTCCTTGTTCAATTAGGACCTTTTCTGTCGCTAAGCCTTTTTCAATGACATCCCTGAAAGTGGACAAACAAGCTTTTCTTAAGTCATAATCAATGTCTTTGTTAACATTTTGGGTGAACATTTCTACCATTTGTTTTTGTGGAATTTCACAAGAGCATCTGTTGGCTAGATTTCTCCATCTTTGTAAAAATGATGAAAAAGATTCTCCATCCCTTTGCTTGGTGTTGCACAAAGTAGTAACTGATATGTCTGTCTCTATGTTGTAGGAGAAATGTTGAATAAATGCCTCTGCTAAGTCACCCCATGACTTAATACCAGGTGGAAGTTGGGAGAACCATTCCATAGCTTGATCACCTAGGCTTTGTGGGAATAATCTCATCAAATATGTCTCTTCTGAAGCTACCTCAATGCAAGCTGTGAAAAATTGTCTTATGTATGCCTTAGGATCCCCTTTTCCTCTATACTTATCAAACTTAGGTGTCACAAAGTGTGTAGGAAAAGGAGGCATTGGAATGCTCTTGTCAAATGGATAACGACATATGTCTCTCATTGTGTATGTTGGCTTCAGTGTATTTATGTCCTCCATTTTCTTTTGTAAGTCCCTGATTTGTTGCTCCAAATTGTTCTTAGGTGGAGATCGACTTCTTGGACCACATACCCCATGCTTGAGGCACCAATTGGAGGAGGAGCATGTTGCATATATGGATGATATTGATCATACACATGTTCATATGGAGGAGGTCTATAATGATGCTGCATATATGGACCACTTGGTATAGAGTCATGTTGAGGATCGAAATATCTGCTTTGTCCATGTATACCATACTCTACAGGCATGTCATGAGTTTTTTCTAGTGTGTTGCCCCCAAATTTGACACGGGGTTTCCTTGTGTCCAAATTTTGAGCTTGCCTTTGAATATCCAATTGCTTTGGTGGTTGATCCTTAGCATTGGTATGTGGTTGAGCATATTTCTCTGCATGAGACTTCCATAATGGTCTGCGAAGGTGACTATCATATGCTTGACCATAAGGGACCTCTGGTTTTTGAAACAAAGACAATGGTGATTCAGGCACCATATGTGGTCCTCTATTGCCTCCACTATTAGGCCTCCTTTGTTCCATGTTGGAGTGAGGTTGTTGCAAAGGTCGATTTTCCATTATTTGAGACATGTCAAAATCATGAGGGATCTTGGTTCCACTTTGTGCCATCACTTGTAGAAAATATTGTCTATCTCTCCTCATTATTTCCTCAATCAATCGATTGAAATGAGGATTCATAATGGTGTCTTCCACTTCTGTTGAATGTACGGAAAAGTTGTCCATAGTGTCATTGTGTGTATCATTGTTGTTTGTAGTGTCCATGTTCTCAACATTTGGAATGTTTCTATAGGCATCCATGTCAGGTAATGTACTATGATCAGAATTGAAAAAGATATCATTGTCATACTCATAAGAACTCATGTTTGCGGACTCTTGAGCCTCTTTAGTTTCTCTCCTAGATTTTTGGGAACGATTTTCAACCATGAACTAGGTCTTGACCAAGATGTGAGACTAGATGAAAATGGAAAGAGTATGGAAGACCAAGAGTTGGATGGAATGTAAATGAATCTGAGGTTTACTTGCAATGTCCAAAATGTAAGACCAAGTATGTATGTAGTAGAGTAGGTGTGACTTCCAAAGAGAGGATAGTTTCTCTTGATGAGGTAAGTTGACCTTGACTCTAAGTAAGACCAAATGAGACCCAAAGGTGATAGACCTTGATGAGGGACCACTTAGCAAAATGTTGTTGTATGTAGTGTGTTGACAAAGTATGATGAGGACAAGCAAGTGACCTTTTGACTCAAGTTTAGACAAATGTGAATGTAATGTAAGGTGTAAAGCAATGATGGACTTTGTGAGACCCAAAAATAGGTTGAATGCTAGATGAAAACCTGAAGAGATAGCTTAGGAAGCTCAAGAATTCTGAAACTGATTGCTCTTGTTTGTTGGACTGTAAATTTTTCCAATTTGTGAAGTTGTTGTTGTGACCAAATCTGAATTTTTTGACTGTTTTTCGTGACAAGAGGACACAATGTTGATGAGGACTTAATGTTTGCAAGTGTTTAGACTCAAAATGACTCCAAGAAAAGTGTGTTGTTTGATGTAAAAATGTTTTGCATACACTTGAAGACACAAAAGACACAATGTTTTTGTTGTTTGGTCTTGAATGTTTGATTGTTCAAAATAAGACAAGCATAATTGTTATGGTTGGCCAAGACAATAGTTGTTGATCCCACATGGAGTTTCCCCCGAGGCTACGCTATTCAGAGCGGATACTTAGATGCTTGACCCCACTGGCTCCACCCTCGGTACTCACTTCTTGGGGCGGCCAAGCATCAGTCCCCATGAAAACTCCCCGTGGCGAACTTTGTATCTCTACTAAGAACCGTATGTGTGTGGGCCGCTACCAGAGGTCCGACCTCCTGCCCCAACAACTAGAAGGATTTTGGCTTCTAAAACAAAAAGGTACTAGTAGGGGCATCTGCTTGTGTGACCATACATGTGGCACTTTCAGCTCTGTAAATACAGAAGGCTCCCAGCTAGTAGGGGTTACACCCTACAAATGATCAAATAAATTTGATCAAACGGGTTTATGGGGAGACATAGTGTTGGTATGAACTACTCAGCACACGTTATCCATAGTTTTCACCATGGATATAGTTATTTATAGTGGTTTGGAAGAAGATGGCTTTTCTTTTGCTACCACTTGGGTCGTTCTCTCCTCACTAGTAGTCCTAATGACCACACGGGGAGACAGACCCTCTAAAGATTAAACAAAAAGAGCCTATTGCTCAAGACACAAAAAACAATGGTTCAATTTTAGTGCACCAATTGAAGTGTTTGCTATTTTATGAGAATAAGGCACACAATAAAGATCAAAAACCCTTGCCAAGGTCCTGCAACAAATATTTGTAAGTAGTTTGGATTGTTTCAAATGATCACCTCTTCCTGCAAGCACACAAGTTAGGTAAATTTTAGATTCAAAAGACTTTGTGAAATAGGGACCTTCAACAATGCATTTTGTTGACCAATTCAACGATCTGATTCATCATAAAAAAAGACCACCTGTAAAATTTCAAGAGATTTCCAAATGTAACAAAATACAAAAAAATTGCTAATTTGCTCCAAAAATTAATTTTTTATGAAAAATCATAAAAAATTCATATAAAATGCAAAATCAATCCAAAAAATCTGAAATTTTTATTGGAGAGTCCTAATGGTCTTCCAAACTTGCATAAAAAAATTTCTACAACAAATCCAAGCAGTTTGTGAGATATAAGTAAAATAATGCAAAACCCTAATTTTCAAAGATCCAATTTTTTAGGAATGGTTTTGCATCAAATTTAAAATCACAAAGAACAGATCCTGTGTATAATTCTAAGAGATTTCCAAAAATATAAGAAAATCCAAAATATTCGCTCATTTTCTCTCAAAATTAATTTTTTATGAAAAATCATAAAAAAACCATATAAAATGAAAATTTGATCCAAAAAATCTGAAATTTTTACTGAATCCTTATGATACTTTTATTGACATGCACAAAAAATTTGATGTCAAAATTCAAAGTTGTTTGTGAGATCTGATCAAAATAAAGAAAAAACCCTAATTTTTAAAGATCCGATTTTTAGGGAAATATTTTGCATCAAAATTAAAATCACAAAGAATAGATCCTGTGTATAATTATGAGAGATTTTCAAAAATGTAAGAAAATCTGAAAAATTCTCTCATTTTCTCTCAAAATTAATTTTTTATGAAAAATCATAAAAAAATTCATAGAAAATGCAAATGTGCTCCAAAAATTCTAAATTTTGTATTGAGAGCTCCTGATACTGTCTTCAACTTGCAAAAACAATTTGGTGCAAAATTTCCAAGCCGTTTGTGAGATATGATCAAATCTCTCCAAGATCTTGATTTTGTGTCCAAAACCCTAGCTGCACAAGGTTATTCTCCAAATTGTTTTACAAAACAGCAATATAGGGTTAGAAAAATCTACAAAAAACACAGATCTAACAAAAATCCATATCCCACGGGGCGTGCCAAAATGTTTATGGTGAAAGTGGATAACAACAATGATGAAAGACTAAATGAATTCAACCACAAAACCCTAGCCTAACAACAACAAAGATCCACCATAACATATGAAGATTACCTAAGACAATGCAAATCAAATGAAATCACAAAGATTATACCATCACATGTCCAATAGGATTTGAATCTCCATTCTTCCTATCTCCATTGATCTTGCTTGATATATTTGCTCTCAGATTTTATATGTGCACAAGAGCTCAACAAAGAACAGAAATGTGGTTGCAAGTAGCCTTGATTGCATATGCAAGTTCGAAAGCGTAGTCGGGGCTGAATGTATAGTGAGTTAGTCAGGGTTTGATAATGAAGGAAGCATCTCCTTATATAGAAGACACTATATGAAATGGAGGGATAAGATTGAGAGGTGTAAAAGATAAATGGTTGGTTATGATTAGAGGGTAGGTAAAAGAAATAATAAAATAATGAGAGGGTAGGTAGTGTATGAATTAAGAGATGAATGACATGTGTCATATGTGGAAAAGGCTAATGAATTAATTAAATAAATAAAGATTTATTTAATTAATAGAAGAAGTGGGATCAATTAAATAAATAAAATATCTATTTAATTTAGGAAAAGGATAATTTAAATAAATAAAGGTATTTATTTAAATGAGAAATAAGGCTAGAAAAGGATAAATGAATTAATTAAATAAATAAGGATTTATTTAATTAATTGAAGAATTAGGCTAAATTAATTAAATAAATAAAGATATTTATTTAATTAGACATGACAATTTTAGGTGTCTACAGATATTATGTACACCTTCTCCCTCTTCTATATTTACTTCTTCAGTTTCTTCCATGAGTAATGTTGAATTCTCTTTTTCGATAGGGAGATTGTTTAACTCACTCTTGCCATTGTGATTACTTTGATCTATATCTTCTGTTATAGAGGTACTTGCCTCTCCAAAGTATATTGTTCTATCCAGGTCTACAGCAAATCCTATCTTGTGATCACCTTGTGGAAATCCTTCTCTGACACCAAGGAATTCTCCAATAGCTTCATCGTTCTCAAACCAATCTAGAGTGGGTTTTCCATCTTATCCCCAGTCAATCAAATGTGAATGTACAAGGGGTAATTCATTACTCCCTTCTGTGTTAATAGATTCTGATAACATGCATACCTAGTTATTTGAGTGACCTGGTATATTTTCATTATCTATAGGCAATTTGTGACCCTTTGTCGTGTCTATCTCTTGTTGGCTGGAATCATAATCAAATAGGAATTCATATTTGTGAGAATTTGTCTCACTTTCTATGCATGTTTCAGCTTCTGAGGTTGTATCACTTATCTCCTCTTGTTCTTGTATTTGATTTTGTTGTAGATTTGTAGGTCTCCTTTGTATGAGGGTCACCCTTCTTAAACCTAGTATAAATCATTGTAGTCTTTCTTCATCTAATTCATTGGGTGGAGGTTGAGTTGTTTCCCTTGGCAAAAGTATTGATAACAACCAAGGATTAGGCTCATTTACTAGTGCTAAGCATGTGTATGTTACCATATTTGCTTGTGTAGATGTGTCAGATACTATATTGTTGGGTGACTTCATGTTGGGTTCTTGTAGAAGTTTGTCTCATATCTTCACCATCTAATTTCGTACTAGGCGATGTTGACACTTTCTTGCCTGTCTGAGTTGTAGAGGGAAACACTCGTGTTGACAACTGACTTTGAGATATGTGCTCTGACGGTAGCCTTCGTCTGTTCAATATATCCAATGTATGTTGTCTTGCTTATGTTATATTTGGTACATGTTTATATCCCAACCCTTGATTCTTTGGATTATCGTTTGGTACAATAGGTTCTAATCTTCCTTGCTTTTGTAACCCCAAGCCTATGGTACCATCGTACCCATGTTTTTGTAGCATCTTGAATCCATTGCCATACTAATCTAAAGGTAACCTGGGTATTGTCATGTCATCTTATTCTCTATAAATCTAGTTATTAACATCTTCAGTTAGAGATTCTTCTTGTAAAACTCCCCACCAAATGAAAGAGCATGAATCTGAGTATCTGAATATTTCCTTTCCTTTGTCTTGTTTCATTACTGTGTTTTGAGGTTTCCCAAAAGACATAGGAGAAAGAGATAATTGTTTTCCATTTGAGTTATTGGAAATAGAGTATTCCCCACAACCAATATCTTTTATCTACAAAGAAGATGTTGTAGGCACATTCTTCTATATTTTTGTGATCATTAAGGACTCCATTTGTGTAGTGAGGGGTGTTGGTTGATTAATAGGTACCTAGTTATCTACACTTGCCTTCGAGTGATTACAGTGTTGGAATGGATTTGGATCACCCTTTATTGTGATTTCAATGCCATTGTATGAGAATTTAACACATTGATGAAATGTTGATGGTACAACTTGCATGGTATGAATCCATGGGCGGCCCAATAACATGTTGTACCCTAGATCTTTGTCCAACACTTGGAAAGTAACCTCTATCGTTATAAAACCTATTTACAATAGTAGCGTATCTATACCTTTTGAGGGACACTCTTCATCATCATATGCTTTGATGTTTATTCTTTTTGAAGGATCAATATGAAGTTCATAATATCCCAATGCCTTTACCAGCTTTAATGTACAGATGTTGAGACTAGCTCCCCCATCTATAAGTACTCTTCTGATTCTTCTCTTATGTATGTAAGCTTCTAAATGTAGTGGGTCATTATGGAGAAGTCTATCACTAGGAACCTCATGTTCTGTGAACCTAATACAGGTACCTTGTGCCAAATTATCCACCATGGATTGGAAGGCATTTTCATTTATATCTCTGTCAACTACTGAATCTTGAAACGCTTTGTCCAGTATAGATTTATGAGTTGGGGATATACATAATAGTTCAAAGAGTGATATATGTGCCAGAGTTTTCTTGAGTTTCTCAACAACATTATAGGTCCCTACTGCTAGTGGTGGGTTTTATGGTACTCCTCGTAAAGCTACTTTAGATCTGCGAGTAACTATTGCACAGTCTTTATCTTTGGGAGCTATTGTGATTGTACCCACTATATCATCTCTTATGAAGGAACTGCCTGTAACATATGTTGTGTTATCAAGGTTTATGTCGTATCCCTCCCTATAGTCATCATGTGCAAGTCTGACATCCATAATATGTGCTATAAGTTCATATCCAAACCATCCCGAATGAAACAGTTCTTCATGCCCCCAGTCCATAAGACAAAGATTCTTGTCTTCATCATATCTTGATGCTTCTGACAGCATGCAAATTTGGTTATCATCATTGTAAGTCTCTTGATATTTCTCATCATTATCGAGTGTTTCTTGTGAATTGTCATTTACTACATCTCCTGAGCTAATGGCATGAATAGTGTAGTCATATGAGACTTTTGTGTAGTTAGTTGTAATGTCTTGTGTTCTCAATGTAGATGCCTTCCCTTTGTCATGTTTGACAAATGGATCCTTAAAGATGGTATGATTCGTGTTTGCTGAAGTTTTATTTGGTGTCAATCATGATGTCGCATTGATCGATCATGTCTTGGATTAAATTTTTTAATTTACAACAACTCGTAGTTTTGTGACCTTTAGTACGATGATAGTCACATAAATCACTATCATTCCATCATGTAGGTTTGAAATGACCTAGTTCATATACTCTTACTTTTGGTAAAGTGGTCATGTTTGTATGTATCAACTTTTTTAACGCTGATTCAATAGGTTCCCCTAGAGGTGTGTAATTCCTTTTTGGAGCATTTACCCTTGGAAATTTTGTGTTCATAGTTTGCATAGCATTTACATTTATCGATATAGTATTATTCTCTGTGTGTCGACTAAATGATTCACTTGGACCTTGTAAAGACAAAATCGGTTGAGTTCTATTCACTGTACGTGCGTCTACAACACCATCGTTGGTCACATTTTTGTTTTTTGACCAAAATTTGGATTTATCGTTGTTGTTGTTATTGCCATATTTTATGAGAACTTGTTCTACTAGTCCTTTCTCACACTTTAGGGATTTTTTGATGATTTGTTTAAACGTGGTCAAACATTGCATTTGTATCAGATACTTGATCTTAAGGATTAAGTTTTCTGTGAACATGCCAACTTGCTCTATTTCTGGAATAATAGTCTTGCACCTCCTATAGAGAGATCTCCATCATTGTATGAAGGATGCAAATGTTTCATTCTCATATTATTTTGTGGCACATAAGTCCATCAAAGTGACTGGGGTTTCAATGTTATGCAAGAAGTTGGCAATGAAGTGTTCAGCTAATTCACCCCATGATGTGATAGTTGGTGGTAAATGTGAAAACCACTCCAAGACTAAGCCTCCTAGACTTTTAGGAAACAGTCTCATTAGATAAGTGTCTTCAATTGCATCCTCTATACATGTAAAAAGCTCTCTGATGTGATCTCTAGGATCATCTTTCCCTCGATATCTGTCAAATTTTGGTGTTTCAAAATGTGGTGGGAAAGGCGGCATGTATAATGTGTGATCAAAAGGATAAGGACGTAAGTCCTGCATTGTGTATCTCTTTTTACCGTTACTGGCTTGCATAGTTGTCATGTGTTGTTGTAGATTCTATACTTGTTGGGACAGAATATCCATTTGAGTCAAAGGTACACTTTGCGTATGTATATTTCCCATAAAAGGATTCATGGTAGTATAACTAGGAGGTTGTTTAAAGGTACCATAATTATAATTCTGCGTGTTATGAGTTCCACTAGGTACTGTGAAATAAGTGATATGTGAACCCACATTTGACTGAGTTGTACTCGTTGTATTAGTGGAACCTAGGTTTTTATTCTGATGATTGTATGTATATCCTATGAAATAGGAAACCGAAGGTTGGATTGCATTTGTTGTATGAGGAACTTGTGTTTGAATAGGTGTTGAGACACTTGAAATTATCGGTATAGCTTGTGTTGGTGTGCTAACATTTATTTTTGAGGATGATGCACTTGATTTAGAATTCGTGTTTGAAATGTTATTTGTTTGTATAGATGATGTTGGTGCATTCTGAGGAAAACTTGAGGTCATCGCTTGCATTTGTGTCATATATGGTATTTGACTACTATTTTGACCTAGAGTATTTCCTAGTGGTAAGATTGTATTGATATCAAAATCTTCAGGTAATTTGGCCCCATTTTGTAGTAACAACAAGAGATACTTGTCCATGTCATTATGTATAAGAGTGTCTAAGATCATAAGGACATGTGGGTCCTGTTGAGCTAATTCAATCTCTTCGTGGGTTAAATTTTGTTGTAGTTCATGTATTGTAAGCATTGCTTGAGAATTTGATTATTGACTAGTTGATATGTCCATGTTCCAAGTTGGATTTATTGACAAGTCGTTGTTTGGGTCCATCTTACTTTTTTCCTTTTGTGACCTTGTGACGGGCATTTAAGACTTCTATATGAGGATGATTTGGAACTTAATGCAAGATGACAATAATGCAAGACTCTGGACCTAAATATGGAATATGCAACACTAGACCAAACTCTCTATTGAGGATTTTGACGTGAGACTTGTTGAGTATTTTGAGATTTTTGCAATGCTAGTTTTTCAATCTCTTCTCTTAGACGTCCTGTAACAATTTCTCTATCAATTCTACGGGCAATTTTATACTCTATATTTAGTTCGTACTCGACTCCTATATAATGATTTGTGTTTCTCTTTAATTGCCAGGCCAAGTTACCTAAACTGTCAATGATTTCTCGTTGACCACCATTTGGCATTAGATTAGGTTGCTCGAAGGGCAGTAAACCATCACCTAGGAGACCCATTAAGATGCATGCTATGACTTTCTAGGATGATTATGCAAATGATGATGGACTAAGACAGACGTATATGAGGTCTAGACAAGGACTTAAATCTAAGGACGTATAAGAGGACGTAAATAGAGACTATGCAATGACTATGTAAGGACTATGGATGATAATAAGGATGAAAATGAAGACTATGCAATGACTATGTAAGGACTATGCAAGGACTAAGGACGATAATAAGGACGTAAATGAAGACTATGCAAGGGCTGCCTATGGTCACAAGTATATAAAATTGTGTTTGTAGGACTGTCTGACGTTTCAAGATGGACTTTGTTTCCAGTAATTCTATGTGTAGGACAAGTTTGTTGTTTTCCAAATTTGAGAACAATTGTTTGAAGGTAGGTATAACTGATTGAACTTGTTTTCAAACGAACTCTGAGAATTTAGAGATATGCAGGGTAGGGCCTGAAATAGCCCAATACTAGTTCGACACAATGATACATTAAAAGCACATATGACAATCTTAGGTTGGAAATTGGAAACCATTCAAATGAGGCCTTACGAAATACCAAAACAAGACGAACAACTAGAGAGTCTAGCAGCACTGGCTCCACTCCACGACACACACTTCTTGAGCATGCTAGTCTCTCTTACCCCAAAGATCTGAGGATCTTATCACCAAGGGATTTTTGTCTCATAATGCAAGGTACATAAAGGGAATCTATGGGGTATGATTCACACTCTTGGAATCATTGAATGTAGGATTTGGGCTACTAAGTTGGTTCTTATTGTAAAATTTTGAGGGGTCCCGACCCAATGACAAATTCTCAGAGCAAGCCACTTAAGACTTTAGTTGAGCTTATTGGTGCGGGGAAGGCCCCCACATACATCGAATTCACTCAAGACTCTAGCCGCCTAACCAGTATATTTATATAGTGGCTCAAAAAACTCACTCGAGATTACGTTGGAAGAGATGATATCCCCAATGCATCCCAATTGGAAGTACCTCTGTGGGGTGATGAAATACCCAATCAAAGATACCCCTCACTACTTGAAATAAAATAAAATTGGGTGTTGTTATCACCTTCTCCCTTTCTCCCAATACCCCGAAAGTAGGTGGAAAGGTAGTTAATGCAACAGTAGGTCGACCCCAAACACAATAAAAGATTATTTCCCTTAAAAAAAGAAATGTGAGATAATCTATTGAGCAGCCTGATTCACGTTCATTTTAAAACCCAAATTTAGGTGTGAGATACGTATGTGCATGTCAATTTTAAAAAACCAAATTGAAATGTGAATGCGTGCATGTCAATTTTAACCATTGTTTATTTTAAGCCCAAAACTGAAGTGTGATACATGCATGTCCATTTTAACCATTGTTTATTTTAAACCCAAAAATGAAGTGTGAGAGCATGGGTGTTTATGATTCAATAAAAATTCGATCCTATCTGTAAATTCACCACATGCTGCAAACAAATAATTAGTAACCCAATAAAACCCATAGAAAACTAAACTATGACAAACACGAATGTGTGATGATACTTGAGAGATTGTGTGATACTGTATGATCGATTGCGTAATTATGACAGAGTGGTTGTGTAATTCTAACAGAGCGATTGCGTAATTATGACAAAGCGATTGCCTAATTCTGATAGAGCGATTGTGTGAGCCTAACAGACAGACCAAACAAAAAAAATAAAAAAGAAAGCTAATTCTGATTTGGAACCTACAAAACAGATTGTGATGCCCTAGCAAGATCTTTCATCATCCATTCTATGTTAAGAAAAACATATTTCACTCTATACGAGAGAACTAGGCTATTGTATCTATCGATGGCTGGTTGATCCTCTAGATCTTGTATCTTCTTTTCTGTCTTTAGGATTTGTTGATAGCGTCTGGCTTGTCTTATTTGTTCCTTCATCCTCCTGGCACCTGAAATTTTGAATTGTACCTTATGTGCCATAAAATGTCATAATTAAGCATGCAAAAAATGTAAACGGTATTTAGATTTACCATAGAGAGCAGAAAACAAGAAATATAAAATAAATGAAACAACAATATTCCTAATGAATGTGTGATCCTAACAGAGTGATTGTGTGATCCTGTAAGGGCTTTTGTGTAATGGGTTATGCACGAATGTGTGACCCTATATGCTTGATTGTGTGATCTTGTCTATGTGATTGCATGATGGTGCAAACGCAATTGCATGATTCATAATTTATTATGCAAATCCGTACAAACCTGCAAAAAAAAATTTTAAAAATCCATATGATCTGCAAAATCACACAGAAGAAAACAAGGTTAAATTGTTGTTAGTTCACGTCGGGTTCACCAAAATGTCGCATGTATAAATTCATCTAATGTAAAGTAAACTAGGAATGAAAGGGAAATCATGAATCCCTATCCTAATTAGAATTCAAACAAACAAACAATGAAATAACACAGAAGCAAGAAACAAGAATATAATATAAGTTAATCAATACCCCCTATTGCAAGACTGCGTATAGTTTCCATTGCTTTTCTCCTCTTTGTGGTATGGTGGCTCTCAGATATTGCATCAACAACCTGCAAATGATACAAAGATTCAAAGTTCACGATTCAAAGGAATTGTGAGGAATTGAATGCTCAGTTTATAGATTATTGGATGAGATTGATTGAAAGGTGGAATAGAATGATCAAGAGGTGGAACTCAGGTGAGCTCACATGATGATTGATAGTTAAACTGTTGATTTGGAGGTGGAACAGAATAGATTGAATAGATTAAATGAGTTAAGTGATTGAGAAAAAGTTGATTGAGAGATGAAAAAGAATTATTGGAGGAAATAAAGAGGAGGAAATAGTTAACTGATTGAAAGTTGATTGAGAGCTTTATTTAGAAAAAGCTAACTAAAAGATAGAAATAGGAATTGAAGAGATAATTGAATTATTAATTAATCAGTTGAATTAATTAATTTAGCATGTGCTTGAACTTTGACTTGGATTTTCAAATTCATCTTTGCATGAGATTTAATTCAGATATTGAATTTATTTTAAATTCAATTTGTTATTTGAATATATTTAGAACTTGACTTTGATTTTCAATTTGATTTTTGAAATCATGCATTTGGAATTAGAAGAATTATGGAATTAAATGAAATTAGAATAATAAATGAAATTAGAAGAAATATGAAATTAAATGAAATTAGAAGAATCAAATTAGTTAATTAAATAATTTAGAGAAACTATTTAATTATTTAAAAATTGAATTTAATTAAATAATAAAGATTATTTAAATTAAAAGATTAAAATCACAATTAATTAAATAATTAATATTTAAAAAAGGCTTAACGATTAGATGAATAGAAATAGAAATTGAAAATGAATTTATTTAAATAATAAAGATTATTTAAATTGAGGAATTAATCAAAATTAATTAAATAATAAATATTTAATTAACATTAGCAAAATGGTTAAAATGATTAGAATTAAAATTGGAATAATTAGTAAAATGATGAGGAAATATGAATTTAGAAGAATAAGATTATGATGGACTTATAAAGCACTGAGAGGGGGGGTGAATTAGTGACACCAAAATAGTACTACTTTAAACACTGGCCGGTAGATATACTTAAGAAGTTTACTCAACACTATGCATGCAATCCAAAATGATATTAAAGCACCCACAATAACTAAAACATCCACCATAACACGTGTTTATACGTGGAAAACCCAAATGGGAAAAACCACGGTGAGATGGGACTCACAAGTTAACTATCTACAGTAATAGGTAAATGACTGGTTAAGGTCTACAAAAGGTTCTCTGTTAGGAGCGAATCCTGTTAAAGGTCCCAAAGCTCTGTTAGGAGCTATAACCTATTAATGGTAGTACCCTGCTAGGAGTAATCTCGGTAGAGGATTTCTGAATCCAAACTAATGGATCACCTTGTTAAAGGATTTGTACAATGAAGCTTGTTAGAGCTTACCCGGTTAGCAGATTTGACTATTGTAGTGATTAGAAAACAACATGTGGTGTGATCTAGAAGTAGCACAACTTGCTTGAATAGATCCTCTTGTGTGCACTCAAAACTGCATCACCAACATACTCTATAATGCCTTCAATAACTTAACACTTCTATCTTTGTATCAAATCATCTCATATCATATATCAAAATAGTTCATCATAATGTCATTATATAGACATTTAGATTTCATGTCGGTCTTAGAAATTATACCACAATTTCCTAGGTGCAATGTATCTGGACAATCAAACATAACTCGTCACAAATTACCACCAAAATTTGTCGGTTAGGGTAACTCATCACGAACGGTGATAACTCATCACACAATCAATGAATATAGGTTGGAACACTGATACCGGTTAGAGTTAACCTTTGTCAATATATAAATCGATTGTCCTCCATTGCTTCTTTGATGGTCTCCGTTGGATCTTCAAGTTGATGTCAAGTTATTTCCTGCATATATTGGTTGTCTCCATGTACTGGTTTGGTGCTCTCTAAATCATCATAAACTAAACTTCTAATACCAATTGCAATATAAGTAACTTTAGAAGTAATACCGGTAGACAATGTGAACATATGTGTGTGTACATGTTCCATCAATGACAACATATGAAGTCATTTGTTACAATCATCATCAAGCCAACAATCTCCCCCTTTAGTATTGATGGCAACACTTAGAAAATTTTACAACTTTACAACTAAGTATGCTTACAAAAATTGTACACATATATCTACTCCCCCTTAAGAATATATACAAAATTTTCACAACACATACATATTTCTACTCCCCCCTTGACAACAATGCCAAATTGAAAAGTAAAATACATATATATAGCAAAATTTGCATTAAATGTTTACATATACAAAAACATAAAAAATTTGTATTAAGGAGTGTTCACTTCAATTTACAAGAAAATATCACTGAAAATAATCTTCATTTGAGAAAAATCATTTTCCCATGTTTCCAATAAAGTGTCAGAAATCTCAATGGTTGTCATAATCTGTGCAGAAAATTCTTCCATTGCATCAATTGTACTCATCTCCCAAGTCACGAAAACTGCTTCTACATCCTTGTAAACTCATTGTAAGATGTCAACTTTAGGTCTTAACTAGTTATTTATCTCCTTCAGGGATCAGAGTCTCTTTGCCTGTTCAAAATCATATGCATCTAACTGGCTTTGCAAATCATCCACAGATTTGCCAAAAGCTAAAACTGAGTCCTATAATGGTATGTAAGCATTACATATCTTTGCCAGTTCTAGTTTTGTCTCTGTTCACTTTTTAACAATATCAACATAGAAAAATGAAACATTAGATGTATATCCTATAATTCTACCTCCTGACTCAATAGCTTTCTCAAAAGATCTTTATTCAGGGATAAAGCAATCTTCCCTATATCAATATATTTCATTATTTGTTTTCCTCTTTTCTTCCAGTAGTTTTTATCAGCTATGGTCTGAGCCGCTTCCTCAAGTGACTTGAGTTGATCAGGAGCATCAACAACCAACTATCCTAGCTTGTCAATAGGATTTGACAAATTCCCTATAGCAGTCTCTGGTAGAAGAATTGACAAGATCTCCATAGCAGTTTGGATGGTTTTTGCTTCCTTCCTTTGTTCCTTAAGCCTCTTCTTTTGTGCTCTGGATTGCATCACATTTGCAAACTCCAATAATTCGGATGCACTCATGTTGTCAACATCTATAGGCCCTTTGATCCCAAATGAGTCATCATCATCATCATTTTGTTGTTTGACTAATGACTTCTCTGGTTCAGCAGATTTCTCCTTCTCAGTTTTCTCTTCTTTTTCTTTGTTCTCCTTTTCCTGTTCAGAGGTCTTTTCAGCAATTTTTTCTACTGGTTTCTCCTGGGTAGCCTGTGAAATCGGTGGGAGTTGATATTTCACTAGTTGATCATTTACCAGTGGGGGTGGAATATCCACACTTGGTTGAGTTATCGGTATCTCCATTGTATTAACCTGTGAAACAATAATTACAGGTGGTTGTATATCTGGTGCAATGATGTTCCAAGATAGATCAATTGTATCATGTATGTCATCAACAAAAATTACCGGTTACTTCAGGCTTTGTTTGCTCATCATCATAAGACTTTGAATGCTTATGCATCCGTTGATCGTTTCAAGATATCTAATGAGTCTCGACTTCAACAGATTGGGTTTTCCCATTAAATAACTTCAATCTTCTTGCCTTAGAGATAAACTGTCCTTTGTGATTATCAAGTAAGACAACTAATCCATCTCTAGATAATTCAGGAAAATATTGAATAAATACATTATCAATAGTTTTTTTATCTTTGTCAACAACAATTTGCCACTTATTTGCAAGAATGGAATACAAAGAATCGGAAATATCATCTTTAAGATCCTTAGGTAGTTGATTATATTGACATAAATAGTTGATTACCTATTGAACAGTTTGTTCCTTCTGATCTTTATCAAATGAATCAAAACATTTCTTGACATTATCAAATGTGTTTCTCCCCAATGTTTTCACCGTCTTCTCAAAATCAATCATAGGCTTGTAAGATAAGACATTAATAGGAACAATTGCCTTTTGTACTTCTTTCATTGATTTAGTTGCTTTACCGGTTGCTTTCATTTTCTTGGGTTCCTCCTCAGTGTCAATACCATCAAATTCTGCTTGAAGAATCAGTTGACGACCTCTCTTCTTTATTGCAGTCTACTTTGTAGCAGTAACTTTGGGTACCTATTCCTTTTTCACTTAGACACTTCAAGTCACTCTTGTGTTAGCAGGTACAGAAGATGTTGAAGGTGCTTTCTCAACCTTCTTCTTCTTTCCTTTAACATTACTGGGTTGAGCACTACTAGTTTAAGCTTTTGCAGTTTGCTCCTCAATAGTATCCAGTCTTTTCTTCTTCTTTTCCACTGGAGATGCCAACAAGTTATTGGCATAACCAATCAATAAGTCATAATTGACTTCATAGCTCATGTCTTCCATTTCATCTTCTCTAAGTTCAATAGCTTCCATTAGACAGAAATCAGTGGTGACTGTGAAAATGATGTTCTTAGCAAAGTTTTTCACCACATCCTCAGGTAGCCTTACCCTCATACTCATTTTCTTCTGAAATTCATTGAAAAACTTGTTCATTGCAGCCGAGAAAGTATTCTTAACTACCTTAATGTTGTTCTTGATTTGAGCAGTTACCGGTAGGTCTTTAGACCATTCAATGTCACCAATTCCTGGTAGGAAACTCTGAAAGTAAAAGAATAAACCAATCAATAACTGACCAAATTTGAACTTCTGACTGTTGTCCTTCTTGATTGAATGAAGATTCAACATCAATTAACTCCTTATGCCCTCACAAAGGTCATAATCTACTTTCTCAACAATCATTTTATAGGTTGTATGCACTGTTGCAAATGGCACACTATTCATTCTATTGGAATAGAATATCCTATAACCATAGTATCCATTTTAACCATTGGGTCCTTAATTTTATTGACAGAAAATGCACGCCCATCAAAGGTAGACGAGGTTAAAGTGGTTACAGTCTCTTTAGAAATTCGCCTCAGCTTGGGAACTTCACTGGTTGACCAAAAACCAATCATAGCTTTAAAAGATTCCTTGGTTATAGTGTGTGTCCTCTCCAGATACATGTTTTCACCATGAACACGACTAAGAATAATTATGATGTGTTCCTCTTCAAAATCCTTAAGAAAATAAGCTGCATTATGAAAACCCTTCTCATAAACCCTAATATACTCAGGTTGAATCTTTCCTCTCTTATCGCAAAGGGATTTCAACTACGAATAAATTGACAATGATCCTAAATCTTCAATTTTACAATCAATATAGCTAGACAAATCACCTTTTACAATGACACCATCAGGAACTTGAGATAAAGCATTATAAGACACTATTTGTTTTGATTCCACAACCTCCATAGGTTATGATGTGATCATTAGTCTCTCTCCTTGCTTAGATGACAAAGCCATTCAGATAAACTAAATTCGAAAAAGGATATACAAATAAATACCTTAATTCTCACGCTTTCTCTTGGTTACCGGTTGATTACTCAAGTGCACACTAGTTCAACCTTCACTAATCTTTGAATCAGCTTCAATCACGCAACTCTCAGCACAAATTTGACTAATACTCTCTTCGCTCTACAAGTGCTCAAGAATTCTCTTTTGAATGCATTTAGGGTAAAAATAACATAGTAAAACTTGATTTCATTCTTTTTACCTACTACATTAAATTCTCGACCGCTAGGGTTATAAACCCTAATACACCGCTTAACGATGCATTCAATATAAACAGGTGTAAAACTGGTTGATAAACTTTCGAAAAATCGATTGACAAAAGATATCAAGATTTCACACATAACAACTCAAAATTAAAACTCTCTTACCACTCATCTTTCAAGGGGTCTGGAAGTAGATTTACCGTTGTGCTCTCCTTAGCCCTGTTGAAAGGCTCAATTCACCGCTGCAGGATTCTCCACACTAGGTGAAGGATTAGGTTCTTCTACAGGTATATCATCACTCTTCTTTTTCCAGATTCGGTTCATTTCTTCTCTGGTTTCCTCAACATTTACCTTGTGCTTACCTTTCTAATCTTCAAATTGATTAACCGGTTTGTTCTTTTTAGATCTACAGAACTTTGCCATGTGTCCCAGTTTATGACAATGATAGCAGGCCATTCCAAATGATCTACAGGGTCCTACATTGCCTCTTCTAGTTCTCCTTCTGCAATTCATAACCACATGACCATAATTGTTACAAATGGTGCAAATGGCATTAGTCACTTTTTCCATCTCAAATTGACTAAACCGGTTGACATAAGGTATCTGCTAGTTCATGTTACCCTAGTTATCATAGTTTCTTCTCCAGTTACCATTAGGTCTTGGACTCATGTGAGTTACTGGATTATTTGCTCCATATTTGCATTCAACTGATCTATGCCCATACATTTTGCATGTGAAACAATGACCTTCAAATCTCTTATATACATACCTAGTATTGGCATTGTAACCTGTATTTCCATTGGGTATGTTTCTACACACATTTGCAGTATGTCCAGGTTTATGACAGACAAAGAAAACAGGATTAAAAACTTTCTTACCGGTAGGCTTGTTAGCCTTAGGAGCAGTTTTGTCATTGTGAATGGTGCTCTTGGTACCAGAAGACTTTCCTTTCTCATATGTGTTAAAGCCTAGTATAGATGTATCACCTTTCATCCTTTGTGATTGAATCTACTCATCCAACATGGTGGAACTTTTGTTGAACTTTTACAACTTTCCATTAGCCTTAGTGAGCTCTCTGGTAATATCTTCATTGTATTTTGTAGGAGTCTCTCTCAGGGATGATTTCATTTCAAGATCAAGCTGCAAAGCCTCTTTTTTCTTCTTTTTCTACATGCCAATGCTCATGCAAAGTTGCATTCTCTCATTTGATCTTAGCAATATCATGATCTCTTTCTTTGACAAGGTCTTCAACTTCCCTCCTAGCTTCCAATTCTTGACTCATGCGAATAGTTAGGGCTTCTAACTCTCTTCTCGGATTAAGCTTTTCACTGTTCAGTTTTTCAACTTCTTCAGCTAATGCATCAATGTTAGCTTCATCTCAAGAACTATTATCAGATATTTCCAATAGTTGTTCAGTCAGCTCTCTCCTTTTGACTTGTGAAGCTTTAAATCTAACCCTTAGGGTTTCAAGCTCATCCTTAGTAGCTTCAAGCACTCTAGCCATCTCAAAGTAGCTCATATCCCCCATGGTGGCTTTAGGGTTCCCTTCCAAGCAATTAAGCCTTAAAGAAGTTAGGATCAGATACCAATTGATAGACTTATAAAGCACTGAGAGGGGGGGGTGAATCAGTGACACCAAAAACAGTACTACTTTAAACAATGACCGGTAGATATACTTAACAAGTTTACTCAACACTATGCATGCAATCCAAAATGATATTAAATCATCCACAATAAGTAAAACATCCACCATAAAACAAGTGATTATACGTGGAAAACACAAAGGGGAAAAACCACGGTGAGATGGGACTCACAAATTAACTATCTGCGGTAATAGATAACTGACTAGTTAAGTTCTACAAAAGGTGCTCTGATAGGAGCAAATCATGTTAAAGATCCCAAAGCTCTGTTAGGAGTTATACCCTATTAAAGGTAGTACCGTGTTACGAGTAACCTCGGTAGAGGATTTCTGAATCCAAACTAATGGATCACCTTGTTAAAGGATTTGTACAATGAAGCTTGTTAGAGCTTACCCGGTTAGGGGATTTGACTGTTATAGTGATTAGAAAACAACATTTGGTGTGATCTAGAAGTAGCACAACTTGCTTGAATAGATCCTCTTCTGTGCACTCAAAGCTGCATCACCAACATACTCTATAATGCCTTCAATAACTTAACACTTCTATCTTCGCATCAAATCATCTCATATCATATATCAAAATAGTTCATCATAATGTCATTATATAGACATTTAGATTTCATGTCGGCCTTAGAAATTATATCACAAATTCCTAGGTGCGATGTATCTGGACAATCAAACATAACTCATCATAAATTACCGCCAAAATTTGTCGATTAGGATAACTCATCAGGACTGGTGATAACTCATCACACAATCAATTAATACAGGTTGGAACACCGATACTGGTTAGAGTTAATCTCTATCAATATGTAAATCGATTGTCCTCCATTGCTTCTTTGATGGTCTTCGTTGAATCTTCAAGTTGATGTCAAGTTATTTCCTGCATATACCGGTTGTCTCCATGTACTGGTTTGACACTCTCTAAACCATCATAAACTAAACTTCTAATACCAGTTGTAATATAAGTAACTTTAGAAGTAATACCAATAAACAATGTGAACATATGTGTGTGTGTACATGTTCCATCAATGACAACATATGAAGTCATTCATTACAATCATCATCAAGCCAACAGATTAATTAAATTAAAGAATTAAAGAATTATTTAATCAATTAGACAAATAATTAGTACATGATCAATGAGACATTTTTAGGTCTCTACACCTAGAGCTTTTGAAAGGGTTTGATGAGGAATTGTCTATACAATTTACCACCTCTTGGGTCAATAGGAGATTCACAGTGGGAGGAATCTCATTTGAAGTCAGTGATGAGGTGATTATGCAAGAAACTAGTCTTTCCATATAGGGTAGGAAGTGGAAGCGACCCAGTCATGTGATGAATAATGAGAGCCTAAATAGGTTCTTCTGCAAGAATGAAGCCCCAGTCAATTTGTAGGGTGGATATGCAAGAGAAGAGCTATCTGACCATTAGAAAATAGTATGTCTGATGATAATGAAGTATTATACTTTGGAAGGTTGCTTTAAAGTTTACAATTTTTATCATATCTCGCTTCTGAAGCACTTTAGGAATCATGAAACTATCTCCTTCTCATTTTACCCTTTTCACTCCTTGGAGAACTCTATTAAAAAATAAGATAAAAAGCTTGTGCCCTTGCACCAGGGCTTGATTTATAGACTATATTCTTTCCACCTTTCTTTATGTCATCCTAAGAATTGCATGGTTATAGAATCCCCTTCCTCGAGTGACCCCTTTTTAATTGGTATGCCTGGTGCTTGGAAAAAGCAATGCATTCGCCAACCCAGGGCTTTTTTTGGTTCCCCTAAAACCCCCTCTTCCTCAATTGTCATTACAAAGATTGGTGCATCTAAGGGAAACAAGACCTTGACAAAAAATAAAAAAGGAAAGGATACTAGCCACTGCAATAAAATTACTATTCTTGAAGAGTCTAACAAGGAAGAAGATGGTAGGGAGAGGAATGGTAAAAATGAAGGTAGAAGAAGGTTGAACAAGGTAGCCTCTCATGATTATAGGAAAGGCAAAAGACTCAAACTTTTTTTTATTATGGATGGAAAGATGAAGAGGAAGAATAGGAGAAGGGTGAGGAAAAAGAGGAAGAGGGGAATATGGATGGTAGTGAGGAAGAGTCGAAGGAGAATCTAGAGAAGTCGATGAACAATAGTTGGGCTGAACAGGGGAACCAACCAGAAGATGATGGAATGGAGGAGGATGCCAAGGAGACTGTTGCGAGTGAAAGCTATATAGAATGTCAAAGGGCTAACAATAAGCTAAAGATCATGGAGGAGGAGTTGCGTATGCTAAAGGACAAAATCTTTGACCTGGAGAAGAATATGGACAGCATCTCCAAATCCTGTCTCTAGGTTATGCACCACTTGGCGACATCTCTTTATTTGATGTAGGATAAGATGTTGGGAGAAGCGCGAATAAGGATAACATCCATAAGGATCCCTTTAAGTTCCTAACAGAGGACTAGAATAATGTCCTTCTACAAGTAGATCATGGTGTCTAAAAGTTGGGTCATGATTAGTGTTATAGGGGTTCCTCTTTTTGTTGTTTATGTCATTTGTAGCATGGCTCCTTTGTTAAAAAATTTAGGTACTTATAGCTTGGATACTATTAGCTAATGATCTTTTACTGGACTGTAGTTTTATTATCTACTTACAAACTGCTATGAATATAGTTGTTTTTGTTTTTTTGGCTTTGGGTTTGTTGATGTTTTTGGACACCTCTAGACTATGGATGTTATAGGGACAACACCCTCGTTATGTTGCTTTTATTATAAAAAAATGTGTTAGATTTATAAAGGTTGATCGTACTTACCTTTTAGCCTATTTTAGGATTATTTTAAAGAGTTGCATTTTTTATGTATCTAGCAACAATTATGATATTATATTGCAAGTTACGTCACATTAATTGTTTTCAAATTAATTTAGAGAGTAAAATAGATATATATATCAAAAAATATTAAATAATATTAATATTTTGTATACAAAAGTTTAATATAATAATGATTCAAAAATGTATTACATGGAGATGTTTCAGTAAACGCCACAGTTGACCATTTTCTTATTCACCTCCCCAAACCCTGAGTTTAAGAGATGTCATTCAAAACATCACTCGTTACAATGTTTATCCTCTTACTTTACCTACAAAAAGATTCTCAAAATACTATAAAACCCATAAAAACAAAACCATCCTCATGTTAGGGCCTTCTTCTATTGATTCCTAGGATGCTTCATGCATTGCTTCTACAACATAAGTCACATGCTAATAAGCTTGACTCTTTAGAAAAAGAAAAAAGACTACCAAAAAAACCCTTCACCTTGATCTTAACCTATGAACACATCCTTCGTGAACTCAAAAAAAGCTCCAATACATTCCCAATTTTTTGCTGGTTCAAAGTAGTATAATTTCTTGAGAAAATCAAATCCACGCTTTGCTTTGTACCTATGCTGATCTAAATTTGTGCCTTCAATAACTAGAATGAAAGAAAGTCTCTTCACCATAGTGTTAAATTTCAATAGCTTATAGAGGTCATGTGGTCGAGGAATGCCAACATTGGGTTGCATAAAGACAATAGCGTTTTCTACACTACCTAGGTACTCCTTTCACACTAATAGCCTTACCATAGTTAAAATCATTACTTTAAGAATTGGTTGATATCCAAAATAAATACAACAAGCCAAGAGGCAAGGTCAAAAACCTCTCCTCCAATCCCATATATTTCCACCTAAGTGTGAGTCTAACAACCACCATATTGAGCCTCCCCATCGCCTTGAATATTGAACTTAGTCTAGCATTGGAAACAAAACCAAGGAAGGACATCTAGAGCTTCGAGCTAGTCAACCTGATGGGTCTTTCCATCTTGAAGCACTCCTGCCAAACCACGATAATGAAAACTGTATATTGAACCTAGATTTAAAGTTGAACATCACACCACATTTTATTTAGAAACATTAATTTCTTTTCTTTTTTGATTAATAATCACACTATCCAACTAGTCTCTTTAGGGTTCAAAAGGAAACTATAAGTTTAACAAACAAGACTAGTTGTGTGAGAAGATAGTCGACTATTATCCCTCCTAACATGATCTTTTTTGGAGTAAAGACTTCAGACAACTACCTCAACAAACACCAAAAAGTCCCAAATTGAAAAGTCATCTTCCTTAGTCCAAACATTAAGATACATCTCTTCCATTCAATGTAAAATAGGAGAAATATACAACTTCAAAACACAATCCAAACCAATAATTTATACTATAGCTAATCTCAGTCCCATCCACTACTAAATTTGCCAATTTATCAGCTTCAACATCAGCTTCCCTATACACATCGTCAAGAAATCACACTTTATGCTTTCATGACCTATTGTGATAGTGCTTAAGCCTGAGAGCAAACAACCATTTTCATAAGATCTTGGTGGTTAGGAGAATAATGGAGTCAAGCCTATTGTGTGTGTGAAGGTATGACTTTGTTTTATTTTATATTATTTACATGCATGAGAGAGTACTTCACTGGTGTTGTTGGATAGGGTTTTGTAGATCTAGACTAGTGGTTGGCTTTTTGGGGGTTTACAAATAGTTTCAATTTCCAACATACATAATTAATATATGATTTAAATTTTAATAATTATTCTATTATCGCTTGTTAATGGGCCTTTATAGGTTAAAACATCCTCTTACAAAGAAGATAAAATTGGAGGATAGATGGATCAAAACTAATTTTTATGGCGCATCAAAGGATGGCCCTAGACCCTCAAAGGTAGGTGTGTATGGATTAGGATTGGCTAGGAAATATTTTGGCTATTGGAGCTCAGAAACTTGAGGATGGAACAAGAAATAAAGCAGAGGTCAAAGTAGCTTTTCTCATTGTAAACTTGGTGAGAAAATTTGTTAGACAGTTCAGATAACTGAAAGACAACTGAGAGGGGGGTGGTGAATCAGTTGTCACAGATTACAGGAACATTCAGCAATTAAAACTTTAATACCGGAACCCAAAACAATAACACCAGAATAGTAGTTAATCCAATTAAGTATAAATAGTAATCACATAATAAAATCCATCCACACAACACCAAGATTTGTACGTGTAAAACCCGATAAAGGGAAAAACCATGGTGGGAAGCCTACCCACAGTCAAATAATACTTATGTAGTAAGTATGTGAATTACAATGAAGGGGTCTACACTTGCAGGAAGGCCAACAGCCTAGAGCACACTGCTCATCACAAAAGGAGCCTCATTGACTACATATAAATCCAAACTACAATCCGGAGAAGTGTTGAACTGCAAAAGATAGCATCTCCTATGCCTGAGTATAGTTTTGGTTAATCTCAATACCGGAGGACTAAATCCTCTTACATAAACCCAGTTTGATCTCCAATGATCAACCAACTCCTCTACTTGAATGATATTACATTATTTGCACATTACATTCCTTGACCATGACCTCTTACATTAACCACGATGATCTACAATGAGATCTTACATCTATTTATACAAACCCTCGACCATAAACAATCAAACAGCTAAAGCATCCAAATAGCTAGTATTGACATCAATGACAAAGCATCAATGCAACACATAATCAATTCCACCAAATGGCCAACAATCTCCCCCTTTGGTATTGATGGCAATACTAGATGTGAAAAATATCTAAGTACCAAGAAATGCCAAACAAGTCTCCCCCTGTGGAAGACAACCAACAAATTCCCACAAATAGCTCTGAATATCAATATCTCTCCCCCTTTGAATAATATCTTTGTAATGCTCTGAATTTCTTTTTCTTATCAATATCTCTCCCCCTTCCTTTTTATTTTTCACATTCTTTTTTTTTCACAACACTATCTCTCCCCCTTTGACATCAATGCCAGAAATGTGACAGAAATATCAAAGCAAAAACATAAGCCTTTGTATCTCAAAGCTAACTACTCCCCCTGAGTAGTAGCATCGCACATTAGTGCCAAAATGAATAGTATCTTAGATAATGCATGTCGGATTGATGCCAAACCGCATCAATCAAGTCTCTACCGGAGGGGCATATGCATCATCTTAATACCAATTGTTAGATAGTTCAGATAACCGGAAGACAACTGAGAGGGGGGGTGAATCAGTTGTCACAGATTACAGGAACATTCAACAATTAAAACTTTAATACCGGAACCCAAAACAATAATACCGGAATAGCAGTTAATCCAATTAAGTATAAATAGTAATCACAGAATAAAAGTCATCCACACAATGGCAAGATTTGTATGTGGAAAGCCCGATAAAGGGAAAAAACATGGTAGGAAGCCTACCCATAGTTAGATAATACTTCTACAGTAAGTATGTGAATTACAATGAAGGGACCTGTACTTGCAGGAAGGCCAACAATCTAGAGGACACTGCTCATCACAAAAGGAGCCTCACTGACTATATATAAATCTAGACTACAATCTGGAGAAGTGTTGAACTGTAAAAGATAGCATCTCCTATGCCTGAGTACAGTTTCGGTTAAGCTCAATAATAGAGGACTAAATCCTCTTACATAAAACCAATTTGATCTCCAATGATCAACCAACTCCTCTTCCTGAATGATATTATATTATTCGCACATTACATTCCTTGACCATGACCTCTTACATTAACCATGATGATCTACAATGAGATCTTACATCTATTTATACAAACCCTCGACCATAAACAATCAGATCAGCCACCAAACAATAAACGAATTACATAATTACAAACCATGTTGGCCTTAGACCAAACAAGCAATATGAACACATAAGACATCCCCAAATACATCAATAGGTCCTATCCACATGTTACATTAAAGTCGGTCCATAATCTAGATCAATCCGGACCAAGTATAGGTCCACACGCTTCAACAATGATCTCCAAATGCCAAGTCTCAAACATGATCACCAACAACATCCAGAAACTCCATCAGAAGTTGCACCAACGCCACTTATACAATTCATCAAAGATCTCAACTAAAAGCTCTACCGGTGAAACCCTCACTGGAACCAGAAACCAATCTTCTAAGCAAGTAGGATAGCATCCAATCACCAGACCAAAACCAACTAACCAAATATGAAGTATAAGTATCATGAACAAGCCAATTCCATCACCAGATTATACCGGAGCCTGCCGATTCATGTCGGATCCAAGTTAACCAGAAACCACTCATCCTACCAGGACCATAAGGGTGTCGGTAAAGAATCCAAACAACTAGTGTTGACATCAATGACAAAACATCAATGCAACACATAATCAATTCCACCAAATGGCCAACAAAAATTATCAATATCAAAGCTCCATCTCGAATGGGATTCTTAAATCATCATCAATGAAATTATAAATGGAGAGGCTAAAGTGTGGAAAATCAACAAATAAATTAAACATTAAATCCAAATTATCCTCTTTTAATGCTTTCAAAATTACTCACACGTATAAAAGTGGTAATGGGATGGAAAACACAATTTTGAAATGGGTAGCTACATTTAAGTTGGGAAATGAATATTTTGTGTGGGAGGATTTTCAAGGGATTAATTATGATATAGATTCGGTATGGTGCATAGATGAAAGCGAGGAAAATCTGAGTAATTGATCATAGAGGGAGTATTAAGGCAATAGAAGCATACAATGTGATTTATCTAGAGGTTACATTGTTGGTGGACTTAATAATTTTCACAAGTTGTTGATAGCTATGAATAGGAGAGGAGCATAGAAACTATGGAGGCAAACTTATATTTGAAGATGAAGAAGTGACATATTTCTTTTTTAGGTAAGATTTTTGATGAAAGACTAAAGAGTAATATTCTCCATTGATGATCCAATGTTATTTTAACTAGTAAAGATGTTGCTTGGGGATGAATTCATGGCATTAGAGTATAAATATAGGACCAATGTAGATATTACGTCCATGGTATAAGCTTCTTGTCTAAAATTGGGAGGGAAAGATGATGCTCCTTGGATTACAAATTCATGTGTGAAGGGTCAATGGTGTTAATGGTTAGAGGCTTTCATTGTAATTCCTATTTTGGGGGAGGGGTTTAATGCCAGAGGTGGAGACTAGCTTCATGTAGAAGAATATATCCTACCATTACATCCTTTCCTGTTGTGGACTGCATTGATTGACAAAGAAGATAGCAGGGCTCAAGCTCTGGTAGGGTGAAGTCATATCAAGGAGTATCTAGAAGAACAGGAGGAGATGCAGTTGGGCCAATTCAATATAGATGCAAAGTAGGAAAAGATAGAGATTTGGCAATGAAGACTACTAGGAGGAACAACCAAAGAAGAAAGAAAAATGAATTAATTTTACATCATGGATTTTGTTAATAGTTTGATATATAATGTATATTTCATCTATCTATAAATAGACCATTTCCAATTGATTGCAGTTTCTAAATATTTTATTTTTAGTGGATAGATTGACATACTTTTAGTATACAACATTATAGTTTTTATAAAATTGGTGTTTTCAAGAGTGGTTGAAAATATTTGTAAACTATAGTATACAACCACAATATCATTTTTTGTATAATTTTTTGAAAATCAATATAGACTATGAAGGTGAATGCTTCCTTTACTAGTAAAAAAAAGTAATTATTCTATTGTATCCCTCCATTAATGGTCAAGAAGTTTAATCAATTTCAAAACCTCAAAAAGGTATAATGTGGAAAGAGCCAAGAAGATAAAATTTGATGGGGCCTCCAAAGGCAACCTTGGAATGAGATAGGTTGGCTATGTTGTAACAGATCACAATGGTGTGATTTTAGGTAAAAAATAGGTATGCTGAGGATTTACTACTAACAATTATGCAAAATCCAGGGTGACACTCTTTGTCTTGAAGCGTGGACTTGATCCCAAGATTCCTTGAGTGCATAGGAAGGGAGATTCTCCAATAAAAGTGAATGCAATTTGAAAAAAAATCTACTCCAAATTGGAAGTTGCAAAAATGGATCAGATCGATTTGGGAAGTGGCAAAAAAATTTGAAAGTTTTAAATCTCACATGTCTATGGGGAAGGAAATTTGGTTGCGGATGAGCTGGCCAAAAGTATGCCACTGAGTTCACCTATCAGTGTTGAATGAAATAGAACGAGATGAGATGGTGTTGAGGTGGAGGTGGGATGATGATGAAATAAATGTGGCACTCGTGTTTGGCTAGCAAGACATGATGGATGGGACAAGAAAATTTGGACATCACTTTAAGGACTTTGAATTCGATGGTATGGTGTACTTCTCAAGATTTGATAATACTAAATTTGGATTCGAATAAGGAGCAGGTGGCATGTGACACCTAATTGACTTTTGATGATGTGAGTGTGGCATGGTTGATCTCAATTGGATTGTTTGGTGGTTGGGCAAGTTGGGTGAAGGCACACAAAGGAAAACAATATTTAGGTTGTTTGAAATTTGAGGTGTAATCTATTTATTATGAAAGGTTATAGGGACATCAATTTCATTATGAGTTAGGATATGAATTATCCATGTTGAATCATGTTGAGGCACTTAAATATTGGTCAACAAGACAATGTGTTGCATTCAACTTGTTTATTCATGATGTTAACTGAGAAGTGGGTTGTTAAGGAGAGATGGATATACTTGTTCATTTGGTGAGAAAGAAATGATATGGTTTTTTCAGGCTATATATTTGAGGAAAGGTTGAAATGTGTCTTTAAATCTAGTCATGATTTGATAATTCATGTAGTAACGATGAATATTTTTTTATGACTAATCATCATCACTATGTTATGTATGCAAAAAATTGTGAATGTAAAAATAAAGAGATTGAAAAGATGAAATTAACAATTAGGCAAACACATATTTCAACCACACTCAAGATTAGGACGCTAAAAAAGGGAAGAAAACTAGATAAACAAAATAAGAGCTATTAAAATGCAAACTCTAGATTTATCCTTCGATTTGATGGTCCTTCGATTCGATGTGTGCTTTCTATGTGATAGATTTTTTATTTTTCTTCATGATAGTGAATGCAAGATGAAGATTAAGCTAAAATGGGATGCAGATTGCTATGCTAAATGGATATGGATATGCAAAAGGATGAGTTAACAATTTTGCATTACGATGGTACGAAAATGAAAGTGGATGGAATGTGAAGGAAAATGGGGGGGTTTAAATAGGGTAGAATGGAAGATGAGAAGGAATGGGAATGAGACACTTGTCCTTGAGAAGGGAAAGTGTCATGGATGGAAATGACATAGTACTTGAGAATGACAAGTGTCATTGGGAAGAATGACATGTGTTGTCATGAACCATATTTATCTATAATTATTTTATTAGGAAAACAATGCTTATTTTTCATTTATGAAATTGAAATGAAATGGAAACGGAATTTTTAGTGAAATAAGATGATAATAAAATAAGAGTTAAATGCAATGATATTATTCACATGCAATTGAATGATTAGTATTATTTTATTATGAAATTGGGGATCGTGATTGCTAAGCAATTGAGTGCAAGTGAATGCAGGAACAGGTGAATGCGAATGAAGGCGAGAACATGGTTCAGGTAGAGTTGTTTTAGCTCATGGACTTCGCTAGAATAGATGGAATCTCACACACCACGTTAGAGAATATATATGTGTATTTGTTGCATGATTTAATTTTGTGATTGAATCAAATCTGAATTTTCATGTGATTGTGAAATGATATGTTTTATTTCAAAGCAAGACTTATATTCAAACATTAGGTTAAATATGAATATTGATCGTAGATTTATACATTCTTTGTGTGCAAATATGTATAAATTGGATGAAATATTGTACTTATGTGTTCACTTTGGTGTTTTGATAATAGTACATATATGTGTGTGTGGGGGGGGTGGGGGCGTGTGTGTGAATTCAAATATCAATTCAATCATATACATGTATATATATAATTATAATGTATATATCTAATTATTATGAAAATTGTTGGTGTAAATAATTATTCATCATGGATATTATTACACCTTACTTAAGTTTACTTAGGTACATGCATTTCATAGTATTTTCGGTATGAGACACTTGGGTGTTTGTGCCACATTGGGTAGTGTGTGTAGGAGAATTTCCACCTTTTACGGTGTGATCTTGTTGTTACACTCCACATTCAGTGGGTGATCCACCTCATGTGGAATATTATATTGTTTTTGCTACCTACCCACACCTATTTCCTACCTACCCTTGTTTCTTATTGAGCCACATGTCATGTTTGTGTGCTCACATATCCATATAGCCTTGCCTATATAAGGAGGCTCATATTCATTGTATGTAATGATCGATTGATGATCCAGTTGATCAGTATTTTCATCTTGATAGAATACAATTTATTTCTATCATCTATTTTGTTCTCTCTTATTTGTGATTTCCATTTCCTCTTGATCTTGGAAAAATCTCACATGGTATCAAAGCCATTAGAGTGTCATTGGTTTCCCAATTGAGAGAAATTTGATGCTATTTGGGGTTGTGTATTCTGGAGTTTTCTATTGCAGATTATTATTGAAGCTTGATGGGTCAAATCTGAGGTTACCATTGGATTGAGGAGGACCAAGAAAGTCATTTTTTGCCTTTTGTTTCATCCAAATTGGACTTCGGAGCCCAAATCTAGAGGCATTTGAAGTTTGACGCTACGGTGGAAATTTTCTAGAAATTATAATTTTGCAGGCAATTTTCAAATAGCGATATCTCACTCATCCGGACTCATTTTTTCGAGCAATTTTTTTTGTTTTGGGGTAGAATTTCGTGATCTGTACAGTGGTGTAGGATTTTTCTAATTTTTGGATACAGGTTTTGCAAAAATCATGAACTCCCAATTTTTACAACTTTGGAGGCTTCGTTCAGGCTCATATGGACTCCTTTTCAGGTGCTGTTTTTTTTTTAAAGAGTATATTTTTTCATCTACTTTCATAATCTGCCATCTGTTTGTAGTGATTTTAAGTAGAAATTTTACTTTCAGTATCTGGCCATTTTTGGCATATTTGGTACTTGCATTTTGCTTGGATCTCAGTTTAGATCACTAGCAGTATTTGTTGAAGTCTCTTAGATCTCATTTTGAGAAGTTGTAAATTGAAATCAGAAGTCCACTTTGCCTTGTTTTGCAAGTGGCCCATTGTATACGTACTAAGTATAAAGTGCCAAAATCACCATTTTGGGGGGATTTCTTGATTGAGTATTTTGGGGGGGTGTCTTGTGTGATTGTGCCTCTCTCTATCTTGTGTTTTTTCATTTTGGTGCTATGGGTTCTCCTAAATTTCCACTTTTAACTCCTCATAATTATGCATCATGAAAAATTAAGGCATGGAGTAAACTAATGGAAAAAGGACTCATCCATTATGTAAATGAAACTATTACAGCACCACCTGATCCTAAGGTTGATCCTAATGCTCAAATTGAATGGCTTACTAGAAGAATGTTATGGCACTTGGAACTCTTAGAAAGTATGTATCAGATGACCTCATTTTTCACAATGATAAGTGTACAACAATTAAAGAGGCTTGGGATATTTTTAAGAAAATGTATGGTCAAGTTGATGAGATTAAGGGCTACAAGCTTGATAGTGAACTCACAACTTTGGATCCTAAGGATTTTGATACAATCCAAGATTATGTCACAAAAGCAACTGAGCTAAGAGCAAAGCTAAAGGATTGTATCTAGCTTTCACACCCATAGGTTAGCTCAAGGTTCCTCATACACTTCTCCCTCATTTGATTCATTCACAGAGATGTTGATACTTGAGCAATCTAAGTTGACCATGATGGGGATTCTTAAATCTTCAAAGTCACAAGCTTTGGTGGCTAACAAAGGAAATCAAAGTAATCAAGGAAAAGGCAAGAATCAAAAGCAACCTAAGTCTAAACCACAACAAGATGGAACACAATCTTTCTCTCCACAACAAGGTGATTCACCATTCTCACCTAAGAGGAAATCATATAAGGATAATATTTTTTGTGGATATTGCAAGAAGTCAGGACATGATGAACATCATTGTTATAAGAAGGATATTGATGAGTTGAAGAATCTTCTTGAGAAGAATAGAATCAACCTACCTTCTAGAATGTCTACATCGGCTTCTTCTTCCAAGGATAAAGGAAAGGATCACTCTTTTGGGACAGATAAAAGAAAGGGACAAGCTCTTTATGCTACTACAAGGCATGATTCAGGGAGATGGCTTCTAGATTCAGGGGCTTCTCATCATATGGCATCTTTGCAGTCTATGTTTTCTACATTTGAGCCTTGCCACATGCCACAAATTTTGATGGGAAATCATACATACATGGATGTGATTGGGAAAGGATCAATTGCCATTGGGGATAATTCCTTCAATGATGTGTTGTGTGTACCCCACTTGACAAATAATCTTCTTTCCATCTATCAAATCACACAAGGGGCAACTAGGAAAACTGTGGAGTTCACGCCTGATTCAGTTATCATTAGAGACTTGGAGAGTGGAGCTATCATTGCGACTGGGGTGGTTGATCATGCATCTCGGTTGTACTCTTTTTCAGATTTTGGTCCTATTGATAAGGTTGGTTCTTCCTATGTTGATGATTCAGATTTTGAGGAGAACTTTGGGCATTTGAACTTGGGGATTCTCACATGTGACCCCATTCTTGAGCCTTGCATTTCATCTCCTTCTATTGATATCACACCACCTATTCCACCTGATGATGTAGCTAGTGCGACAGTTTTGTCTTCTTATGATTCGGTGCAGCAGGATATTTCATGTCTTCCAGCTTCAGTTGATTGGGATGCCTACTTGACAGACATTGCAGGTTTGTTTGTGGACTCCTACATTGCAAATTTTGGAGACACCATTCATGACATTCATCTTCTCTTTCATGAAGATGATCCTTCTTTGATTGTTGCGAGGGATAACTCTGACCCTCTTGTGCATTCTCTACATGATCAATCTTTAGAGGTTGACATGATTGTGGATACTTTTGTACAACACTTGGAGGAGATCTCTTTATCTTTTGAGGAGACATATGAGTCTTTGGATATTGTTCTACATTCATCTCCACTAGATCTTGGAGTGCCTTTTTCAGCAGTGTGGCACAGTTTACCACCTTTGGAGGGGGTAACTTTTAGCATCGACATGGGGACACTTGAGCAGTTTTCAAAGATTCCTTTCATCATGAGTATTTTTGCTTCATCTTCTCTTCATGATTGGGGAGACTTCATGGATACACCTTTGGTTTTGTTTCTTCCTAAGGGGAGGAATGTTGTTCGACGTTCATGGAGCAGTTTCTTCATTCATCTTCGAGCTTCTATCATTGGTGTAGATTCCAGATTGAGGGGGGCTTCCTAGTCTTTCTTCTTCTTCTCTCATATGGGGGGGAATTTTTCCTCACATGGGGTTTTGTCCTTCACATACTTCTATGAGAGTTCTTTGTATCTAGTTTTCATCTCTCTTTTGGGGGAGGGTTTTTTCCCATTGGGTTTTTCTCTCTTTCCCTGCTTTGTGAGAGATTTCATTGCATTAGTTTGCAAGCATTTACATTTGTACATGGGTACCTAACATGACCTCATAGCCAGGACCCATCTTGCATTTCTTAGAAGCATTGTAAACTTAAGTGCATTCCCCTAAGTTGCACTTAAGGTGGGGTGTTGGTGTAAATAAATATTCATCATGGATATTATTACACCTTACTTAAGTTTACTTAGGTACATGCATTTCATAGTAGTTTGGGTATGAGACACTTGGGTGGTTGTGCCACATTGGGATAGTGTGTGTAGGAGAATTTCAACCTTTTATGGTGTGATCTTGTTGTTACACTCCACATTCAGTGGGTGATCCACCTCATGTGGAATATTATATTGTTTCTCCTACCTACCCACACCTATTTCCTACCTACCCTTGTTTCTTATTGAGCCACATGTCATGTTTGGGTGCTCACATATCCATATAGCCTTGCCTATATGAGGAGGCTCATATTCATTGTATGTAATGATCGATTGATGATCCAGTTGATCAGTATTTTCATCTTGATAGAATACAGTTTATTTCTATCATCTATTTTGTTCTCTCTTATTTGTGCTTTCCATTGCCTCTTGATCTTGGCAAAATCTCACAAAAATGAAATTGCCTTACTTCACGAATTTTGTTAATACTTTTACATAATCGTTTGATATTATGTATATATACATATACATATTTATATGTATATGTATATACATATATACATTTATGTGTATATATTATGGTGGTGGACTTATTAAATAACATGTTATTAGTAACAAACCATATCGCATAGTGAAGTCGATGAATAGTATAGACTGTGCATTATAACAAACACATTGTGTTTAGTAAAGGACTATCCCACGTAACAAAATACCTTGCAAATAGTATTCGATGAGTATATCAACTATGTAACCAAATAGACATAGTGTTTAAGCTGAACACAAACTTTGCAAGGAATAACAACCATGATTGTGTTTGAAAAGTTTACGGATTGTGCCATTAAGCATGGACACTACGTGGTGTATACCGTTGGAACAAGCTCTACGTGGAACGGTCACGGGCCAAGTGAACTATTAGACGTGTTGCATGGGTGGCACGGAAAAATATAGTAGCAGTGGATGTAAGTCCAAAATGTAGCAAAAAATATAGCACGCAACTAGCATAAATATAGATCATTGGAAATCTAGGAGGATGACATTGAAAAGATAGTGAGAAATATGCAGAGAATAGTGATGATAGAACAAAGAATAAGAAGAGAGAAGGGAGAAGAGAGATTAGAGAATAGAGAGGAAATAACATGAAGAATTGAACAACATAGAGGAAGAAAAGCATTGGAAATCTAGGAGTATTGCAGTCAGAATTGGAAGAAGATTAGCATTGATCATATTAGACTTGGCTTAAATTTCAGAGGTAGGCTCTTTAACGAGCAATAATTTATTATATAATTAAGAGTATAAGAACATAATTATCTTGAGATTTTTTTGTTTTTAGATCATTAGAGAAGAAAAGAGTTAAATTTTTTAAGTAGACCCATGCAATAGAAATCATGATGATTATTTGAAATTTCGTGAATTATCATTTTATTTAATGCATTTATGGAAAATTACTAAATTCAATTAGTTGAATTCATAAATCGTGGAAAACACATGCTCATATCGAACTAAATATGTTATTTGAGAAAGGATGTAGATAATCAAAAACATGTGGAAAGATAGAGAACTTATGCATTCTAAACTTGGAAATTTGAAACCATAGAAAAGAGAATACAAGTTAATGTATGATTACGCTATTTGGATTTTATGAGAAATAGATAAAAAAATGTGTACTCATATTTTTTGTTTCTAAATTTTATTTTTGTCTATATGTTAATATGCATACATGTGCTACACCTTTTTATTTTTAACTCTTGTCCTTGATTTACTTGAAAAGATAGAAGTGAAAGATTGTTTTCTTATTAGATATAACTGGTTGTAAACGAAAGATTGTTTCATCTTTATCTAATGAACAAAAATTGTCTTCTTTTGTATTCATCTATGATATCATATGAACAATAGGAAAGCTAGAAATTTTTGTGAGAGTGGGAAAAGTTACCTTCTGGGATGGGTGCCGAATGTGGAGTTATAGAAAGAATAGTTTGTTTTTCCAAACTATATTTTATTGCTATTCATGGCATTATACTTGGCCGAGTAACTTTTTGACCATTGAAATAGATGGATTTATTTATGCTCTCTACCATATCCTTGATTGATCTTGCTTGTTTTTTAATGGAATTAGAAAATTGAAAATGCATGCATCACTCTAGGCATGCACTAGATTCCATCTTGTCTATCGAATTCTTTTTGCTAAGCAATTCATGCAAGGCCGAGTATTCTTGATTGACCAATAATTTTAGGGAAGTGTAAGCTTCAAGGTCAGGTGGAAAAAGCACCTGAATCTTGTTCTCGTCTTCATTCTAAAGATTGTATTGAAGATAGCTTTGGATTTCAGATCAACAGACGCATCTCATCCTTTACTTTATATTTTTCTTATTTTTTGAACTTAAGGCATTGGGAAGGCCTTAGTATTGTATGTAGATATGATTGAGAAACTACTTGCATATTATTATTGAATATAGAATCTTTACCTTTTTATAGAAATCTTGTGTTTAATATGATATCATTGGAATGATCATTTATAGCTAAAGATGGAATAATGGAAGTAAATAGACTTATTAAAGGAATTGTGAGTTTATTTAAGAATAAAGAGTATTTAATTTTATTATTGAATTTAGAACGTTTTACGACTTTATATTTTGGTATCAGAGCTCTAGGTTTATAATGCTAGGACCTTTGACCATTGCACTAAAGAAACATTCCTTGATACGAGAATTGTTGAATTGCAATGGGTTCTAGAACTACTAGAGCTAGATCAAGCAACGAGAATGAAAGACTTGGCCATATTCTTGATCTTTTGAATCAACAAAAATCTACGATGGATGGAATTGAACAATAAGTTTGAAGAGTTGGTGAGGTACAAAATGAACAACCTTGACATGAAGAGCAACCTAGAAATGAAATTCCTAGAGCCGAGGAACAACCTGATCATCAAGCTAGGATTGAAGGGGAGCTATCCAAAGACTTAAAAAGGATAGCCCCACCTAAGTTTGATGGTAATACCATTGGTGATGGTGTTGAAGGTTGGGTAATTGAGATGGAGAAGTACTTTCAAATTTGTAACATGTCAAATGAAACTAAAGCAGTATGGGTTGCTTATTAGCTTACTGGAGAAGTTGCAACATGGAGGGACAATGAGAAATCTGAGAAGAAGTTATAGCTTGGTGATATTGCTTGGGAACTATTCTTGCAATCATTCAGGAAGAGGTGGCTTCCTCAGTTATTCTTCGATAAGAAAATGACAGAATTCCAGAATTTGACACAAGGTGGTATGACAGTTACTCAATAGTGGGAGAAGTTCACCAATCTCCTAAAGTATGTTCCACAATACCAGATGGATGAACAATTCTGCATTCGGAAGTTCATCTTTGGTTTGAGGACTCACATTGGAGCATAAGTGGATATTCATAATTCATTGACTATGGATGAAGTTTTTGAGAAAGCAACTAAACAGGAACAAAAGTTGCAACTGTTGGCAAATTTATGAAAAAATATGAATACCAAACCAGGTTTTGGGAATAGGAATTTTCAAAACAATGATCATTAGAAGGGCAGCCAATAGATAAGAAATCTGAAAAGAGGACCTAATACTCAGGAGAAAGGAGGAGGAAACCATTGTAGGAACAAGAAAGTGAACAATAATGCCAACTTCACTAATCCCAATACCAGGAAAAACTTTGACAGGAACAGATCAGGTGGACACCCAGGACCTAGAGATGGATGTTACAATTATGGGGCAAATCATTATACTTCAAACTATCCACAATGTTCCACAGCTCAAAGAGGAGGAACTGAGCAAGGAGCTTCACAACATCATATTCATGCAACGGTTGACAACTACTAGGTTGATTTTCAAGCTTCACCTATCTAGATAACAGGTAAGCTTTTCGGTCAATTAGTTTCTATTTTGATAGATACATGAGCTACTGAATGCTTTATTGATCCTAAAGTAGTTTCTAGATTATCTATTAGACCTGGTTATATGTCAAATGTATGGATGGTTCAATATGGAAATCGAGCAGAGAAGAGGGTAGAATCATGTCTATTTTGCAATGATTTAGAGCTTCCTAATTTCTAAACTCAAGTTAATCTATATGTAGCACCACTGGGATCGTATGATGTGATCTTAGGTATCAATTGGTTAACTAAGCACAAAGCTGTAGCAAACTATGAGGATAAGGTTGTTAGTTGCATAGATGATTTTGGAAATCCAGTTGAGATTCTTGGGTCTAAAAGGCCTCTTGAATTGAGACACATCTCAGCTATGCAACTCAAGAAAGCCCAAAGGAAGGGATGTTCTATCTTTGATGTCATTGTAAGTGACTTGGATAATGCCAAGAAAAGCCTTAAGGATTATCCAGTTCTTAGAGAATTCTTGGATGTTTTTCCAGAAGACCTTACTAAGTTACCACCAAAAAGGGAATTTGATTTCTCTATAGAACTCTTACCTGGAACCAAGCCACAATCCAAGGCTCCAAACAGAATGACTACCACATAATTGTATGAGCTTAAGGCTCAATTGCAAGAGTTGCTTAGGAAAGGTTTCATAAGACCTAGTGTATCCCTGTGGGGTGCACCAGTAATCTTCGTGAAGAAGAAGGATGGTACCTTGAGATTATGTACTGATTACAAGATTCTAAACAAGGTAACCATTAAGAACAAATATCCTTTGCCTAGGACAGATGAGTTATTTGATCAAATGAAGGGTGCTACAGTATTCTCTAAGATTGATCTTTGATCAGGTTATCACCAGTTGAGGATTAAGGATGAGGATATTCCTAAGATAACATTTTGAACTCAGTATGGACACTACGAGTTCACGGTAGTACCTTTTGGTCTAACAAATGCCCCAACAGCATTCATGAACCTTATGAACAGTATCTTTAGAGATTACCCAGATGATTTTGTGCTTATATTCATTGATGGCATATTGATTTATTTCAAGAATGAAGAGGAACACAAGAAGCACTTAAGGATAGTTTTGCAATGACTAAGGGATCGAAATCTTTTTGGTAAGTTTTCGAAGTGTGCTTTCTTTCAGGAAAATGTGCACTACTTAGGTCATGTTATATTTGCAGAAGGAATTTCAGTTGATCCTACAAAAATAGAGGCAATTATAGATTGGCCAACACCTCAGAGTGTTACAGAGGTCAAAAGTTTTATGGGTCTTGTGGGATACTACAGGAAGTATGTGGAAGGTTTTTCTAGCATAGTAGCACCTATTACTTCTCTTCAAAAGAAGGGAAAGAAATTTGTATGGATTGAGAAGTACGAAGAGGTATTTCAGCTTTTGAAGCAAAAGTTGACAACAACACCAGTCTTGACTATACCAGATCCTAATGGACACTTCACAGTGATTACAGATGCCTCGGGTGAAGGTGTAGGAGTAGTGTTAATGTAGGAAGGAAAGGTGGTTACTTTTGCATCTAGGAAACTAAAGCAATATGAATTGAAATATGCACCACGTGACTTAGAGCTTGTAGCTATTATTCATGCATTAAAAATGTGGAGGCATTACCTTCTAGGGAAGGCATTTGAGCTAAAGACAAACCATTTAGGACTGAAATACATATTTACACAACCTAACCTTAATGCAAGAAAGAGAAGATGGCTTGAATACCTAAGTGAGTATGATTTTGGTATTGAATATATCAAAGGAAGGGAAAATAGGGTAGCAGATGCTCTCAGCAGAAAAAAGACATCTATCTGCTATGGTTACTATTGTTGGAAATTTTGAGGAATTGATTATGTGTTACATTGATGGAAACACCGGTTGTTTTGGTTGTTTACCAGTTTTCGGTTGGTTCTGGTAGAGTGGTTGGTTTATGATATTGATCTGCTATGCTTTGGTTTGTGGAATTGGTTTGGATATGTCATCCACACTATTTAGATGTGTATCACGATCATTTGGTTTGAGATTTGATGACTCGAGAGCTATCATTTGTTCTAGTAAGCCTTTTGGTCACTGGTAAGGGTTTTACCGGCAGATCTTTCTTGAAGATCTTTTGATGCATGTGATAAGTGGTGTTGGTGTGGCCTCTAGATGACTTTCAGGATGTTGTTCATTTTCCAGTTCATCAGTGGTATTGGATTTGGTTTATGGCGACCTATTTTGGGTCTGATGTTATCTAGGTTATGGACCGGTTTACGTAACATGTTGGAGGATGTTCCTAATATGTTACTGGTGGAATTTAAGGATTGGTTTACATTATTTTCAGCCTAAGATGACCTGGTTGATCATTGGATTGCGGGTTTATGTTATGAACTTATTGTATTATCTTTTTGGTGCCCGACCTAATTGTTTAGGCCCCGAGTTGGTATAAATATGATGTAAGATCTCTTTGTAGATCATGGATATATGGGATTAGGTTTATATGTGTGTGAATAATGTTGTAATCACATGTAGAAGGTTTGTTTGATCATAGGTGATTGAATTGGGTTTGTAAGAGAGGTTTAAGGCCTTCGATATTGAGCTTAACTGGAACTGTACTCAAGCATAGGAGATGTTATCCTTGCAGTTCACTCTACCTTTTGGATTGTAGTCTGATGTTTTTGTAGTCAATGAGGCTCATTTTTGTGATGAAAAGTGCGCTCTAGGTTGTTGGCCTTCCTACATGTGCAGGTCCCTCGTGTTGTAATCACATACTTACTGTAGAAGTATTATATGACTATGGGTAGGCTTCCCATCGTGGTTTTTCCTTTTACCAGGTTTTCCACCTACAAATCTTGGTGTCATGCGTTATAGATGGATGGTAACTATTATGTGATTTATGCTTATGTTTAATTGCTATATTTGTTATTCCAGTATTTGGTTTATGCATTCTGGTATTGAGTTTATGTGTTCGAGTAATAAGGTTTTAAATTATTACTATAATCTGGTGGCAACCAATTCACCCCCCCCCCGCTCAGTTGTCCTCTAGTTATTTGAGTTGTCTAACAATTGGTACCAAAGCTTTATCCTCTTTGTAGAAGCTTAACCACTTGAGGAAGATCCTATGGCCTCTAGCAGTTCAAGTTCATCAAATACATCTGCAGTTGTTTTTCGAAGAGAAATTCCTAGGCTTGATGGAACAAATTACAGGGTATGGAAGATTCAGATGGAGACTCGCCTAAGATGTCTTGGAAAGGAAATTGTGAGATCACTGAGAATGGTGTTACATCATTTAATCCGGCATCTGGCAATCCTCCTTCGGCGGGTCTGGATAAAGAGCTTGAGAATGATTGTAGAGCTAGAGAAGCCCTTTTGTGTGCACTTTCTAATCAACAAATAATGGGACTAACTGACAAATCAACTGCAAAAGATATATGGGACAAATTGGAGACTCTGAATGAAGGTGACCCTACTGTTAAAATTGCTAAACTTGATCGTTACCGGGTGAGGTATGAAAACTTGAAGATGGAAGAAGATGAAAGGATTACTGCTTTTATGGAGAGAGTTAATGAGATTGTTTTGGGAATTCAATGTTGTGGTGGATCTCTTACTGAAAATGAAATAGTTTCAAAAGTACTGAGAGCTTTGCCACCAACTTATAAGATCAAGGTTACTGCAATTAACGAGTTTAGAACTATGGCAAACACCTCTATTAATAGGGATACCTTGGTTGGGAAGTTATTTGCTTTTGAACTTGAGGAATTTGGACCTTCTAATGTTGTGAAATCTAAACCTGCTTTTCATGCATCTACATCATCTACCGACAAGAGTGATTGGAAAGCTTTATATGCAAAGGAACTAGAGGATATGAAGAAAGAAGATGAAGAGTTTGAGAAAATTGAAGCCTTATTTGCTAGAAGAGTACCTAAAGGACCGACATGAAGTAAGTATGAAGGAAAATCACCTTTTAAATGATTTGCATGTAATAAGATAGGTCATTTTGCTTCTAGATGTCCTGAAAGGAATTCAAGCTTTGAAGAAAGAGCTAGAAGATCTTTTAGGTCTAACCATGATTATTAGAACAAGCATAAGTACGAGAAAAACAAAGACAAATCATGCTACTTTGCAAATGAGGAAGGTGTGTCTGATTCTGATGATGAACCGACACAAGATTCAGCTAGTGGATCTGGCAATGGAAAGGAATGGGTATTTTTGGCTATTAAGGAAGATGATCTGGTACCAGAAGAGAAGGCTCTTGCTGCTAAAATTGAAGACAAGGATAAATGGGTAATTGACAATGGATGTTCACATCATATGACTGGAGATAAAAGGAAGTTCTTATCTATGCAAGAATTTGATGGTGGTCTGGTTAGATTTGGAGATAACAAAGCATGCATGATCAAGGGAAAAGGAACAATATCATTGGATGGTAAGCATAACACTGACAATTTTTATTATGTTGAAGGTTTAAGGCACAATATTTTGAGTGTAGGATAGTTTATGGATAAGGGATTTCAGTTACAGTTCAAGGATGGAAAATGCAAGATTATCAACAGATTTGGATTGGAAATTACAACCGGTACACAGACTATAGGTAATATCTTTCATTTGAACTTTAGTGAGAAGACATGTTTGATTGCACAAATTGATGAGAGTTGGCTATGGCATAAGAGGTTGTGTCATATGAATTTTGATTGCATAGTGAACAGTTCTACTAAGGTAGTTAGAGATATACCTAAGATTATAAAGCCCTATAATCTGGTATGTAAGGAATGTCAAATGGGAAAGCAAGCCAAAACTTCTTTTAAGAGTATAAAAGACAAATCTAATGATGTTCTTGATCTTATTCATACTGATTTGTGTGGTCCTGCTAGAATCAAAAGTTTTCAGGGTGATAGATATTTCATGCTAATCATTGATGATTATTCTAGAATGATGTGGGTTACTTTTCTAAGGGAGAAGTCTGAAGCATTTGCAAATTTTAAAATCTTTAGAGCTAAATTTGAGACAGAGACATGATTGAAGATTAAATGTTTAAGGTCAGATCGGGGTGGAGATTTCACATCCGGTGAATTTAATAGCTATTGTGAGAAGAATGGGATAAGGAGACAGTTGTCTGCACCTTGGACACCTCAGCAGAATGGAGTTGTGGAAAGGAAGAACATAACTATCTTGGATGCAGCTAGAACTATGATGATGGAAGCTAATATGCCTCATATCTACTAGAGAGAAGTTGTAAGCACAATGGTATATACATTCAACAAAGTTCATCTCAAAAGAGATACTGGTAAAACACCTTATGAGTTATGGTTTGGTCATACATTGATAGTTAAGTATTTTAGAATCTTTGGTAGTAAATGCTATATCAAAAGAGATGATTCCATTGGAAAGTTTGATCCTATATGTGATGAAGGAATATTTCTTAGTTATTCTAATGAAAGCAAAGCATATAGATGTTATAACAAAACATTACAGCGAATTGTGGAGATCACAAATGTCAAAGTGGATGAGCAGAACAGAAGTCAAATCAAAACCTATGTCAGAGAACCGACAATGGAAATGATCATAACTAAACCAGTAGCACCTACACCAGAACAAAATGTTGAACTAGTTACTCCAGCAGTATCAAAAAATTCAACAGTAAATGAAGATCAGGACAGAGGAATAGAAAATCAGAAGACTCCTAGGTATGTAAGGTTGAATCATTCAGAAGATCAGATCATTGGAGACAAAAGAAAAGGAGTGATGAAAAGAACAAGGTTGGCAGCTGATGAGGTATGTTTTATTTCTCAAGTTGAACCGACATCAATAATTGAAGCTTGTAAAGATGAAAATTGGATGAAAGCTATGGAAGAAGAATTAGATCAGATAGAAAAGAATAACACATGGACTTTAGTTCCTCAACCTAAAAATAAGAATGTTATTGGAACTAAATGGGTTTTTTGGAATAAATTCAAATGAGGATAGACAAGTTGTGAGGAATAAAGCTAGATTGGTTTGTAAAGGATATTCTCGGAAGGAAGGAATTGATTATGGTGAAACCTTTGCACCGGTAGCTAGGATTGAAGCTATGAGATTATTTCTTAATTATGTTGCACATAAGAACTGCAAGGTTTATCAAATGGATGTTAAGTGTGCATTTTTTAATGGAGATCTTAAAGAGGAAGTTTATATTGAGCAACCTAATTGATTTTCACTTTCAGATGACAAAAATGTGGTTTGCAAGTTACAGAAAGCTTTATATGGGTTGAAACAAGCCACTAGAGGTTGGTATGCAAGACTGGATAAATATCTTTTGAAGCTTGTTTTCACTAAAGGTAATGCTGATAGTAATTTATATTATAAGATCATTGATGATGGCATATTGATTATTGAGGTCTTTGTTGATGATATCATTTTTGGAGGTGAAGATAAGTTGTGTATGGAATTCTCTAACAATATGAAGAATGAATATGAGATGTCTATGTTTGGGGAGATGAGATTTTTCTTACGTTTGCAGATTACTCAAACTGATAAAGGTATTTTCATCTGTCAAACTAATGGGATGGGGTTTGGGATAGACTAGCCTAGTCTATGCTCTTGTGATCCTTCCCTTGGATTACCTGGTGTTCTCTCCACACCCTAGGGTCTCTAGGACTTCCCTTGCTTGAGGAATCCCCTGACCTTTCCCAATCCACCCACCAATGAGTTGCAATGCTGCTCCTAAGGTCTCAGCTACTCATGAGACTCAAAACCCCTTACTATGGCTAATAAGGGCTAGGCTTGTTCCACACCTTCCAAGGTCTTAGCAAAGGTAGGTCAGGTATTTTTCATGGCTTTTCCACCCATACATGTTCCCCCAAGAGGTTTCAAGATTCCAACCCCTTACCAATTTCACTATTTTGTGTTTTTGCTTACAAAATAGGGCTACAAGGATTTTGACCAATTAGGCCTCCTACCCGGTCCTTTAGGGATCCCTCTCACAAAGGATGCACAAACAACCCAAACTCCAAAAATTAACTACCATTCATTTGGAAAGGGCTCAAGGATTTCTCTGGTTTTGGGCCTCCAAGTGGCCGTACAGTGCCTTGGGCGAATTTTGGGGTTTTTAAGGGTTTTTAAGGTCTGTCTGGGTCACAATGAATGTTTTGTGTTTTAGCCACCTTGTCTGGATTGGTGGAGGATCCTCCTTCACACAAATGATTCTTCACACACTCCTCCACACCTCCTCCAAAGGGTACACTCTCCTCTGACCAACCTTGCTCTCCAAGACCTCTGCAACTTAACTCTTCCTAGTCGGGCACTGTTCAATCTCACCTAGGAGTGGGTATTTGTTTGGCCTCCTTGCATTTTCAAGGGCCCTGATTGCATTGAACTATAGTAAAAGGTCTTAATTCTCATTCCCCATGGTTTCATGGTGATTCCACAATGGGGAATGGAGTTATGCAGCCATTTACACAAACCAGTCCAAAACTGGACAGTAAGGAGCAAATTCACAAAATAATTACAAACACACCTCCCTTACAAATTAAAACCTAATCTAAATGATCAAAATGAGAATAAGTACACCATACAAGACACTCCACATATTTTTACATGCAAATCAATCCTTTAACACTCCTTCTTTACTCCATTTGTGCCGACTGGCAACAAAATTGCAGTCACAGTCAGTCAGCTTGCTTGAGTCGTACAATGTCTAACATCCAACCCATTAACTTAGGGTTTGAAATTACTTATACTACCTTTGCCTTAGTCTGTGTGCCCATATTAGGGTTGTCCATGCTACATTAAATATTTTTACCTCATGGTGGAAAAGTTGCTTGACAACTTTTAAAAGTTGTCATGCAACTTTTGCAACTTTTGAGCAACTTTCCCAATGTTGCTTTTCTTGATTCCTAGACCCACATCGGGCCAACCTAAGGACACCACCATACTATGAGGGACCCCTAAACACCTCAAATGCACACATACCCCCTATTTCCAAGAAACCCTCAATTTTGACTCATGACCCTAAAACCTCAACTAGGACCCTAACTAGGACCAATGAGCACATGGCTCTTTATTTTATATACAATGGCTTCAAAAGAAGCATAACACCAACAAAACAAGAAGGAGGAAGAGCTTGGAAGGGTGCTCCTACACCACAAACTAAGTATGCTAGAGATTTGTTGAATAAATTTGGTATAGAAAACTGTAAACTGATTAGTACTCTGATGGTTACAAGTGAGAAATTGACAAAGAATGATGCATCTGCACCAGTAAATCCTACTAGGTAAAAGTCTATGACTGGTGGTTTGTTACCCCTGACTCAGACTAGACCGGATATAATGAATGCAATTTATATTGTATCAAGATATCAAAGTGATCCTAGCGAAAATCATGAGAGTGCGGTGAAAAGGATTTTCAGGTATTTGCAGGGAACAACTAAGTATGGTTTGTGGTATCCTAAAAATGATGACTTTACATTATGTGCATATATAAATGCAGATTGGGCTGGAGATGTTAATGATTGGAAGAGCACATGTGGTGGAGCTCTCTTTCTTTGAAAGAAACTTGTTTCATGGATCAACAAGAAGCAATCATGCACTTCTTTATCTACTATTGAAGTTGAGCATGTTGTTGTTGCTACTAACTGTACACAAGTTCTATGGATAAAGAAAATGTTGAAGGATATAAAGGTGGATTGTAATGAACTAATAGTTATTCACTATGATAACTCTGCTGCTATTGATATATCAAAGAATCTAGTACTTCATTCTAAGACAAAGCACATATCTATCAAGTATAACTTTTTAAAGGAGAAGGTGGAATCAAATGAAGTCAGACTAGTTTATGTGAACACTAAAGAGCAGATTGTAGACATTTTCACTAAACCTTTGCTTAAAGAATCATTTGAGTACTTAAGAGATAGATTGGGGGTTTTTGCCCCTCCGGTAGAGACCTGAGTGATGCTAATTGGCATTAGTCCGATATGCATTATCAGAGCTACTATTTATTTTGGATTGATGTGGTGGTGCTACTACTCAGGGGGGGTAGTCAGCTGTAAGAATCAAAGGATTTATGACTTTTTTGTGATATTTATGTCAGAATTCTAGCATTGATGTCAAAGGGAGTGAGAGATATGTGAAAAAGAAAGCTTAACAAAATATTAGTCAAAGGGGGAGTTTGGATCGGAACTTCATTGTTATATCATTTTATGGAGATTGTTGGTTGTATTCCATTGGGGGAGACTTGTTTGGCATTTCTTGGCACTTGGATGTTTTTCACATCTAGTGTTGCCATCAATGCCAAAGGGGGAGATTGTTGGCAATTTAGAGGAATTTATTATGTGTTGCATTGATGTTTTGCCATTGATGGCAACACTGGTTGTTTTGGTTTTTACCGGTTTCTGGTTGGTTCCGATAGAGTGGTTGGTTTATGATATTGATCTGGTATGATCTGGTATGCTTTGGTTTGTGGAATTGGTTTGGATCTGTCCTTGATGTTATTCAAATGTGTATCACGATCAGTTGGTTTGGGATTTTATCACTCAAGAGCTATCATTTGTTTTAGTAAGCCTTTTGGTCACCGGTAAGGGTTTTACCAACCTTTGTTGAAGATCTTTTGATGCACATGATGAGTGGTGTTGGTGCAGATTCTAGATGGCTTTCAAGATGCTATTGGTTATCTTGTTCATTTTCTAGTTCATCGGTGGTGTTGGATTTGGTTTATGGTGACCTATTTTGGGTTTGGTGTTATTTAGGTTATAAACCGGTTTATGTAACATGTTGGAGGATGTCCCTAATACGTTACCGACAAGATTTAAGGATTGGTTTACATTGTTTTCAGCCTAAGCTAACTTGGTTGATCATTGGATTGTGGGTTTATGTTATGAACTTATTGTATCATCTTTTCGGTGGCCAACCTAATTGTTTAGGCCTCGGGTTGGTATAAATATGATGTAAGATCTCTTTGTAGATCCTGGATAAATGGGATTAGGTTTATCTGTGTGCGAATAATGTTGTAATCATATATAGAAGGTTTGGTTGATCATAGGTGATTGAATTGGGTTTGTAAGAGAGGTTTAAGGCCTTCGGTATTGAGCTTAACCGGAACTGTACTCAAACATAAGAGATGTTATCCTTGAAGTTCACTCTTCTTTTCGGATTTTAGTCTGATGTTTTTGTAGTCAGTGAGGCTCCTTTTTGTGATGAGTAGTGCGCTCTAGGTTGTTGGCCTTCCTGCATGTGCATGCCCTTCATATTGTAATCACATACTTATTGCAGAAGTATTATCTAATTGTGGGTAGGCTTCCCACTGTGGTTTTTCCCTTTACCGAGTTTTTCACATATAAATTTTGGTGTCATGTGTTATGGATGGATGGTAACTTTTCTATGATTTATGTTTATATTTAATTGATATATTTGTTATTGTGGTATTTGTTTTATTCATTCCAGTATTGAGTTTATGTGTTTCGGTAATAAGGTTTTGAATGCTTAAAGTTCTATAATCTAGTGACAACTGATTAACCCCCCCCCCCCGTCTCAGTTGTCCTCTGGTTATTTAAGTTGTCTAACAACTATAAGATCAAAATTGATGCAGCAAATGTTGCAGAATCTTTCTGAAGATGAGCATTACCTAAGGGTTAACCAAGCCTTGGGGGTAGATCCTTCAAATCATTGATTTGATGGATATGAGTTGGAACCTGATGGTGTTTTGAGATACCAAAGAAGGATGTATATTCTTGAAGGTGGAGACTTAAGGAAGTTAATATTACATGAGGTGCACAATACACGTTATTCTGGACATCCTGGAGTGACAAAGATGGTAGTTGAATTAAGAACTATGTATTTCTAGCCTAAACTCAGGAAAGAGGTAATTGAGTATGTGGCTCAATGTTTGGAATGTCAGCAAGTGAAAGTTGAGCATGTTCATCCAGCAAGACTTTTATTTCAACATGTCATACCTGAATATAAGTGGTAAGTAATCAGTATGGATTTTATCCAAGGGTTGCCTATGAGAAAGAACAGTCATGATACCATCTTAGTAGTTGTAGATAAGTTGACAAAAGTTGCACATTTCATACCTAGAAATCTCAAGGATGAATCATTTATTCTTGCAAATAAATTTGTGTAAGAGATATTATGTTTGCATGGTGTACCAGAAACCATCATATCAAATAGGGATATAAGAATGATGTCTAGATTTTGGACAACATTAAATGCAACTTTGGGAACCAGACTAAATTTTAGTTCAGCATATCATCCTCAGACAGATGGCCAAACAGAAAGGGTTAATTAGGTTGTGGAGGATCTTCTACGGATGTACTGCATGGATCAACAGTACAAGTGGGAGGAGTATTTTCCTTTGATTGAGTTTTCATATAACAACTCCTTTCATGCATCTTTAGGGATGACACCTTTTGAGGCACTCTATAGACGAAAGTGTCACACACCTATTAGTTGGGATAGAATGGAAGATAGGATCATTTTTGGTCCTGATTTTCTCAAAGAAATGGATGAGCATATGAGGTTGATCAGGACAAGATTGAAGGAGGCAGTTGGTAGACAGAAAAGCTATGCTGATAGAAACGTGACTTTCAGACAATTTGTTGCAGGAGATAAAGTCTTTCTGAGGGTCAAGCCTCATAAGAGCTCTATCTCATTTGGGAAATCATCAAAGTTGGCACCAAGATATGTGAGACCCTTTGATGTGCTGGAAGTTATTAATCTAGTCACATATAGATTAGCTTTATCACCTGCTCTAGCTCGAATCCATAATGTCTTCCATGTTTCTTTGTTGAAACCTTATCATCCCAATGCATCTCATATGCTTGATTGGTGATCTTTATAGGTACATGATCTGAGGGTGGTGCTAGTGGAGCCCATCTGAATCCTAGATCAACATAGCGTGAAGCTACACAACAAAGATTTCACTCAGTATAAGGTCCAGTGGGACCAATATTCTGAGGATAGTGCTACATGGGAGGATGTCACAATGATTGATCACCATTTTCCTCATTTGCTTTCTTAGAGTAGTATTTGCTTATTGCACGAGATACCTTGATACTCTGGTTGGATTCACATGTTGTGAACTTGGTTAACATGGATGCTACTATTATTGTTTATGTTTTTATTTGAGACTATGATGTATGGTTAATATTTTATGATGTTGAAATACTATGTGCTTATTAGAATAATAAGACATCGGGATGATGTCTCTTCCAAGTAGGAAAGGATGTCACGAAACATATTTATCTATAATTATTTTATTAGGAAAATAATGCTTATTTTTTATTTATGAAATTGAAATGAAATGGAATTTTTAGTGAAATAAGATGATAATGAAATAGGAGTTCAAATGCAATGAAATGATTTACATGCAATTGAATGATCAGTATTATTTTATTATGAAATTGGGGATCGTCATTGCTAATAAGCAATTGAGTGCAAGTGAATGCAAGAACAGGTGAACGCGAATGAATTCAAGAACATGGTTCAAGTAGAGTTGTTTTAGCTCATGAACTTCATTAGAATAGATGGAATCTCACATGCCATGTTAGAATGTATATATGTGTGTCTATTTGCTTGATTTAATTTTGTGATTGAATCAAATCTAAATTTTCATAAGTGATTGTGAAATGATATGTTTTATTTCAAAGCAAGACTTATATTCAAACATTAGGTTAAAAATGAATATTGATCGTAGATTTATACATTATTTGTGTGCAGATATGTATAAATTGGATGAAATATTGTACTTATGTGTTCACTTTGGTGTTTTGATAATAGTACACACACACACACACACACACACACAGAGGTGTGTGTGTGTGTGTGTGTGTGTGTGAGTTTGAATATCAATTTGATCATATACATATATACATGTATATATGTATATAATTATAATGTATATATCTAATTATTATAGAAATGAAATCACCTTACTTCGTGAATTTTGTTAATAATTTTACATAATCATTTGATATTATGTATATATATACATATACATAATCATTTGATATTATGTATATATACACATATACATAATCAATTGATATATATATATATATATATATATAATGTTGGCAGACATATTAAATAGCATGTTATTAGTAACAAACCATATCGCATAGTGAAGTCGATGAATAGTATAGACTATGCATTACAACAAACACATTGTGTTTAAACAAGGACTATCTCACATAACAACATACCTTGCAAATAGGAGTCGATGAGTATATCGACTATGTAACCAAACAGACATATAGTATTTAAGTTGAACACAGACTTTGCAAGGAATAACAACCATGATTGTGTTTGAAAAGTTTACAGACTGTGCCATTAAGCATGGACACTACGTGGTATATACTGTTGGAACAAGCTCTACGTGGAATAGTCACAGGCCAAGTGCATTGTTAGACGTGTTGCGTGGGTGGCATGGAAAACTATAATAGCAGTGGATGTAAGCCCGAAACATAGTAGAAAATATAGCATGCAACTAGCATAAATGTATATCATTGGAAATCTAGGAGGACGGTATTGAAAAGATAGTGAGAAATATGCAGAGAATAGTGATGATAGAACAAAGAATAAAGAATAGTGAATAGAGAAGGGACATTAGAGAATAGAGAGGAAAGAACACAAATGATTGAACAACATAGAGGAAGAAAAGCATTGGAAATCTAGGAGTATTGCAGTTAGAATTGGAAGAAGATTAACATTGATCATATCAGACTTGGCTTAAATTTCAGAGGTAGGCTCTTTAACGAGCAATAGTTTATTATATAATTAAGAGTATAAGAACATAATTATCTTGAGATTTGTTTGTTTTTAGATCATTAGAGAAGAAAAGAGTTAAACTTTTGAATTAGATCCATGCAATAGAAGTCATGATGATTATTTGAAATTTCGTTTGAAAAAACCATATAGGTATGTGCATTTTGAATTATCATTTTATTTAATGCATTGATGAAAAATTACTAAATTCAGTTATTTGAATTCATAAATCATGGAAAACACATGCTCGTATCGAACTAAATATGTTATTTGAGAAAGGAAGTAGATAATCAAAAACATGTGGAAAGATAGAGAACTTATGCATTCTAAACTTGGAAATTTGAAACCATAGAAAAGAGAATACAAGTTAATGTATGATTACGCTATTTGGATTTTATGAGAAATAGATAAAAGAATGTGTACTCATATTTTCTATTTCTGAATTTTATTTTTGTCTATATGCTAATATGCATACATGTGCTACACCTTCTTATTTTTAACTCTTGTCCTTGATTTACTTGAAAAGATAGAAGCGAAAGATTGTTTTCTTATTAGATATAACTGGTTGTAAACGAAAGATTGTTTCATCTTTATCTAATGAATGAAAAATTGTCTTCTTTTATATTCATTTATGATATCATACGAACAATAGGAAAGCTATAAATGTTTGCGAGAGTGGGGATAGTTACCTTCTGGGGCAGGTGTCGAATGTGGACTTATAGAGAGAATAGTTTGCTTTTCAAAACTATATTTTATTGCTATGCATGGCATTATACTCGAACGAGTAGCTTTTTGACCATTGAAATAGATGGATTTATCTATGCTCTCTACCATATCCTTGATTGATCTTGCCTGTTTCTTAATGGAATTAGAAAATTGAAAATGCATGCATCACTCTAGGCATGCACCAGATTCCATCTTGTCTATCGAATTCTTTTTGCTAAGCAATTCATGCAGGGTCGGGTATTCTTGATTGACCAATAATTTTGGGGAAGTGTAAGCTTCAAGGTTGGGTGGAAAATGCACTTGAATCTTGTTCTCGTCTTCATTCTAAAGATTGCATTGAAGATAACTTTGGATTGTAGATCAATGGATGCATCTCATCCTTTACTTTATATTTTTCTTGTTTTTTGAACTTAAGGCATTGGAAAGGCCTAAGTATTGTATGTAGATATGATTGAGAAACTACTTGCATATTCTTATTGAATATATAATCTTTACCTCTTTATAGAAATTGTGTGTTTAATATGATATCGTTGGAATGATCATTTCTAGATCTAAGGATAGTGGAAGTAAATAGACTTATTAAAAGGAATTATGATTTTATTTAAGAATAAAGAGTATTTTGTTATATTATTGAATTTAGAACATTTTACGACTTTACATGTGTCCCTGAGGCCTATTTGGGAGTGAGACACCCAAATAGGAAGGTTTTATTCCAAATGTGGAGATATTTCCATGTTTTAAGATATTTGGGATATTTTCACAATTTTTTCCCAAATTTAAAGACATTTTCCCCAAGTTTTTAGAAATTTGCGATATTTTGGGAATATGCACATATATGGTGAGGGCTAAGGGATAAGGTTGACTAAACCCTATGGTTAGTGAGGCAGATGAAGTTAGAGGAAGGGTTAGATGAGGGTTAGAGTTAGGAGACGTGGGAAAATAGAATTAATTAATTCTATGAGAGGATCAAGAGGAAAAGACAACATGAATTAAATAATCAAATTATGTATTTGATATATTTAATAGAAGAAGGGGTCAAATTCAATTAATTAATTGATTTATGGTTGTCAATTAATTAGTTAAAAGGGGACTATACCATAATTAATAGAATTAATTAGCTAGAGGGAAAGAACACTAACTAATTAAAGAATACATAATTATTTAATTAAAGGTGCTCGGGATAGATAAATTTAATTAATTAAATTAATCTAATTTAGGTGTCTACATTTTCCCCCTCTTTGCGATAATACTAAAATAGCATCAATGCGAAGACCAAAAGACATCAACAACTCGGTGAAAAGAGAGCAAAAAAATGCCCCCGAGAGACAATTTAGGAAAAAGACAAGAAACAAACTCAATGGGCGAAGACAACACTCAAAAAGGTGACCATAGGGAGAGATGGGAAGAAAAATGGTCCCGAAGCGACCAAAACGATGAAAAATAGGGCTTTAGAAGGCCCTATATTAGCAAATTTAAAGATTTACTATTCACTTTTACCACGCATGAGAGAGAATCTAGAGAAAATTAGAGTGCCTTTGCACTTACCCTGTGCATTCTAGAGCTTTGTGATCATTGGACAAGATGGCGGCTAGGGAGACCCTAAGGCATCACGTAGACGTAGTGGCGAGTGTTAGGCGAAGCTGACGAATTGATCAGGAGGTATGTCTGGAAAAACCTAGACTTTGCTTTAATTCTATGTATTTATTAACATTTAGGGTAAAAGAAACAACATTCCCACCGGTTCATGAATCGCAGGAATGCATGCTAAAGCGATAGGAACAAGTTCCCACTGCTCACGCACAAGAGCGGGATTGAGTAGGAATAAATTAGGGATATATGGGCTCGGGAAAGCGATCCCACAAAAGTAGGTTCAAATATAAGGATGGTGTGAATGCAATCTTGCGAATCTTAGGCCAATAAGATTTCAATCTCACCATTAGGGAAAGGGAGTAGAAAGAAGACATATACTAGCCTATTGTGAGATCACATTCCTGAATTGGTAGGTTCATAGAATATGACAGCAAGAATGCAATCCTGCTATCCAAGAACTAACTAGAATGCATTCTTGTGGACAAAAAGAGGGAAAAATACCACAAATGGTGGGATTGGAGGGAAAAGTAGAGAAAAAAAGAGGGGATCAAGTGACCAAGAATAAATAGGTTAGATAGAAGAAATGATCTGACATGGTGATTGCTTGAGTGCAATGGAGTGTAGACATCTTAGTGAGTCGGGAGAAGCGATTGTCGATTTTATGAGTTGTTGATGGGTTTGGAGCCACGAAGTGGGCTTGGATTAATGTGATTGGACTAGGACATTTAGTGTGCATGCCTCATATTAGATCTCACATGACCATGTTGACGATGTTAACAAAGAGATGGAGGAGCAACATTGCCACATTTCGTTTGTCAACGAGGGAGATGATTGTGATAAGAGATGATGTATACCACATTCTCAAATTACCAATTAGGGGTATCAAAGTGATTACAGAACAAGAACCACCTGATGACACTATACAAAGGTTGGTTGGGATAGGGGTGCAGTTACAACATGGACAATTATCGTTGGATCATGTACTACAACAAGCACCACTTGATCGTCACATTTAATTTTTTGTATGTGCACTAGTTAGCAACTTAATTTTTCTAGATAGAGTCGATCGATCTATTGTACTTGATATGATCCAGGTGTGTATAGATGCAATAGATGGAGGTGACCTATGTCCTAGGGCACCTTAGTTTTGATAGAGTTATACAAAGAGCTCCACCAAATATGCTACCATCGAGGTTACAGTTTTGGGTATGTGACTTTACTATAGGTATGGGCATGGGAGCACATTATGTTGACCCAATCAGTAGGGAGGATGGATCAGGAAACAAACCTACCAATTGTATATAGCTAGAAGGATGGAGTCCACTAGGAGGAGACGAAGGATGTTGACCATTGGAGGGTCATTTTTGATAGGTTAGATGCAACTCATATTACAAGGTGGTCATATATGGGCTTAATAGTCTAGCCAGAGAATCCTCCCCGTGTTCTATATGTTATTACTCCTATGTATATTATTGATAGGCGAGAGCATGTTATAGAGTGATACAGAATTGATTGAGTCTGGTGGCAGTTCGGTTTTGTGCAGGATATACTTGAGGCTCCTCATAGATTCAGGAGGATTACTAAAGAGCAGGTTGTAGAGTTCAAGCCACTTTTGGAGGACAAACATACTCTCATCGATGATTGGACACAACTAGTACCTACAACATGGGACCCTCGAGCAGGAGTGGTAGATCTCGGGGTCACAAATACATACACAACATGGTAGACACAACACAAACTTGTTGCAGTTGGGAGAGCAAGATTGGCTCCTCTAGAGAGCAGGAGGAGAGAGGCATGTGCTAGGGGTGTTAGACTGGATGCATACCAGTTGGCATGAGGTAGAGTAGAGGAAACAACAACGACAATTTTAGGGAGGGCACGGAGCATACTGGTGGCACCAACAACAATGCTTAGGAGAGGACATGGAGAGATACAAGTACAGGTAAGGATGGCTTGGAGATAGGGGTGGAGAGACAAGAGGAGATGGGCCTAAGCTCATGGATGTGGATGCACCAACATCTACGCCAACATTAGCACAGGGATAGGGGAGGAGCACATTGAGATAGGTGCGACCTTGCAAGCAGAGAAGAGAGGAGAGAGGAGAGGGCTCATCTGCACCACCAGATCCAGTTGTACAAATTTAATGCCTTGAGGAGGAAATGGATAGAGTAGAGGTGAGGATTCAGGAGATTACTATGAAGAGGTATAACCCCAGGTAAGAGAGGGATAGGGCAGAGTAGGCCATGACATAGTTGCAAATAGAGAGAGATCAGTCAGTGCAAGATAGGGACACAATTGTAGTTACGAGGGATATTTTTGAGCATGTGCGACGACAACCAAAGGAGACTATTGTTTGGTGTAGACACTTAAATTTGGCTAATCAATTTAGTTAAATTTATTTCCTTTAGCCATTTAATTAATTAAATATCTGATTAATTAAGCCCATCCCTTAAATTAATTAATTCTCCCCTTCCAATCCCTTTAATTAATTAATCTAATTAATTAATTCTCCCCTTTCCAATGCCTTGAATTAATTAATTCCCCCCTTTCCAATCCATGAATTAATTAATAATTCCCCTTTTCATCCCTTTTATTTGAATTAATAAAATTCAAATATTACCTTTTGATCACATGTCTCCTAACTTCTGACTACCTAACTAACCTCCTTCTAACCTAGCCTCCAATCTAAACCTTGAGTTCTAACCAACCCTATCTCTCCAAACTAACCTTATCCTAACCTCCCCTCACATGTGTGTGCACACACATATTCCCTAATTTCCTTAATTTTAAGAAATTAAAGCCTATTTTGGGTGGCTTCCTCCCAAAAGAGACATGTGTCCATGAGGACACATGTCATCCTTCCCCAAGGCATGTGTCCCTCTTTTGGACACTTATCTTTCCCTCTTGAGCCACTTGTCCTAGGACAAGTGTGGAATCTTGTTCCACTTATCATTCCTGGGGTTGCCACTTGTCCTCCTTGAGGACAAGTGTTGTATTTTCCCAATCATTTCCTCTCACACCTTCTCCTATTTAATCCCCCCTCATTTTCATTCAAATCATCCACTTTCATTACATTACATTGTTATAATACAAAATTTATCTCACCATTAGCACATCCATATTGTCATAATGCCTAATTTCATCCCCACTTCATATCATCCAATCCTCATATATTCAATTCAATCACCATAATCACATCATGGGGCAATATTGAGCAATTGTTGCATCAATGAGCACACATCTGACCATGGGATAATCAAATCAAAGATCGAAAATGAAGTTTTCATTCTTTTCAACATCCTAATCTTGAGGTGTTTGAGATAATTGTGTTTTCTTTATTGTCATCGCAGGTATTTCAATCTCTCATATTCGAGCGCAATTTTCCCTCACACATCTGGTACCAGAGAGAGAGGAGGCACGACGTCAGGCTGGGGGAAGTGGTGGAGGGGAGGCCATATTGACATGGATGATAGAGTGTTAGCTGGCACAAACAAAGTCACTCTCCCACCAGGCAAGATGGTACAAGTGTTAGTACGAGATATTATCCCTCCAGAGTAGAGGGAGATGTACATAGCGCCACCCCGAGCCAGAGGATCTAGCTCATCTCACAATAGGGCATCTAGTGGAGGATCAAGGAGATCCAACCAAAGCACCATTAGATCTAGTAGGAGGAGGTACACTCAAAGCAATGGGCATAGTATAAGTTCAACATCAGGATCTACGTAGGGATCCCAAGGGCAGGATCGGGGACAGGGACTAGCCTAGTCTCCCAAAGCATTTTGTCATAGCTTGATGTAGATGAGATGTGTAGTGCCCCTCCCTGACTCATCCTTTATTCTCTCTCACTTGCATGGTCATTTATGATATATATCATGGTATATGTTGCCTCATGGTTATTGGTGGTTGCAAGATTTGTAGGTACTAGACATCAACTCTAGCTGGCCTCACAAGTCTAACCGTGTCTTTATCCTAATGGATTCGAAATGGCATGAGTTCCTTCTACACACTCTAGGCTTAAATTGTCATCCTTGTTAGTTTAAGGTTCATGGAATGAGTTATCGTGCCGATATTTAGTGATGTGATGTTTGACCCTATGTTGGGTTGCCTTGTGGCATTGTGAGTATTTGATTATTTAATTAATAATTAATTGATTCGTATAGTTTATTAAGCATTAAATAAATTAATTGATGACATTAATATTTAATATTAATGTGTGATAAATATTATTGGGAGATCAGTATTCATTAATGTTTATTTTGTGGATTAATATTATTATTATTCGGTGGTTTAATGTTTATTCAAATATTTATTATTTGAGCCTTCGATTATTTATTTATTGTTTATCTAATTATTTATTGGTTATTTATTTTTTATTATTTTTTTACATATTGTCTTCGACTTATTTATTGGGATTTGATTTATTATTATTGGTTGTTGTGAGATTTTGCCAAGATCAAGAGCTCAATGAAATGTACAAATTAGAGAGACAAAATATAGGACAAGAATAAATTTTATTCTCATCAATAGATAAATGATCAATAGTTGTTCATACAACGTAGATGAGCCTGCATATATAGGCAAGGCTATATGGATATGTGAGCACACAAACATGACATGTGGCTCAATAAGAAAAAGGGTAGGTAGGAAATAGGTGTGGTAGGTAGGAGAAACAATAAAATATTTCGCATGAGGTGGATCACCCACCGAAGGTGGAATTATCACTCCACAATAAGTGGATATGATAAAGTAGTAACAAGATCAACACCATAAAAGGTGGAATTTCTCCTACACACACTATCCCAATGTGGCACAACAACCCAAGTGTCTCATACCCAAACTACTATGGAATGCATTTCCTAAGTAAACTTAAGTAAGGTGTAATAATATCCAAGATGAATTATTATTTACACCAACACCCCCCCTTAAGTGTAACTTAGGGGAATGCACTTAAGTCTACAATGCAACTAAGCAATGCAAGATGGGTCCTGGCTACAAGGCCATGTTAGGTACTCAAATGCAAATGCATGCAAACCAATGCAATGAAATCTCTCACAAAGTGGGGAAAGAGAGAAAAATCCAATGGGAAAAAACCCTCTCCCAAAAGACAGATGAAAACATACAAGAGAACTCTCATAGAAGCATGTGAGGAACAAAACCCCATGTGAGGAAAAATTCCCCCCCACATGAGAGAAGAAGAGAAGCTAGGTAGCCCCCCCTCAATGTGGAATCTGCACCAATGATAGAAGCTCGATGATGTATGAAGAAACTGCTCCACGACCATCGAACAACATTCCTCCCCTTAGGAAGAAACAAAACCAAAGGTGTATCCATGAAGACTCCCCAATCATGAAGGGAAGATGTATGAAAAAAACTCATGATGAATGAAGTCTCTGAAAACTGCTCAAGTGTTCCCATGTCGATGCTAAAAGATACCCCCTCCAAAGGTGGTAAACTTCTCCACACTACTAAAAAAGGCACTCTAAGATCTAGTGGAGATAAATGTAGAACAAGTCCCAAAGACTCACATGTCTCCTCAAAAGATAAAGAGACCTCCTCCAACTGTTGTACATAAGTATCCACAATCATATCAACCTCAAAAAAATGATCATGTAGAGAATGAAAAAGAGGGTCAAAGTGTTCCCTCGCAACAATCGAAGAAGGATCATCTTCGTCAAAGAGAAGATGAATATCATCAATGATGTCTCCCAAATTTGCAATGTAGGATTCCACAAACAAACCTGCAATGTCTGTCAAGTACTTATCCTGTGAAATTGAAGTTGGAAGACAAGATATATCCTGCTGCACTGAATCACATAAAGGCAAAATTGTCGCACTAGTTGCATCATCAGGTGCAATAGGTGATGTGATATCAATAAGAGGAGATGAAACACGAGACTCAAGAACAGGGTCACATGTGAGAATCCCCAAGTTCAAGTACTCAAAGTTATCCTCAAAATCTGAATCATCACAAGAAGTGTGATCATCATGTGAAGAATCATCATATGTGAAATCATCATCATCAACAAAATTTGAAAAGGAATATAACCAAGATGCATGATCAACCACCCTAGTCGCAATGATAGCTCTAGTCGTCAAGTCTCTAATGAAAACCAACTCAAGTGTGAACTCCACAATTCTCTTAGTTGCGCCATGTGTGATTTGATAGATGGAAAGGAGATTGTTTGTCAAATGGGGTACACACGACACATCATTGAAGGAGTTATCCCCAATGGAAATAGATCCTTTCTCAATCACATCCATGTACGTATGATTGCCCATCAAAATCTACAGCATGGTGCAAGGCTCAAATGTAGAGAACATAGACCACGAAGATGCTATATGATGAGAAGCCCCTGAATCTTGAAGCCATCTCCCTGAATCATGACTTGTAGTATCATGAAGAGCTTTTCCTTTTCTTGTCCCAAAAGAGTGAGTCTTCCCACTTGTAGAAGCCATGAATGCTTGCCCTTTTCCTCTTGAAAGTGTGGAAGGGGAAGTTGATGAATCATCCTTCTTGTAGGCATTAGGCAAATCAATGTTATGCTTTTTTCAGGATATGTGAGAGCTCATCAATCTTCTTAGAATGGCAAAGACACTCCTCATGACCAAACTTTTTACAATAGGCACAAGTAGGTCTCTCCCTCTTTGGTGAATTGTCCCTCTTGGAAGAGGATGAATCTCCTTGTTGTGGAGAAGGTGGTGCTTTGTCCTTAGGCTTTGATTGTCATTTCTTCTTGTTTGAGTTGTCCTTTCCTTGATTTCCTTTGTTCCCTTGATTTGCCACTAATGCTTGAGACTTAGAAGCCTTAAGAATGCCCATGCTTATCAACTTAGTTTGTTCCATCGTCAATATTTCAGTGAAAGCATCAAATGTAGGCATTGTGTAGCTTGAACCCATTGTCATCCTATGGGTTTGCAAACTAGAAACAAATGCTGCATATTCTTGTGAAGTTTTCCCATCAAATTGAAGATCAATTGAGTATCCTTCTTATCAATGCCACAATCCTTGAGTTGTGCCCTCAACTATTTTGCCTTAGTGACATAATCTTGTATAGTATCAAAGTTCTTGGCATCTAACATGGTGAGATCACTATCAATCTGATATCCCCTAATCTCGTCAACTTGACCATACAAGTCTTGAAACTTTTGCCAAGCATCCTTGATTAGAGTACATTTCTCAAAATGAAAAATGAGATCCTTTGATACATACTTTCTTAAGGTACCAATTGCCATAATATTTTTAGTGAGCCAATCCAAGTGACCAACAGGATCAGCGGAAGCAACAATAGTTCCATCAATATAATGAGTTGGTCCTTTTTCCATAAGTTTACTCCATGCATCAATTTTCCAAGTAGCATAATTATGAGGAGTTAAGAGAGGAAACTTAGGAGAACCCATAGCAGCAAAAAGGAAGAAACAAAAGAACACAAGAGACACCCCCCCAGATTCAATCAATCAAAGTACCCCCCCAAAAAAAAATAAAAAAAATAAAAAAAATGATGATTTTGACACTTTATATGTAGTGTGTGTACAATAGGCCACTTGCAAACAATGGCAAGGTGGACTTCTGATTTTGTTTTGCAACTGCCCCAATAGGTTGAGAACTACAATGCAAAAGACCAACAAGATAGATTTATGTAATACAAGTGCCAAATTGGCCAAAAAAGACCATATGCTGAAAGTGCAATTTCTATCCAAAATCGCTCCAAATTGATAGCATATTATGAGAGTAGACAAAAAATTATGCACTTTAAAAAAAATGGCACCTAAAAAGGAGTTCGTATGAGCCCAAACGGAGTCCTGAAAGTTGCAGAAATGAGGATTGGACAAGCACAGTCACCAAAAACTGTGATTTTTGAAAAATATTTCCACCAAAATAAGAAAATAATGCCACCACAAGAAAGTACACAAAATTTTAGCCCATTTTAAAAAAAAATGCACCAAAAAAGGAGCAAAAATGAGCAAGATATGGCCATTTGAAGTTGAACTGCAAAATCAAAAAGCTCAATGAAGGGGGCCTTCCAAATTTTCAAAAAAATGATGATGTAAGAAAAACACGAGGGAAAATTTGATGACTGTCTATCCGTTGCGAAAACTTCACCTCCCTACTGACTGGGTGTTCGTACAGTACAGACTGACATGTGGCACGATCTGGTTGGCCGAAATAGTTGACATGGTAGTACAAAATGATGATGTGGACTGTATAGAACTGGTGAAGTGGCGCTGACATGGTGTGTTGATGTGGCAGCCAACTGGGCTGCTGACCATGCAGGTCAGAGTCATGGTGCTGACTGTGTTGGAGACTGCGTGGCAGGGTGGTCCACGTGGCGACTGAGGTGGCAGTGGGGCCCAACAGAGGAGGTACACAACAGGGTGGACGTACCCTGCCGTGTGGCACTGCAGGTACATGGCACCAATGAGAGCTGTGTCGGCAAGCGAGAAGGGAGTCGGTGTCGGTGGCACTTGGTGGCGGTCATGAGACAGAGCCAGCAGTGGCCAGCGGGAAGGAAGTCGACCGACGTGGAGGCCGGAGCTGGTACATGTACGACGCACGACAACCCGCACAACTTGCAAAATCACTACGCCTGGTACGGGGGTCACAAGGGGGGGGTTTGCGGACCCCCAAAAATATATATATATTTTTATTTTATTTTTATTTTTTTAAAAAAAATTTACGCCTTTTTCTTTTTTTTTTAATTTTATTTTTCTGAAATTTGTACCATATCATCCAAATTGGGCAAATTTTTTCCCCAAGCCCCAAATTTGAATTTCACCCAATATAGACAAATTTATACTCAAAATTCATGGAAACGACCACCTGAACGAAATGACGAGGTCGGATCCGATCTAGGATGCCTCCAAAAGATGCTTCTCCTTAGATCTGCCTCTTGACGCTGCAATAATGCCTCTCAAAAGATGAATCAATGACGCTCTAATGGCTCTGATACGACGTGAGATTTTGCCAAGATCAAGAGCTCAATGAAATGTACAAATTAGAGAGATGAAATATAGGACAAGAATAAATTGTATTCTCATCAATAAATAAATGATCAATAGTTGTTCATATAATGTAAATGAGCTTGCATATATAGGCAAGGCTATATGGATATGTGAGCACACAAACATGACATGTGGCTCAATAAGAAACAAGGGTAGGTAGGAAATAGGTGTGGTAGGTAGGAGAAACAATAAAATATTCCACATGAGGTGGATCACCCACCGAAAGTGGAATTATCACTTTACAATAAGTGGATATGATAAAGTAGTAACAAGATCAACACCATAAAAGGTGGAATTTCTCCTACACACACTATCACAATGTGGTACAAACACTCAAGTTTCTCATACCCAAACTACTATGAAATGCATTTCCTAAGTAAACTTAAGTAAGATGTAATAATATCCAAGAGGAATAATTATTTACACCAACAGTTATTATATTATTATATTCTCTTGTTACTATTTGAGTAATTAAATACTATAAATCTTATCTGCCCTATATAACTATTGGTTGAGATTTGGGGGTAAGTAAATAATATTATATTTATATTATTTGTCTCTTGGATGACATATTTTATAGTTTGTATGAAGTTTATTTATTGAATTATCTGAGCATTTTATATCTTAAGGTTTGAGAAAATATATATGTATATGTGTTCCAATGGATATTATTGTCCATTTTTCCCATGCATGGTTTTTTACCCAAGCCTTCTATGTGAAATGTCGGGAATATAATGGTTATTTGTGTTGTATATTTGGTGTGGTTTTCCCTCAGACTGTGTGTGTGCCATAAGTTTTTTCGTCTTTATATTTATTGTTTTGGAGATTTTATATTGGCATCTGTATTAGTTATGTAGCTTGGTCGGAAGTTTATTTTGTGTTTCTGTGAGAGAAATTCTTACGCATTTGATTACCTTTGGTTATTATGTTAAGTCCATTGGGTTTTATTGGAACTTGAATCCCTTTTTATGGAGTTTGGTGTTGTCTGAAAATTGTAATTATTTTTTGGACTAGTCTTGTTTCAGAGTTTTTCATGTTTGGGGTCGTATGCACTATTATCTTTGTCATATGCGTTGAAAGTCTCTACAAAGGCATTGTTATTATTGATGAATGTGTTATGTGAGAGGTAAATGCATTGTTGTCTTCCTTGTATGCACCATTCTAAAGAACAGGGGTGTTATTTCATTTGTCATACGCGCTATGGGAAATAACAAAAGTGCTATAGAAACTAGTATAGTGCTAGCCTATTGGGCAAAGGTGCTGAATAAAATGTCAGAAGCCCTAAACTGTTAGGCAAATGCTCTATTCTTCTATGTCAACTATATCTTGATGTTTTGGGTCTTCTATGTTAGTTTTTCTAGTTCTATCTTTTGTACCAGAGGTAATTGATGATATTTCCTAAGATTTTTCAGTATTGTTTATAGTTCAGATTTGATCGTTTGATGTGTTTATGGCTCTGGCAAGATGTTTAGTGCCTTGTCATTGAGGTTGTCTTGTTTACTCTAGCAAGTTGATAAGACTTGTTATTAAGGATGGTTTATTGTTTAGCTCTAGCGAGATGGTTGTGCCTCATTTTTGAGGATTTGATATTGTTTATGACCGAGTAAGTGGATGTTTCCTTACTCTTATTCATTGATATGTTGATTAGTGTTGAGGCTCTTGATTATGTATTGGCATCTTGTCTTTTGGTGATTGCGAATATTGCATATGTTATGTGGATACTTTTATGATGTTGCTATCGAGCCTCCTTGTTATCCTAATGTTATTGTTTATGTTACCCTAAGGTATTGGAACATGGTTAGGAGGAGTGGGATTTCATGTGATGACCGAGATCATGGCATATAAGATGCTAAGAGGTTCCTAGAAAGGATGCTTGGAGTCTAGACCACCAGGGCACATTGAAAGTTTTCCTTGTTTAAATAAGTGATAACATTAATAATTAATTAGATGGGTTGGGTAATTAGGTTCTTAAAATTGTAAGTTAGGACAAAGGGCTGCTATCATTTGAGTACTTTGATGATTGCCCTATCTTTCTAATGACTAATCATTAGACCTTACTCGACTTTATGGCCGCTAATAATTCCCTTGATGCTGCTATGAATGAGTATGCTCCTCTTCTCTGCATTTTGGTTTCTACTTAACCATGACAGGGGTATGGGGTTGATCTTTGATGTTCTTTTGCTTTTTTTGTCTTATCCACACCTCGTGACTATGATTAATCCATAGGCTCCTTATTTTGTGATCAACATATCATTTCATAGTTATTATGTGTTATTGGATGCTTACTATCCTAAAGTTGCAAATGCATTGTGGCTAGTGACAGATATGTCCTTGAATTTGTTGTCTTTCAAATGGAGATCACTGCCCTTTTGGTATTATGACTTCACTGCAATCATGGACTGTTGCTATTACTGTATTAGAGCCTTTAAGCATTAATATGACTTTGATCTCACTGTTATTTATGTGACAAATCTTGTCTCAAGGTTGCTCGTTTATTTTACTAGTTGCTTTCATTAATACTTTTTGCATAATATATAAGTGCTACCTTTCTTGCTATTTACTAGCTCTAAGATTGCTACAGGGCATTCTTTGTGAATATGTATTGTACTGTGAGATAAAAACTTGCAGATCTATTCTTCATCACTGTGCTTTTGGCTGAGAAAAGTCTTAATTCTTTTGTGTATTACTCCTTAATGTCCCTATGTTATGATTTTAACTACATCTATGTATGAACAAAGCCCCCCTTTTGATTGTATATTGGTGTTGAGCTTTTTCATTGTTCATGAAGTCCTTCAAAAAAATACTCATTATTGCTTTTGATAGTGACATATGATTGCATGCTCTAGAGTCTTTCACTGTTTTTATGATTTTGATATCACTGCCTTGATAACCAAGGCTCTATTGCTCTGGGTGATCAATCCATGGCACTGTGAATAGTTATCATGTTAGGATGTACTTTTGACTGTCCTTTTATAGTCTTATGATGATTAAGGGCTACTCTTTCGAGTTGGATACATGGTTGCACTCTGTTACTGTATCTTTGGGGTTTGTGAATAAGGCATTGTCTGGCTGTCTAATATGTCAATATGATTCCCTTGGACACAAACCCGTTGTTTATGACAGTGATCTCAAAAGTTCATTGTTGTGAATGATGAGACCCTGTACAATGAAGCCACATTGACATAAAGCATGTTGGGCTCAACCCTCTGGGGAGCCTCATTTTACACCACATGCTTGAATGATAAAGATAAATCAGTAATGCACTATGTACTTGTACTTGCATAGTGAACAAACAAGTTGGCAAAACAAGTGCGTCTTTTGGTCTCATGATAAAATGCCTCGGTGATAGATTCTTTTTAGCTTCTCTTGCATTCTTTTTGATATCTGCTTCTGAATCTAACTCACTGATAGCTATAGACATATATTTTGGTATTTTATATGCAAATAGACTATATTTATGTTGAGTTTGAATATGAAAGTATGATAATCCTCATTGCTCTAACTCAAATATAAATTATCTTGCAGGTACTCTTGGAATGGGAGCAGAAGAACCTAGAGTGGATGGGAAGCTAAAAGTTTGACAACTCCTTCAAGTTTGGACTCATTATTCCAAGCAATGATGGGTCACCCTACCTTCATATTCTTCTATATCTTCTATAATATAGTATATTTTCATATTTGTATGAAAATATATGTTTATTGTTTTGTCAGCTATTCCCACGACTTGTGTGGGACACCTTACACATTTCTTGTAAATGGAAAAGTTATTTCCATGCAATCTTTTGTTGTTATTTCTTTGAAATACTTGCATATGTGAAATCAATTTTGACTTTTAAACCATAATGTGCAAATGAAGAAACTTGTAAAAAAAATTGTGTACCTTTCTTCAAATGCAATGTTTAAGGCTTGTAATAGGGCATCAAATTTAGTTGTAGCAAAATTTAGGTAACATTTTGGCTACCTCTTAGGGATGTTTGCTTGCTAAACAAATAGATCAGTTGCCTTAAAGTGCATCCATTGGGAATGGAGTCAAATATGTGCTCTTCCATATTTCTGGTAGCTCAACTACTGAAACATCACCAAAACAAAACTGAAAACAAACTACTATGGCTTTGCTTATAGTGGGGCCTGAAAACTATGCTTCAACACTTCTTGAAAAGTAAAAACTAAACTGAAAACTAAACTAAACTGAAATGTGCAAGAAGCGCTTAGGAGAAAATTGAACCGAAACTAAAAAGTGCGACCTACTCTACCCTATCCTAACCAAGAACTAAACTTGGTTATACAAAAAACATTCACTGGTTTTGAAAAGTAACATCCTTTTCTTACCAACTTGGGATATTGCAAAAGCTTATGAATAGTTGAGGAAAAATGAAGAATGAAGAGGTGCTTCACAAAAAGCTGCAAGACTACTCCAAGAATGAAAATACAGTGAATCACCTCTTCATTTTGTTCACACACACTACTACCTAAAAGGGCATAGACCAACTAAGTAGGATGTTCTTCTATTGAAGCTTCATTTTTAGGCATAAGCTCATCTTGTGTTGGCTTTTTGGTCTCCAATCTAGAAGCATGTCTGATTGGGCATCCTCTTTAGATGCTCATCTTAAGGTATTCATTGTTGGTTTCTACTTGCTCGACTATCTTCTTAGCCACAACTTCTTGCTTACCATTCTACTCCATTTGAACCATACTTGCTTTCATGTCAACCTCTTGAACTTTTTTAACAATCATGCTTTCCTCGTTTTTTTTCTCATGGATCAACGGGCTGACACTGTCATTTCCATGCTCTTGCTGATCACAACTTGCCATCTTTGTTAGTTCATACATGTTAGCCTCATCATTAGCAATAAACAAAGGAAGATCAACAAATAAATTAGGTTGATTATGAGATTCAATAACCATTTCATTTACAATACCCTGCTATTCCAACTGGATGTCTTCAAATGATGATTGCTTAGCATCTAAATTTGAAACAAATACCTCTAGATCATCCCAAAATGAGTCCTCTTCATCATTATTTTCATCTTGCTGAGAGAGAGGACTATCTATTACCTTGTTGTAGTGCTCTCGAGTAATCAAAATAGTAATATTTTGAACTTCTTCTTCTTGTCTTGAAGTTGGTATGACCGTGTTCAGAGCTTCTTTAATTTCATCTTCCACCAAAAGTGGTAGCCCATCAAACCAAATAGTTAGAAGTAGACAATTATCAACCTTTTCATAATTTAGAACCTGTTGTTCCTCATCTGTAACCTCTTCTATCTCTTGTAACCAATCTAACCTATCATCTTGAATATCATATGTGTGCATATCAATAGGTGGGAGGTTTAATTTTTCTTCACGAAGCACCTCCTTTTCTTGATCTTTGACTTGAATATCTTGAGGAATCAAAACATCCATGGGTTCTTCAAGAATGAATTGTTGAGGTTCTTGAACTGAAAGAGGTTTTCTAAAACTTGAGAATGCAAACATGTGAGGTTCTTCTTTTATAGGTTGATTTTGGATGGAAAAAGCTGGAATTGAAATGTGTACAATCTCTTGCTCTTCAACATAGTATAGTCCAATGCTCCATGTTCTTGTTGTTATGAAACTTCTGCTATATTTGAACCATTTGCAACAAAAATAAGAGGATCATTGGCAAAAGCAATGGAAGATCCATCTTGAGAGGTCTTCTCATGTTCAATCTTTTGTTGCTGCAATTGGTAACACCTTATAGCTAAATGCAAAGGATTTACATTTCTAATCTTCTCCCAAAGTAGTGAGTTATCCTGATCAATGGGTTGCTCTTCTTTTTCTTTCTTCATATTAAATCAAGGTTTCATTTATATGGTTGATGGAGAAATCTCGCAAGGTGAAGAAGATGACCCTTTCCAACTTGGAATTTGAAGGATAGGAGGGTCATAAGGAGGCTTACTATGTGGCATTATGGCCTCAGAAGGTAAGTCTTGTTTAAAACTTGGAAATTTATACTTGGGAAATTCTTCCTTCACAAGCTGACTTGGGGCACAAAGGGTTGATTGAGGTCCCTACCTCCATATCTAAGCAAGAAATACCTTCATTTGTTCATCTTTTATTGCTATTTCCTTTGCCATGTTTTCTTCATGTCGCTTCTGCTGCGCCACTAGATATCTCTTATAGAATTGGTCTTAACGATTCAACTTCTCCTGCTCATGAAGATAGGCTTGATAAGCACACTCATCCTGTTGTTAATTAAGCTCTTATTGTCTCTTTATCTCATCCATCTACCCATTGTAGTTTTGCAATATGCTTTCGATGGATAGTTGCTCAAAATTTTCATCATTCTAGAGCTAGTTAGAAATATTATTGATGCGCTGCTAAATGGACAAGGTTAGCAAATGACAAACAACACAAGACACAAGAAATCATTAGTGTTAGTCAATCAAAAACTAATCTAAATAGACATATCAAAAGAGATACTAAAATCATGCTAATATATCTAACAAATGAAACAAATATAATAAGACATCTCCAAATGCCTCTTAGCATGCTCTTAGCTCCTTCTCCCTTGTTCCTCTCCTCTCCAAGTTCCAAAATAGTGTAGCTCTCAACAGCTTTTTGCACTATGGATGCTTATGGAGGATTGAGATTTTAGTATTGTGCTCCAAATGTAAAATGAAAATCTAACATACTAGATGCTATTGAAATAATTGATTTAAACCAAAATAATAAGATTTTAGTTTGCTATGCTAAATGCTCTCTAAAATGCCTATAGGTTAAATACATACAAGTTTTCAGGATTTGGATTATGAAGAAATGGGCTCTATTTATAGGAAAAATGGAGCAATGGATGGTTGAGATTGAGTAATCTCAACAAGAGTCAGGATTGAATGATTTCAAATCCATGTGAGAGCTTTCAACCCAATCCCAGGATGACAAGTGTCAATGTGAGATAGGTTGAAAGGAGAGGGAATAAGCATTAAATGCTTGATATGACCTTGGGAGTTAAAGTCAAGGTTAGTTGAATGAATAAACCCTTTATTCAAAGAATAAAGCTTTTATCCAATGGATAAACTCTTGTGCAAATGTAAAAATGATAAATATGGTCAAAGCAATAAATGTTTGGGGAGACAAGTTTGAAATAACCATAAATGGTTATGTAAGAGCCATAAATGGTCATGTAAGAGCCATTAGTGGTCTTAGAAGACTTTGGGGGTTAATTTGTTGAACACACAAAGCATTAAATGCTTTTCAAAGACTTTTTGAAGTCTTTGAGAAGTGACTTCATTTTGCTTAGGAATGTAACAATATTTAGGGGATGGATTAGGCTAATTAGGAAGGGTTTAGAAGAATCTAGAAGGAGATTAGAATTGCAAGTGGGTTTGGTGGGTGAGGGAAAATAGGATTTTATTAAAATAAAAATTCATTTATTTCAATAAATAGGTGCAAGTTGCATTTGTAGGAAAATGCAAGCGGGGGGGGGATAATGATTTAAATAAATGTTTTTATTTAATTTATTTAAAAGAGGAAAATGGGATTTTAATTAAATAAATAGATTTTATTTATTTAATTGTTTTGAATTTGATTTAATGAATTAATTAAAATAAATTGAATAATTTATTTAATTAATAGGAGAATGTTTGGAGATGAATTAATTAAATATTAATTTAATTAACTGATGGCTAGTGGATTTTTAATCAAATAAATAGCGAATATTTATTTAATTAAGCTAGACAGATTTGTGTGACTACATTTGCCCCTCTTTGAGACGGTGCGGTTTATCGCGTCGTTTCAAAGAAAAAAAAATAGGTGTGAAGAAATGCCCCATAAAATGTAAATTTAATGGGTGGTATGCCCCTTTGAGAGATGGGCCAAAAAATCACGAAAAATCAAGCGATCTCTCGAAAAAGAATGAAAATTGGCAGGGTGTTAGAAGAAAAGGAGTTAGCCATACGGGTGAAAAATAGAAAAAAATGGAGGTAAAATGGAGAAATGGGGAGCTCGGGAAGTTTACGGGGACCACGGTGATGAGCGGGGGGAAGTTATAGTGATGGTGAAGGGTATAAATGGGGTGAAAGGGATGAAAACAGGATCATTTGTGATCGCGACTTGGGTGAAACGAGAGCTCTGATAGTGACATTTTAGAGGAGTGAGCAGCAGTCAGGATGCCGATACCGATTACAGAGCACAGATTTGAGCGAGTCTGACGGTTCCAGCGGTCAGACGACTACGGACCAGCGGTACGTAAATTGGAATTTTGAATTTTTAAGCATTTTTTATAGGCTTTTTGTTGAGTCTAAGTCGAGTCGGAGCAATAGTGCCGAAACTATGGTTTTGGCGCTTTTGCTCAATGAACTAGCACTATGGTGTCGCAATGGCGCTATTGGTCTATTGTTTGAGCGCTTTTGAAATGTTTAAGCGCTATTGTATGTATGTTTAGGCGCTATTGATCAATAAGCGTTATTGAGTGCTTAATTGAGCGCTATTACTCTTAATTAGCGCTACTGTGCAGTTGTTTTTGCGCATTTGTAGTTTGAGCATTGTTGGATAGCTGATTGAGCACTTTGGTTAGGGTTGTAGTGCTATTGTTGAGAAACTAGCGCTTTTGTTGGTAAAATAGCGCTTTTGTTTTAGGATAAAGAGATGCCCCAGTTTGGATAAAGAAAATCTCTCATTTCCAATGATGGATGGATAGTGATGTGAAGTGGGAGTTGTTTTGAACCATAGTAGCCTGATGAGACCTAGGTCATTTTTAGGATAAATGTCCGTTTGAAGTCTAGGTGGCCATGATTGCTTACCTATTGAGACCTGAAGATACTTGATCAAAGTATCTGTTGATAGTCTAAGTTTAAACTTAAGAAATTTTGAAAACAAAACAACTAATGATGATTGATGAATGTCCATGTGCAGGAGGATCTAGGCGTGTTGCAGTTAGGCGAGAGACATCCTGCGACACAGGGGTTGCGGGATCGATTGATAGAGGCAGAGATAGATTGTATTGCTGCTACTGAATTGTATGAGGTGATGCACATGCCCGTGATTCAGATGAATCACGGTTTGATCACAACGTTAGCTAAGCAGTGGCACAGCGAGACGTGCACCTTCCATCTGGCACAGGGGGAGATGATAGTGACCCTAAAGGATGTGTGGCGCATCCTGCGGATTCCGATTCGGGAGGAGCTGGTCACATATGATAGATCCTAGGGGACCCTTGTAGTTCAGAGGTTTTTTGATGAGGATGTTTTTATCGATGATGGTTCTATTGCTTGGGAGGAGATAGTTGTGCTATATGAGCCTCTACCAGGAGTCTTATCAAGTATCGTGGGAGGACTTCTGTGTCCTAACAGGCGATCACATGGTTTAGCCGTGGGATGGGGCAGGTGATCGAGATGATGATTACTAAGGGGACTCGATTTGCGTGGGGGTCGTGCGTGCTAGCACACCTGTACCAGGAGCTTCATGAGGTGGTTTACCGGGGGAGAGGCTCCTTAGCAGTGGGCGTGACGCTTCTACATATTTGGGCCTGGGAGCACCTACCAGTGACTCGAACAGTGAGTCTGAGGTTCCGCGCAGTAGATCAGTCGTATATGTTCATGTATAGCGACATGATGAGTCAGCCCCACCTGGGGAAGTTAGAGTGATGGCGGCGGGCACTGGACGATCTAGATGCAATCATATGGTGACCATACCTGGAGTGTGAGCCATGGGATGATGATGCAAAGGCACCGCCCTATGTTTTTATGACCCGATTCCTCATTGGGAGGACCTTGTACCATGTGGAGAGATAGGTGCTCGGGAGAGTTCTGAGACAGTTTGGACAGCAGCAGGGACTGCCTAGTGGATCGGGAGAGTATGCGCGGGTGATTCGGGAGAGGTACGCATGGGGGCCAGTGCTGCCGTATGACCAGGCACTAGCGGAGTTTTGGATGCTACAAGAGAGACCGTGGGATATACGACTAAGGGTCGTGGATGGAGGAGTAGCAGATGAGTACATGCAGTACCGGGCAGCGCACCCGATCTTACGGATATCCGATCCAGCAGAGCCAATCCCGAATTTTGAGGATGAGAGGGGACGAAGACGGAGGAGGGCAGGAGGTTGAGGACTGAGGGCAGGTGGAGGAGGTGGAGGAGAGGGTGGAGACGGAGGAGGAGGAGGAGGAGGAGGTGGTGGTGGTTTGAGGATGCGGATTCAGCGGAGAGGGAGAGGTGGACTGCCTCTACGGATAGCACAGGGACCATTGATACAGGGAGGAGTTCGGTTGGGTGGGAGGGGGATGGAGAGGGAGATCCTGATGGACAGAGGGGAGGGAGCTACTGGAGAGGGTGGTACAGGTGAGGCGGCTATGGATATCGAGGAGGGAGCCACTGGAGATCTTCGAGATCACATGATAGCACACTTGCAGACCCGGATAGAGGATTTTGAGGCGGAGGTGGCGGCTAGGGATGTGCAGCTATTTGCACAGGAGTCAGAGCTGGTGGTGGTGCTACAGGAGAGGGATAGTGCAGTGGAGAGATTAGCAGAGCTACAGGAGAGAGTCCGGATTGGAGTAGGAGCACAGGGGGCTAAGGGGGAGGTGATGAGGGAGATGCGACGAGCACAGGCAGAGATAGACTACTGGCGGGGTTTATATGAGCAGGTGGTGCTAGCTAGTCAGCGAGCTCTTAGCTATTCTCAGATGCGGCAGGCCAGATCAAAGTGATCACAGAGGGTGTAGAGCAGTGGGGGTGTGATGGGTCCTCTACGGAGGGAGAGATCGGGGGATGCAGGAGTGAGTGGGGGTTCGATGAGGCCTCCACAGAGAGATGGATCAGGTGGTGCAGGCACGAGTGGGGGAGCAGGTGGCGATGGTGGGACAACATCTGGCCAGAGTGGCATTTGAGAGAGCATTTTTGCATGTATGTATTGTATCATTGTTTATTTTTTGGACTGTATCTTGGATTGCTCTTGGTAGCCGATTTTGTAGACTTCATTGTACTCTGATATATGAGATGATATATATGAGGAGATCCCATATTTTGATGATATGCAGTTGATTATGTATGGATGTTTATGCAGGATGATGAGTTTATTTGCTTAGATGGATATGTGTACATGTATGCATTTGATGATATGTTTCTTATATGCATGTTTTTATGATGATTTATGATGTTGGATACTGACAGATGAATGCAGGTTTACATATGTATGATTTGTTTGATTTTTTTGATGTAATGTTTTATGTATGTAATGTCATGATGATGATGTATGCTTATGATGATTTAGGAACAGGATTTTGGTGTTTCCTGTTGTGATGTAATGATGAGATAATTTATGTGATGATGTTAATGTAATGGTTGAATGAATGATGTTATGTATGGATATGCATCTAGATGTTTTTAGATGAATGTAATATGGATAAACAAAATGTAAAGTGCAAATGTTTATTGATAATGTCTAAATGAATGCCTATGTATAAATGGATAAAAATGGTATGAAAAATGTGTTTTTGGAAACAAATGGTTTTATGATTCTAAATGCGTAAAAATGTTTAAGTAAAAATGATAATATGATGATAATACAACTCCTGGTTTTAATAACTGCACCTTAATGCAATTTAAAAAGAGGATAATTAATGCAATGTGAATGAATCCTAAAAATGAGCATAATAAGATACTTAATAATGGATGAATGAATGCACCTTTTCACTAATGAATGTATGCAATGATAAATGAGAAAGGATAATGAAATGGCGATGGATAAATGATAATAAATGAATGCATAGTAAATGGCTTAATCAAGGACGATTTTATCCTACAAATGAATCTAATTATTTATGATTGATGCAATGATGCAAATGATTAATGAAGAACTAATGTCAAAAATGAACTATATGCAATGTTAAGTTAAAAATGACATGAATGTACTTAATGCAAGATGCAACTAAATGCGACGATGATATGACCATGAGGAATGCAAGGTTTTTGAGACTTTGCATGATGCATTGATGATGTATCAGAGGACTTGGTCATGATTGTATCCAAGACTAGCTTTTATGGTCACTTTTGCATATAAAAGCCTACATATGAATGAATGAATGGATGGGTGATATGCAACCGAATGCAAGATATAAACAGATGAGATGAAAATGATGATCCATAGTGCTCTATTTTCATCATTGAGCTTTTAAAATGTTGGAAGAGAATACAAGCATCTTGACATAATGATTCAAGATGACCTGAGTATTCCTTACATGGATTTTATATAGCAAGTTAATACAAATGACTTGATATAAGGGTCAAGTCGACCAGAGTATTTCTTGCGGAACAGATAAGGATTATCTCCATTTATGCATGACTTGGATCATCCTCCTTGATCTTAGGCTGATCATATCTTGAGACAAGTGCATACCGTACTAAGAGATAAAAACCTTTATCCAAATTGGATGAGGGGGAAGGAACCAAAGGAAGAGCAATGTTTCTGCAAACAAACAATATATACATAAAGAATAAAGAATAAGGATCCTTGGTAATGGTTCATGCTCATATGGTCGAGGTATACGCTGTAGTCAGCAAGCCGTAGCTTTGTGAACTTCCCACGTAGACATCATTAGTACATGCCCTAGAACTTCATCGGAAATAAGGCGCAGACAATACAAAAAATAATGCCAAAAGATCCCGATACAGATAAATGAATGATTATACTCATAGATCAACCAAGTATTTGATAGCTTAACATAATTTTCTTGTCAAAGAAAACGTCACTTTTGTCTTTTGTTTTGTTAAGGAAGGATGCATCCTTGTTAAAGACAATTTCCGATTTGTTGATGTTGATTGTGTGGTTTGATTGATAAGTGGTCATCGTGTGAGTATTATGTCAATGTTTGTTTTGTATCTGTGTGGATGAGTATGTACAAGGTGTTGCCATGTTTTTGTGTGATTTTTGATGGTTTTTCATTGTTTTTGGATTTTGTGGGATATTTTTTTGAATGTTTTTGGATTTTGTGAGACATTTTTTTGAATGTTTTTTGGATTTTGTGAGACATTTTTTAATGTTTTTTGCCAATGAGTCACCAGTAATGTAGAATCCACTTCCATCAACTAGATTTTAAAGGTATTGCCCCCAAGTGTAGACATGACTATGATAGAGTGGGATGTAAGATGCATGAAGTACTATCTCATTATTGCAGATCAAATAACAAGCCATGGTTTGGATGGATGGATGCGTGTATGTATGAAGGTGATTGCAATGAATTTGAAAGATACTGGAGCCATTGTCTTTACGAGTGGTGATTGTTTGCCAGGTTTTCACCTTTGCACTTACCCAAGGTGCCACCGGAATGGTTGTTCACCGTTTGGATGCATGATTTTTCTTTACTTTTTGAATGTTTTTGTATTTCTTCAGGACATTTTTCTAAATGTTTTTGATATATTCTAGTATGTAGGGGAGCTTGATGCTCAATACAACTTAGGTATAAAACCGTTTGAGGTGCATGCTATTGATTGGATCTGCGAGCGGTTCTCCTTCTGATGTAGCCAACTGATATGCCCCAGACCTGAATACAGCAATGACAACATATGGGCCCAGCCAGTTTGATTCAAACTTGCCCTGATGTTCTCTATTTGGTTGGTTACGAGGATTCTCTCGGAGAACAAGATCACCTACCTCAAATGTACGAGATCTAACTCGGTGATTGTAGCTTCTACTCATGCGCTGCTGATAGGCTTTGAGGTGATTGTATGCAGCTTGTTGCTTCTCATCAAGTAACTCTAAGTCCTGAAGACAGGATACTCTATATGCTTCATCATCGATGAGATTGTGCAAGGAAACCCGTAATGATGGTATCTCGACCTCAATAGGCAAGATAGCTTCTGCACCATATACCGATGAATAAGGAGTTGCACCTGTAGGGGTTCGAATGCTAGTTCGATATGCCCATAGTGCTGGATTTAGTTGAACATGCCAATCACGACCGACATCATTGACTGTCTTCTTGAGGATTCTTAATATGTTCTTATTTGATGCTTCGGCCTGACCATTGCCTCGTGGGTAAATAGGGGGTGGAAAAGTGGCGTTGGATGTGAAATTTCTCACAAAGTTCACGAACATCCTGATTTTTTAAAGGAAGACCGTTATCTGTGATGAGGGACATGGGCACACCATATTGGCAGATGATGTAGTTGAGGATGAATGAGGCGATCTGCTTGCCGGTGACTTGGGTAAGTGGAACAACTTCGATCCACTTTGTGAAATATTCGGTGGCGGTAATAATGAATTTATGGCCATTGGATGAAGATGGATGTATCTTACCCACAAGGTCAAGGCCCCATTGACAAAAAGGCCATGGTGTTGTGATTGGTTGCAGTTCCTAGGCTGGTGCATGTATCAGGTCGCCATGAACTTGACATTTCTTGCATTTTCTGACAAAGTAGTAGGAATCTTTTTCCATAGATGGCCAATAGTATCCATTGCGTAGGAGTTTCTTGGCTAGTGACGGACCACTTGCATGAGTTCCATAAATTCCTTCGTGAACTTCTTCTAAGGCCTTTGTTATCTCATCTTGTTCCAGACATCGAAGGAGAGTACCATCAAGATTGCGTCGATATAGGGTCTCGGCAATAATGGTATATTGAGCAGTTTGGCAAATGAAGGTTTTACGTTGGTTATTTGATTGGTTGGGAGGAAGGGTGTGATCGCGGAGATAGGTGTAGAATTCACCGTACCATGGGGATTCAGAACCGACAAGGCGACATATCATTTCAGATTCGGGGATATCATAAGCGGGAATCCAAAGTTGTTCTACCAAGAACTCGTAGCGTGTTGAATTCTGTGGAAGATCTAAGAGAGATGCGATGGTAGCCATAGTGTCAGCAGCTCGATTCTGATCTCTTGGTATCTGCTCAAAAGTGATAGTAGTAAATGATGTCTTTAGATTGTCCACCATTTGCTTATATGGCATGAGGTTATCATCCTTGGTCTGATATTAATCTGTTGCTTGTTGAATGACCAGTTGGGAGTCACCATATACTTGTAGTTCTTGTAATTTCCATTGTACGGCTAACCTGAGTCCCGTGATCAAGGCCTCATATTCTGCTATGTTGTTAGTGCATGGAAATGTGAGCCTGTAAGACTTTGGGATGCTGTCACCTTGAGGTGTGATAAACAGAATGCCTGCCCCCGAGCCATGCCTAGTGTATGAACCATCAAAGTATAGTTTCCATGGTTGTGTTGTTATGATCATAAATATCTCTTCATCTGGAAAATTGGAAATGAGAGGATGATCGCCTATGAGGGGTGCATCGGCCAATTGATCTGCAATAACTTGACCTTTGATAGCTTTACGATCTACATACTCGATGTCAAATTCACTCAGAATCATCACCCATTTGGCCAAGCGGCCTATCAATGTTGCTTTGCTGAGTAAATACTTGAGTAGATCAATCTTTGCAATGAGTTGCACCTTGTGTGTTAACAGATAGTGCCTCAGTTTAGTGGCTGCTAAGATTACTGCTAAGCGAGCTTGTTCAATGGGTGTGTAATTGAGTTCATGGCCCACCAGTGTGCGAGAGATGTAGTAAACAACACACTCTTTTCCTTCTACATTATATTGTGCCAGTAGTACACCCAATGGTGTACTTGTTGCTGAGATATAGAGTAACAATGACCTGCTTGGATTTGGTGGGATCAGCAATGGTGGATTCATGAGATAGTCTTTAAGTGTCTGAAATGCTTGCTGGCATCGGGCATCCCACTGAAAGTGAATGTTCTTGTGTAGCAGATGTGTGAATGGGTGACACTTATCAGCCAATTGTGCAATGAATCTTCAGATGGATTGAAGCCGCCCTTGTAATGTCCTTAGCTGACTGATATTCTTTGGTGGTGGCATGTCCATGATTGCTTTTACCTTTGTTGGGTCGACCTCAATACCTTTGCTTGAGACAATGTATCCTAGAAGCTTCCTGGAGGTTACTCCAAAGACACATTTCTTTGGGTTGAGTCGAACATGGTATTGTTCCAGTCTATCAAAGATTTTATCTAAGATGTGGAGATGCCCTTCTCTGGTGAGTGATTTTGCTAGTAAGTCATCCACGTAATCTTCCATCATAGTATGCATCATGTCATGGAAGATAGTGGTCATTGCTCATTGATAGGTCACTCCTGCATTCTTGAGACCAAAAGGCATTACATTCCAGCAATATGTGCCCCATGGACATGTGAAGGTTGTCTTATGTTGATCTTTTGGTGCGATCTTTATCTGATTGTATCCTGAAAAGCCATCCATGAGTGAAAGCATGGCATGTACTGTTGTCAGATCCACTATGATGTCAATATTTGGTAGGGGGAAGTCATCCTTGGGACAGGCTTCATTCAGATCTCTGAAGTCAGTACAAATGCGGATGCCCCCTTTTGGTTTGCCGACAGGCACAATGTTGGAGATCCATTCTGCATAATCAATTGGCCTAATGAAACCAACATCTAGGAGTTTCTTGAGTTTTGTTTTGACTAGTACTGCAATTTGAGGATGCATCTTATGAAGCTTCTGCTTGACAGGTTTGGCTCCTTCTGCTACGGTGAGGTGATGCATGACTAAATCAGGATCAAGCCCAGACATGTCTGCATATGACCATGCAAAGTTGATCTGACGCTTCTGGAAGAACTCTATAAATTTAGGTTGTTCCTTTGGAGTGAGAAGAGATGCCAGATGTATGAGATGAGGATTTTCAGGAGTCCCCACATTGTATTCTTTGGTTTTCTCGATGAGAATCGTTGATCGTTCTTGTTGTGCACTAGCAGGGAGAATGTCAAACCCTTCATCCTCAGGCGCCTCAGAGAGGTTTTCACCATTGGATATGCTCTTTCTTTTTACTTTTGTTGGATCAAACAGTGCCACAGTGTGGTTTACACTGGAAGATCCATGTTTTATTGTTATATTTTTGCAGCTGAAGGGTTTGGCATCCGCTCCAAAGTATGTTGCGCTATTTAGTTCTATGGCGAATACAACTTTGTGATCCCCGCTTGGTAGGTTATCCCTTAATTCCAAAAAGTCAATGATGGCCTCATCGTTTTGGAAGAAGTCAAGACATGGGGGATTTGGTTGGTTTCATTCGATGAGTTTAGGGTGGATAATGGGCATTACTTCATCGATTAGGTTAAGTGCGTTAGATGTATCAGTGAGCGTTAAGACGTTATGGTGAAGGTCGTTAATGGTACTCTCCTTGTTAGAATCAGGCGTAGGATGAGACGTAGGGTATGTGAAAGATGTTTCCAGTTCAGGAACCCAAGTGGTCTTTATCTGTGCTTCTCCGTAAACAGGGATGTCTTTGCGTGGCGGAGGTAGTGGTGCATCTTCCTCATCTGAAGTGTTAAGCTGTATGGAATCAAATTCCCATTCATGTGAGTCGGTCTCTGAATCACTTTCCAACATCCAATTACTATACCATACTGGAATGTCCTTTGAGTTAAATACTGTAGGTGTGATTGGTTGATGTACCTTTGTAGTGATTGGTGTTGCAGGAAGGTTGATGGGGATAAAATAATATGGTATAGGGAGTATCGGCAGTGTTGACTCAGTGGCTTCTACTGGAACTGCTGGTGCCATAGATGCTGCTGTGGGTTCTGATACAGTTGCTGCTGCTAATGGTGCTGCTGATGGGATTACTGGTTCATTTGGTGGGATGAGTGGTATTGGTGATGGTTGTGTTGGGATTTTGAGCCTCGGTGGGGCAGTTGTGATGGTGCTCGATGTTGCTTTGATAATGAAAGGTGTCCTTTTTGTAGTAGGCTGACATAATGGTTTGCTGGGTTTTCCTTTGAATTTGAGTTTAGGAAAGATCTCTTTTTCAAAGCCTAAGCCTGTATTACCTTCGGGTTTTAATTCCGACAGCAGAGGTTCATGTCGTCCTTGTTTGCAATATCCCAAAGCACTCTGACCGTCATACCCCATTCTTTGCATAACGAGGAGACCTTTGCCATACTGAGTCGTAGGAAGTTTAACTTGTGGTATATCAGTGGTGATGGGATCTTTATAGATCCAGTTCGCCAATTCCTCATCTTGGGTTTCTTCTTCTTGACTTTTTCCAAGGATGAAAGGCGTTAAAGCACATGCTAGCATGATTAGTGGTTGCTGGAGTAACTGTTGTGGTTTACCATGTGTTCTAGGAGAAGTGGGCATTTGTCCCACACAAAAGAGTTGACTCAAGTTGTATTCCCCAGGACCTTCCTCTGCTATTTTCATTTTAAGCTTTTCTTGCTTTGGTATAGTGATGTTCGAACTAGCAAGAGAGGCAGGACTTATATATGATGTGGAGGAAATGGCTTCTCTATTATTAGGAATGGTAATCTCTAGTTGATGGCTGATATTATGGCAATACGCAAAGGGATTTGCATTGCCCAAGATTGTGATCTCTACACCGTTATGTGGGAACTTGATACATTGATGGTAGGTAGATGGAACGGCTTGCATGGCATGTATCCAAGGTCTCCCTAACAATAGATTATATGGCAGAGGAAGGTCCAGAACCTGACAGATGATGTGCTTTACCAGAGGGCCCACTCGGATTGGTAGTACCACGGCTCCTTTGGATGAACGCTCTGCATCGTCATAGGCTTTGATTGTGATCTTCTTGCGAGGATCCACTGATTCTATGGCATATCCCAATGTTGTGACCAACTATAGTGTACAAATATTCAGGCCTGCTCCATTATCGATCAAGACTTGCTTGATCCTATGCTGATTGATAAAGCCTTCAATGTGTAGCGAAGCGTTATGAGGTTGTTGGAAAGAAGAGTTGTCACTTTCGGAAAAAGTGAGACAAGGTGATGACTTTAGATTTCCAACCATGGCTTGAAATTGGTCTGTATTCAGATTTGCAGGGACTAACGCCTCTTGGAGTGCTTGATCCAAGATAGTTTTATGAGATGGCGATAGGCGCAATAGCTCTAAAATGGATATAAGCGCAGGCGTTTTGTCTAATTGTTCCACAAGATTGTACTGCTTTGGTATGGAGGTGGTGCCTTGTGGAGCTGCCTTTATGGTAACTTTGTCGCGACATGTAACAACATTGCAATTTGAGTTGGGATTTTTGAAGGTTATAGTTGCAACTTGTTCACTAGCATCATACAGGTGATTTCCAGTATAATTATACGCAGCCTGCGTATAATCTGTGGTATCAGTGCCTCACCTAGAAGTGGAAGGACCCCTTTGATCTTGTGATGGAAGTGGATTTTTGAACATCAGATGATCATTATTTGTTGTTTTTGGGTCATGTCCTTCTATTTCAATTTCTCCTCGGTCAATAAGGTCCTGAATGAGATCTTTCAATCGGTGACAATTACTTGTTTTGTGTCCTCTCCCTTGGTGGAAATCACAGTGTTCAGTATCCCTTCACCATGCCAGTTTGACCTGAGGCTCATAGTTTGATAGTTTAAGTAGAGTGACCAAATTTTGAGAAATGAGTTGTTGCAATATTGTTTCAATGGGTTCTCCTAAGGGAGTGTATGCTCGTTTTTGTTTTTGTTGACGAGGTCTAGGTTCATCTTGAGATGTGATGCTACCTTGATTCGAAGGAACATTTGTGTTGTTCTGAGGTGGAGGATTTTGTCCTACAAACTGAACCACAGGTTGTGCATTTTGGATAGTCTAGGCATCCACAACCCCATCGTTGATGACATTCTTGTTTTTATTCCAGAAGCTTGGTTTATCACTATTGAAGCGTGGGCGAGGACCCTCCTTTGGTTCATTATAGATTTTGATGAGTCCTTTCTTAACGAGTGTCTGTTCACATTTCAAACCCTTGGTGATCATATCATTAAAAGAGTCTGTGTCTTTGACATCCAGGTGAAATTCCATTTCTTTGTTTAAGTTGGAAATGAATATTTCCACTAGTTCTCGTTCAGGTAACTGAAGAGAACGTCTGCTAGAAATTTGACGCCATCGTTGCAGGAATACTGACAAAAGTTCACCTGGTTTTTGTTTGGTGTTGCACAGATCAACCATGGTGATGTCGCGTTCAATGTTATGAGAGTAATGAGCGAGGAATTTCTGGACAAGTTCCTCAAAGGTTATAATGCCACCTGGTAGTCGGGAAAACCATGATGTGGTTGTTCCTCCCAAGCTTTGGGGAAAGAGGCGCATTAGGTATGTGTCTTCATATGCCACTTCGAGACAAGCGCAATGAAATTCTCTGACATGATCACAGGGATCTCCCTTTCCTCTATATTTTTCAAATTTGGGTGTTTCGAATCCTCGTGGAAAGGGTGGCATATAAAGATTCCTATCAAAAGGATAGGGACAGATGTCATTGAGTGAGAATTGGTTAGTCTTGACACCACTATGAAGCTATTGAGTGAGATTCTCAAATTGTTGCCGCAACATCTCCATTTCACTTGGAGGAGGAGGTGGTGGGTGACCTCGAGGAATGTTATATCTGATGGGATCTCTACCTCTTCCCTCTTCATGGCGACTTTGTCTTTCTGATGCTTGTCTTAATTGGGCAAGATCAAAGTCAGAAGGGAGTTTTGCTCCTTCTTGAGCGAGCTTTAAAAAGTGAGCATCCGCATTGCTCCCGAGTATTTCGTCAAACAGTCTGTTAAAGAGAGGGTTATGCTGAGCCCTTTCTATTATTGCAGGAGTAGGAGTACTTGGGTTTTCGTCATTCGCATTTCCTCCAAGTGCTTCTTGAAATTCATTGAGATTTTCCTCTTCTTCTTCTTCCATTTCTATTTCTTGTTGCCTTGACTGTGATCGGGTTTGGGCCATTTTGTTTACAAGCTTTTGTTGAAGTTGTGTGAAAATGATGATGAGTTTTTGATGAAATGAGAGATTGATGGTTGGTGAATTGTGTTGCATGTGGATCTCTAGCACTTTTAAGGTAGATGTAACCAAAATTCCTTCTTTGAATTGCTTGCTTGTTTGATAAGTTTTGATGTGATAAGGTGTAGAGAAATCTTAGATGTGTTACAGATTGAACTACCTAGAAATGAGAGGATTCACTCATGAACTAGTTTTAACCTGCGTAGATGTGTCTCTTAGGATGAGCTTATCTTAGATGTAGAAACAATCTAAAAAGTGATGTGATGTGTTTGATTCAAGCAATATCTAAAAAAAGAACTTGGAACAAGAACCTCTTAATGTTTTGAGAATTGGAACGGATTGATGATGAAGTGATGATGTATGAGTAAGATAATGGATGAAATGTTTTCAACTTCAATAAAAAATTTGTGTCACAAATGGGACAAACTCTACCTCTTCCCTTTCGGGTGTTGGTGGTATTTCTCTAGCTACGTTGTATGTGATACAGACGTTTGGGAAAAAGTTGGGATTAATCTTACCTCCTTGGTTTTTGTGATAACTTAGAGCTCTATATTGCATAAAAGCTCTGCGGTTCAATGATTCCGAATCAAATTCATTTGTTTTTCCTCGAAGGTAGAGGCGCATGTGACGCAGAAAAACTCTATGGGAGACAAAGATTTGTCTATTTATATAGAAGAATTTCCTCCTTTTGATCAAAGCCTTTGAGCTTAATGGTTTTCTTTTCAAGTTGATATTCTGATGACGCTTCTTCTTTCGCAAGATGTGAAGAATGGTCATAAAGTTTTGATGCTTGTATTGTTTGTACTTTGTTTTTTATGTGTTTGGTTGGATGAATACTTTGTTTTTGGAAGTGATTTTCTTTGGATGTTTCTTTGACAAGAAAACAAAGCAAGCACACAAACACAAGAATGTTGCCTAAAAGGCACAAATGAGTATGGGTCTAGATCAACCCAATCCTTGGACTTGTATATGACCCTTCCTTTAGATATATTTTAAGGTGTATTTCCAAAGCTTGAAGTCGGCTCAATTTGCACTTGGTCTTTAAAACGAACACACTTCAAACACTTTTTATCCCTAAGTTCAAATGGCCAGTTGTGATAAATTTAGCCCACATCTTGATATTTCTTCGATTTTGGTACTACATACCTTATGAATCCCGACTTGGCAGGTAAGGATGTGATATACTAAGTCTTGCACGAGCATAACAAATAGATGATCCCTATGATGGGGGAGTCTCCACTTTTATCAAGCCACAAGTGACTTTTCAAAAAGCTATGTTTCTACTCAAGGAAATATGTATGGTGAGTATCTTGGGAGCAAAACCATCTATGCTCTTGCACTAAATTATATCGCAAATATCCTTAATCAATAGAACGGGTGGGCTACTACTTAAAGGTGTTTAGTCATGTTCGATGTTTTTGGATATAAGTTCATTCTGCAGTGACTCACTTAAGAGCCTTGTAACTAGTGGTGGGGCCCATTTGTCCTTTCGGCCAGTTACACTGTAGGAACAACTATACCCAAGGCTACAACTTTCACTCTCACCTAATTTCTATAGCGGCTCGAAGGATTTACCGCACGAGGTCGTTCCCAAGAGTGATGTGTCTCTTGGCAAGCCTCTCTTAAAAAGATAAAATTTTGAGTGTTACTAACACTTTCCTCTTGCACCTAGGACCACAAAAGCCAAGGGAGAGGATAGTGTGCGTTAGAAGTAGGACCACTCGACCAACTCTTTGCACAAGTGTGCCAAGCACGAAAAACACTTGTTCTTTTTAATCTGCCATTGCAATGTGATCTAACTATTTGGAGATGTTGCTCCAATAGTCATGGTGTTCTTTTTAACTTCAATGGCAAAATGTGTTGTAATCTAGAAATTGGAAATCCTGGTCAACTGAATTTGAAGCACGTATAAGGAAAGATCGCTTTGCCAAAAAGTTTTTAAACAAGTGAATTGTGTATTTTATGTGCACCAAAAATAGAAATGTGGATTGTAAATTCTTTTGATGCAAGAAGAATAGAAGTGTTGATTTTAAGCACCAAATGAAGTGTGTTTCCTAACTAGAAAGCAAGGAAATTTTGTTTGTTCAAGTTTTTAAAGCACCAAAATAAAGTTTCTGATTTTTAATGGTGAGTTTTAAACCTACGCAAACAACAACTGGTTAGTAAAATCTATGTTTGGGGGGGGGCTTCCACAAGCCTAAAAACTTTCACTTTTTCGGTTACAAGGTCCTTTGTACAACATTCTGTTACAATAGCGCTAGTCTGTGTTTGAATAGAAGCGCTATTTAACACAAAAGCGCTAAAACAAAAAGAAAGACAGAGAAGGCAAACACTCCAAAACAAGGTCAATAGCGCCAAAACAGTATCGAAAGTGCCAAAACAGTGTCAAAAACGCTGAACTTGATACAATAGCGCTATTGTAAGAACAATAGCGCTAAAAAAACAAGTATCAAAAGCGCTAGAACGAGATCAATAGCGCTAAAACGCAACTCGTGTGACATTTTCAACATTCAAACATGTTATTGGTTTAAAAAAATGATCTTTTTGGTGTTTGGATTCATGTCGGGGTCACCAAATGATGCGCTGCTAAATGGACAAGGTTAGCAAATGACAAACAACACAAGACACAAAAAATCGTTAGTGTTAGTCAATCAAAAACTAATCTAAACAGACATATCAAAAGAGATACTAAAATCATGCTAATATATCTAACAAATGAAACAAAGATAATAAGGCATCTCCAAATGCCTCTTAGCATGCTCTTAGCTCCTTCTCCCTTGTTCCTCTCCTCTCCAAGTTCCAAAATAATGTAGCTCTCAGCAGCTTTTTGCACTATGGATGCTTATGGAGGATTGAGATTTTAGTATTGTGCTCCAAATGTAAAATGAAAATTTAACATACTGGATGCTATTGAAATGATTGATTTTAACTAAAATAATAAGATTTTAGTTTGCTATGCTAAATGCTCTCTAAAATGCCTATAGGTTAAATGCATACAAGTTTTCAGGATCTGGATTATGAAGAAATGGGCTCTATTTATAGGAAAAATGGAGCAATGGATGGTTGAGATTGAGTAATCTCAACAAGGGTTAGGATTGAATGATTTCAAATCCATGTGAGGGCTTTCAACCCAATCCCAGGATGACAAGTGTCAATGTGAGATAGGTTGAGAGGAGAGGGAATAAGCATTAAATGCTTGATATGACCTTGGGAGTTAAAGTCAAGGTTAGTTGAATGAATAAACCCTTTATTCAAAGAATAAAGCTTTATCCAATGGATAAACTCTTGTGCAAATGTAAAAATGATAAATATGGTCAAAGCAATAAATGTTTGGGGAGACAAGTTTGAAATAACCATAAATGGTTATGTAAGAGCCATAAATGGTCATGTAAGAGCCATTAGTGGTCTTGGAAGACTTTGGGGGTTAATTTGTTGAACACACAAAGCATTAAATGCTTTTCAAAGACTTTACTTCATTTTGCTTAGGAATGTGACAATATTTGGGGGATGGATTAGGCTAATTAGGAAGGGTTTAGAAGAATCTAGAAGGAGATTATAATTGCAAGTGGGTTTGGTGGGTGAGGGAAAATAGGATTTTATTAAAATAAAAATTCATTTATTTCAATAAATAGGTGCAAGTTGCATTTGTAGGAAAATGCAAAGTGGGGGGGGGGGGGGGATAATGATTTAAATAAATGTTTTTATTTAATTTATTTAAAAGAGGAAAAGGGGATTTTAATTAAATAAATAGATTTTATTTATTTAATTGTTTTGAATTTGATTTAATGAATTAATTAAAATAAATTGAATAATTTATTTAATTAATAGGAGAATGTTTGGAGATGAATTAATTAAATGTTAATTTAATTAACTGATGGCTAGTGGATTTTTAATCAAATAAATAGCGAATATTTATTTAATTAAGCTGGACAGATTTGTGTGACTACAATTATCATGTTGATCTGGGACAAAATAGTCTTCTTGAGGCTGGGTGAAAGCTTGGTAAGACTGTCGAGAAAGCTGGGCAGGGGTGGGTGGCTGGTAAGCATGATGAGCATGCTGGTTATCTACTACAATGTGGCTATTTCGGTTAAAACCAACATTGTGATTATTAGGATATGGCTGATAAGGAGGTATAGGAGCATTGTTCTCATAATATGGAGGCGAGTAAATATATTGTCCCTGAAAATTAGACATATTTATTCATATAAAGAGCTGGAATTCAAAATATAGGACTTCTTTGAAACATACCAGCACTTCGTGTTTGTGAAACCAGAAGATATGAACTCAGAGTCGCCAGGTGTGTGTAGATCTTGCCTCCAAAGGCTGGATTTTTTGATTTTTCACACCTTAAATTAGAGTTGGGTGAAAAGACATTGAACTGAAATAGTTCAAGTCATTCCACTGGGTGTGCCAAAAACTGTTGTCATGAAGGATTGCACCCGTGAAGCTAAGTATGAAACCCAACAATCCTGTGAAACATGGGAATACTTTCGGGACTGTGGGTTGTCTGTGGTGAAAGTAACTTATCAAAAGTGATTTGTAAACCTTGGTATTGCACCTTGATACTTCTTTGAATGCTTAAATCATGTGTAACTTATTACAAAGTTACAAAACCTTTGACCTGGATGCTATGAACATGGATGTTTATATTGATGTGAGGCTACTCTTAGGGTTTTGAATTCAACTCAGTGCTTTGACTGAGTGCTCTATATGTTATTATGAACAATTATACTGAAACCTTCCTCATGATACAATGACTCCATGCTACCCTTGTAGTCTTTCAGACCTAATGCAATACACTCCCTTTGAAATAATGTTGCCTTTGTTCCTTTCATTTGTAATGTATATTGTCTTAACCACGATAGGGGTATGGGGTTGATCTTTGATGTTATTTTGATTTTATTGTCTTATCCACACCCTGTGATTGTGATTAATCTCTAGGCTCCTTATTCTGTGATCAACATATCATTTCATGACTATTATGTGTTATTGGATAAATGCACTGTGACTAGTGACATAAATTTTCTTGAATTTACTGTCTTTCAAATGGAGATCATTGCCCTTTTGGTATAATGACTTCACTGCAATCATGGATTGTTGCTATTACTGTATTTGAGCCTTTTAGCATTAATATGACTTTGATATCACAATTATTTATGTGACAAATCTTGTCTCAAGGTTGCTCGTTTATTGTACTGGTTGCTTTCATGAATACTTTTTGCATAATATATAAGTGCTACCTTTCTCGCTATTTACTAGCTTTAAGACTACTACAGGGCATTATTTGTGAATATGTATTGTACTATGAGATAAAAACTTGCTGACTTATTCTTCATCATTGTGCTTTTGGTTGAGAAAAGTCTCAATTCTTCTATGTATTACTCCTTGATGTCCCTATGTTATGATTTTAACTCCATCTGTGTATGAACAAAGCCCCCCTTTTGACTGTATATTGGTGTTGAAGCTTTTTCATTATTCATGAAGTCCTTTAGAAAACTGCTCATTATTGCTTTTGACAGTGACATATGACTGCATGCTCTGGAGTCTTTCACTGTTTTTATGATTTTGATATCACTGCCTTGATAACCATGGCTCTATTGTTGTGTTTTATTGCTTTGGGTGATCAATTCATGACACTGTGAATAGTTATCATGTCGGGCTATACTTTTGACTGTCCTTTTATAGTCTTATGATGACTAAGGGCCACTCTTTTGAGTTGGATAGATGGCTGCACTTTGTTATTGTATCTTTGGGGTTTGTGAAAAAGGTATTGTCTGGCTGTCTAATATGTCAATACGATTCCATTAGACACAGACCCGTTATTCATGACAGTGATCTCAAAAATTCACTGTTGTTAATGATGAGCCCCTGTACAATGAAGCCACATTGACATAAAGCATGCTTGGCTCAACCCTTGTGAGAGCCTCATTTTACACCACATGCTTGAATGATAAATATAATAAATCATTAATGCACTATCTTACCTGTACCTGCACAGTGAACAAACAAGTTAGCAAAACAAGTGCATCTTTTGGTCTCGTGAGAAGATGCCTCAATGATAGATTCTTTTCAGCTTCTCTTACATTCTTTCTGATATTTGCTTCTGAACTTGACTCACTGATAGCTATAGGCATATATTTTGGTATTTTATATGCAAATGAATTATATTTCTGTTGAGTTTGAATATGAAAGTATGATAATCCTCATTGCTCTAGCTCGAATATAAATTATCTTGCAGGTACTCTTGGAATGGGAGCAGAAGAAGCTAGAGTGGATGGGCAACTAAAAGTTCGACAACTCCTTCAAGTTTGGACTCGTCATTCTAGGTAATGACAGGTCACCCTACCTTCATATTATTCTTTATCTTCTGTAATATAGTTTGTTTTCATATTTGTATGAAAATATTTGTTTATAGTTTTGTCAACTATTCCCACTGCTTGTATGGGACACCTTACACATTTCTTGTAAATGAAAAAGATATTTCTATGCAATCTTTTGTTGTTATTTATTTGAAATACTTGCATATATGTGAAATAAAATTTGACTTTTAAACCATAGTGTGCAAATGAAGAAACTGTTGGGCATTTGGTGGAATTGATTATGTGTTGCATTGATGTTTTGTCATTGATGTCAACACTATCTGCTTTGATGCTTTACTGACACCCTTCTGGTCTTGGTAGGTTGAGTGGTTTTTGGTTAACTTGGATCTGGCATGATCCGATTGACTCCGGTATAATCTGGCGATGGAATTGACTTGTTCATAATGCTTATACTCATATTTGGTCAGTTGATTTTGGTCTGGTGATTGGATGCTATCCTGCTTGCTATGAAGATTGGTTTCTAGTTTCAACGAGGGTTTTACCAGTAGAGCTTTTGGTGGAGATCTTTGATGCATTGTATAATTGATGGTGGTGCAACTTTTGATGGAGTTTCAGGATGTTATTGGTGATTGTGTTCGAGACTTGGCATTTGGAGATCATTGTTGAAGCGTGTGGACTTATACTTGGTCCCAATTGATCTAGGTTATGGATCGGCATTGATGTAACATGTGGATAGGACCTATTGTTGTATTTTCGGGATGTCTTACATGTGGATATTATTTGTTTTGGTCTAAGGCCTACATGGTTTGTAATTATGTAATTTGTTTATTGTCTGGTGGCCGACTTGATTGTTTATGGTCGAGGGTTTGTATAAATAAGATGTAAGATCTCATTGTAGATCATCATGGTTATTGTAAGAGGTCATGGTCAAAGAATGCAATGTGTGAATAATGTAATATCATTCAGGTAGAGGATTTGGTTGATCATTAGAGATCGAATTGGGTTTATAAGAGGATTTAGTCCTCTAGTATTGAGCTTAACTAGGACAATACTCAGGCATAGGAGATGCTATCTTTTGCAGTTCAACACTTCCCCAGATTGTAGTCTGGATTTGTATGTAGTTAGTGAGACTCCTTTTGTGATGAGCAGTGTGCTCTAGGCTATTGGCCTTCTTGCATGTGCAGGCCCCTTCATTGTAAATTCACATACTTACTGCAGAAGTATTATCTGACTGTGGGTAGGCTTCCCACCGTGGTTTTTCCCTTTACTGGGTTTTCCACGTACAAATCTTGGTGTTGTGTGGATGGCTTTTATTATGTGATTATTGTTTATGCTTAATTGGATTAACTGCTATTCCGGTATTATTCTTCAGGGTTCCAGTATTAAAGTTTAAATTGCTAATGCTTCTGGTAATCTGTGACAACTGATTCACCACCCCCCCCCCCCTCAGTTGTCTTCTGGTTATCTGAATTGTCTAACATAAACTTGTAATTTTTTTTTGTGTACCTTTCTTCAAATGCAATGTTTAAGGCCTATAATAGGCCACCAAATTTGGCTGTAGCAAAATTTAGGTAACACAAGCATTGTGTGATGAAGGATGATTTTGGACCCATTAATGTGTTTTATGTATCTAATCCTAATCTTTTTTTCTGAAGGTGATATGCAATGCATCTAGGATTTTGATGTAGCAATTTCCTTGTTCATGCACCATGACAATTGATGTACAATGAATTTTTTCTTTTGATCAATGAAGGGAGGTACTACCCCCATATTGGTATTACTCATCCATTTAAAAAAAAAGTGACAATAACTTTGTATATTTATACCCTACATGAAATCATATCATTGATGCAAATTTGACAAAATAGGTGTAATGAATTTCACATTATCAATGGAGACAATAATAGGCGTACATGCGAATTAAAAAAATGGAGACAATAACAACATACCCATTAAATTTCATGATTAAAAATTAGGGGTTTTGAATAAAAGAAAACACTAATCTATCTTTTTTCGCATTCCGTGTAATGATTTTTGCATAATAAAGTGAGAGAGATAATTGAAATGAAACTTGGTAAATATATTGTGACAATAACTTTGTATATTTAAACCTTACATGAAATCATATCATTGATACAAATTTGACAGAATAGGTGTAATGATTTTCACATTATAAAGTGACAAAGATCATTAAAATGAAACCCTTGATGTCATATATAGAAATGATGAAAAAACTAAGGAAATTGCATGTACAAATGGGCAAAAATAAAAAATTGAACATCCAATGATTTCATATATATATGTATGGATGTCTATATGCATATGCATTATGTGTGTATGTGTGTATGCATGTATGTGCATTATTATGCATGCATGTATGTATAAAATGAATGAAATCATTTGAATGAAACCCTCGATGTCATATAGATAATTATTTCACATTAAAATGAAATGTATGTATGTTTGTGATCTACCATTATGTATTGTATATACATGTATGTGTGTGTGTGGGGACAAGAACCCTATACTCATTAAATTTCATTATTGTAAACCAAAGACATAGAATAAAAGCAAGAGATGCAAAAGATAAAGATTTAATTGTGATGTGATTAAAAAATAGATATTGTTGTTGCTTAACATGAATGATAAGATGCAGGTGTTACAAATGAAACTTACATATGATTAAAAAATGAATGATGCTGCTTTTAATATATTTGGACCTTAAGAATAATTAAAGTAAATTGATTGGAAACAATATATTGATTTATGAAAACATGATTTTGCATCTACCAACCTAAATAACTAGGAATGTGTAGAGGGTGCCTTTTTGAGCTCTAAATGTTGCAGAGGGTCATATTTCATACTTGCATCTACAATTTATGTATGATTTCTACAATGACATTAATGAATTCAATTTTATATTTTATTTTATGTCTGATTTCTATGATAGTTTCAATGAATTCAATTTTATATTTTATTTAATGTTTGTTTTTTGTTTATTGGGGAGCCTTACACCAGTAATTGCAAATGTAGGTACCAAAAATAGATGGAGATAATACATGAAGAAGTGAAAAGAAAGTCTAGGAGAAAATGTAGTTTATAGCCCTATAAAGCTGATAATTAATTTATATTGTGTCATTCTATGCACCAATAACCATGCACATGCTTTGAGCCACTTGCTTTAGCGGTAATTGTAAACATAAACCTTTTTTCTAAATGAAAAAAGTGACTTATTTTGTACAATTTACCTTGTATGAGAATAAAATATATACTAATAATAAATTTATTTTTTGATCAATTATACATTCTATAATAAACATGTATTGATGTATATGAAAATACTTATTAATTTAATTAAGATTATATAATGACAAAAATAATAAATTTTCCAAAAATAGATTGACAAGGAGATTATTGGGACACCATCCACTATACTAGATATAATTAGAAAAAACCGGTTATACAAATAAGCCCAATCAGATCAAATAAAAGTTCAAACAGAAAATAGTCCAATCAGATCAAATAAAACCTCAAACTGAAAATAAATTACAAGTGTCTTTAGAGGCGGCAATCTTTTTCACAGGAAGCTTCACAAGAACATTTTGAAAAAAATTGTTTCTTCAATCTGTCCGATCTATCGCGTTTCATGCTGGGACGATTTTACATCAGCAGAGCAGATTCTTAGGAGTAGATTTGGTTAGCATTTGGTTGCTATTCAAAATTCTTTTCCTGTTTTCAATATAGATTTCCTTCAAGGAGTATATTTTATACGTTTGACGTAATGACGGGCAAACGACCTCGCGAGGAGAGTGACGGTCCTGTCTCAAAAATTGCGGCAGTAAACCCTAACTGGGCACAGCTGAAAGCGGTATTTTTTTCCTCAATTTAACAAAATTCTAAACCCTAACCTTCTCTGTAAACTTAAAGCTTAATTAAGACCATGATAATACGCTACCTTCGCTTGTTTAAACTCGCAGAAATTGAATTCATATCCTCGCAGACGTAAGAGCTCGGAGACAAATGCAGATGTTCGGACTTCGGGAAAAAAGCCAGGTACAAAGGCTATTCAACAAATAATTTTGAACATTTATTTAAGGGGGTGTTTTAGGGTCTATCTCGGCCCCCGTTGTGAAACTCAAAGTATTAAATACTTCACAAGGAATCTTCTGAATCTGTTTAAATTGTTAATACGCAGTTTAAGGGTAAAATAACCTGAATTGTAGTTTACTATTTATTTCAGTATTAGCATTCGCGTATACAAACTGAAAAAAGGCGATGGAGTGTGAAACTGAAATATTAGATTTTTTCAGATTGGAAAAATTGGGTGATGCAATGAGCTGCTCTTAATGCGATTCTGAGTAAATTTGGGCAACATGCTTAAGATTTTTACTTCTGGGTCATATTTGAATGCACCTCACAATCATTACAGCACAGGCTTGCCAAATGCCTACTAGGTTCATGTTTGTCTTATTGATACGAGAAGGATTTTAATGTGCATGTCGCTCTTATAAGTACCACAGTTAGCACTGCATCATGATATTTTGGGCTGGCCTCTATAATTTGTACTGTCATAGCTATATAATGGATGTAATTTATAAGGTTTGAAAGTTATGAAAAGGAACTGACGATTCCATAAACAAAATATATCAGTATTTTTCATTCTGGGAAGCGAAGGCAGCAGTGTTGCTATGTTTCGTCAAGGTTGATAACTTACATGTACATTCTTGTACGATGTGAGAATAATAAATGTTAGAAGTACTATTTCCAGAATATAGATTATGGGCAGTGTGTTCTGATCTGTAAACATTAGAAAATTAATGATGTTAGGATTGTGGATTTGACTAGAGTTTCTGAGGAAATTTTCAAATATGACATAATTATTTTTCAGGTATTTAATTAAAACGGAAATGCAATTGGGTATTAAATGACTCACATGGTATTCCATGGTCTGATTGGCTAGCAGGCATTGTTTCTCATGGTGAAACAGAGAAACCGGTAACAACTATGGATGGAACATCAAGTACATTGGGTTCACTTAAGCCTATGAAGGAAGATTTGAGGTATGTTTAAAGCCCCGGTGGCATTTTCTTTTTTTGCGCTGCTTGATATATTTTTTATTAGATTCAAAATTCTGATAAACACGAAGAAAGTCATTAGAAAAATAATAAATTACAAATTTCACAAACACTACCTATTTCCTTTGAATAAATAAAATATTAAAAAGGGATTTTCAGCCCCCACTAATTGACAGAATTGCTAACAGGCAATGGATTTAAATGAGTTACATGGGATGCAAAAGATTGAGTTTTAACCTCTAAACAAGGTATTTGAAAGGGAAAAGCGGAAAGCCATGAAATATAAAAAAAATAAAAGAGAACACTTAAAAACAAGCTTTGCATTTCTCTTGTGATCAGATTGTAAACCTATTGCATGGGTGCCAACTTATTCTACTTAACTAAGTTACTGCAGAGAATCCTTCTAATCATCCCCTTCAGCCTACCTTCAACTCCGAGGATTGCTACAGTATGGGACTTTGTGGGGAAATCGACTAAACCACATATAGAGTCAGAATAAGCACAAAATCTAGCTTTTCAACAAAATGAGAATAGTCTGCCTACACCAAAAACTCTGCATACCATGGGGATGTGTCCTTAGGGGTCTGGGTGATGTCCTGATAGTCCTCGGACTTGGGGACTTGGGAGGATACCTCCCATTTTTGGATTGGACAACCTGCTACATTTAGTACATAAAAAGGGTAACTTTTTAAGGAAAATCTTCTAAAACTCCCCAAAACCTTAAAGGGGAGGATTGTCATTGCAAATGTAGCATATTATACTTATAAAATTCCAACTTCTTTGAGTTTGTTTTAGATGTTTTTAGTAATTGTCTCGTGGCATACCCCAGCCTTCCCAGAAATTAGGGAAATTTTTTTGCAATCTTTGAAACCTTCATCCCTGCATCCTGGAACTCGGAAACTCTGAGAAACACTGACAAAAAGCTATCTAATTTTATATAATGCAATTTTGATATTATCTCTAGATGATTTCTATAAATAGTCATTTTATATTAATGATATTTTTCCTAATATAAGTAATATTTATGAGGCAAGAGGGCCTACTTAACACAGAAGTGCCTTTAAGCGTTTGTTAGTGAGGGAGGAACAATGAATGCAATTATTTAACTACATTACTGGTTCAGGTTCGGGAACAAGAACCCGGCATGTGGGTATGGGCAAATATATACAAAAATTTGAAGAAATATACAGAATTATAAAACTAAATACATTTGATAGTATGAATAAAGGACTAAAGATAAAACCAAAATAGAATACTGTTATCTTCGCATGACCATTTAGATACACAATCATTTAAAAAAGAATAAGATTTGCACCGCCTTAAACACAAGAAGCATACTTAAAGCAGTAAAATTCTCAACTAATTGGAGCCTCATATATAATTGCTCTCATTTGAGCCTCCTATATTTTTTCTGCCAAGACTCTGTGTAATCATTTGGCTAGATGTGGGTGGACTTTGATATTGTGCTGAATAGATACGGGATTTGGTTTCTAGTCTCTGTAGGGCCAAGGCTGATTTTGTATATATGTATCTTCTGTTGTGTTAAGACCATGTATCCAAGAAACTAACTTTTTAATAGAATATTAAGAACCAACCATTTAAACAGCTAGCTATAACAGCATTTAAGTTCTCCAGCAGGTGGGTTCACACCTACGGACCCACAGTGCACCTGGTGCACCTAGGGGGTACCCTGGGCGCATCCCTGCGTGAACCCACTTCGGGTGCAGATCCAAAGCCACAAAACCTGCAACATAGTTATTTATGTATTTTTATAATTTTATTCTATTTGGGGAAATAATTTTTATGACTTTTGTTAATTATAGTGATCTGTAGTGACAAGAGCCATGATATATCATATGTTTTTTGTTATCTTTTGCATTTGATGTGTTAAACCATAATCGAATCTTTGAGAGGCAAGTACGATTGCCCCATGTTTTTTAAACTCTAAAGAGTCTAGGTAGAAATAGCCACTGGACATACAAACCACTTGTCAAGTGCAGGAACTTTCTGAAGGATCATCAGCTGTCTAGAACAGGCCTGAAGGCATTGATTATCTGATAATGAACTCATTAGAAAAGTGCTCAAAAAAGGGTACCACAGTGATGCTCAATGCTTAATTTTCAAGGTCACTCATTCAGCATTTATGTATTAAACTAATTATCAGTCAAGTAGATGTGGAAGTGGGATGAATCACTATTGTGTTGTTCATTATTCAAATAGTGTTAAGAATTTTATAAAAGTGGATGCAGCAATATTGAAATCCAAAGTTGTAGGAGAAAGAGGGAGACAAGTCCGTTAAAGGCCAAATAGGTATAAGCTTGTAAGGTATTGTCACAACAATCTCTGATTCCAATTTATTTGTTAAACTTATTGTATTTGTAATGTCCCCTTTTTGGATACACTTAAATCTTGCCCTAAAAATCACAATTTCAATTAAAATAAGAAATATAGCTCTTTAAGATACTACTTACCAATGAACAATTTCCTTTTCAGCATAAACTTTTTGGTTTAACCCCTGCAATAATGTTAGTCAACATTTGAAATATAATTCATAAGGCCAATTATTTCCATAAGGGTTAGGAATCCAATGCATATGTAATCCATCGCATTAACAATAAAATAGATATATAAGTTAAATAACATCACTCACTGGGTGAAGTTGTATTTCCAAGAATCAACCATAGTAGGGATTGGAGAGGAAGCACAATATGGCACCCGAAACGTTCACCACAACTAAGCCCAAGGGTGTGAAGCATCCATCGAAGACAACTTGATCCCTTGGCCCACAAGTGGCAGGAACATCCAACCAAGACAATTCCATCCAACTTGGGGTGTGCTACTTAGAAGGGGAACCCATATCTGCTTTCCCAATTGTGGCTCCACAATAAGGTGACTGGAACGTTTGCCACAACTAAGCTCAAGAGTACGGAGCATCCAACCAAGACAACTGAACCCCTTGTGGCAGGAACATCCAACCAAGTCAATTCCATCCAACTTGTGGTGGTCTACTAAAGGGAACCTGTAGCTGCTCTCCCAATTGTGGTTCTCATAAATGATTGCTTGCAAGAGAATAATAGACAAATCAAGTCAATAATATGAGAATCTAGATAGTTTAGTTTTTCTCCTTGGATAACTACATCAAATTACATATGAGAATATATTTTAGACATTAGCATACCACAATATTTGTCAATCACAAATCTGCTGTTTCTGAGTATAGATTTCTTATATCAGATCAGATCAAATTCCTTGATGAATACAGATTCTATTTATAAGAACATCTTCTCTGATTCCATACACTAATCAGAATTAGACCTCCTTATTCCAGATCAAAATACTTATTCAATTCCCACTCCATGATGTTCATTTCAAATGAATTCTCCATCCTTTATATCGTCCAATATGAGGGAGAAGACATGTCTCTTCAATATTTTTACCCCTTTGAAAGAGTCACAACCCTTACTCCTAATGATTGGCTTAGAACTTAATTATATTTTAATTATTTCCTGTTCTCGGAAATTGCTGCCTTATCAGTCACACACCTTTTAACTACTGCCTTAATAAATATAATCACTGCTTTTGTAAATGAAGCGACTTCTTGTTAACAATATTTGCTGCTTTTAATCTGTTCTTTACTGCTGACTTTAATAATATCAATTGGTGTATACGATATCATCTGTGGCCTCCCTCAAATAACTTCTTGGGAATGCTTAAGTCCTTATCTGCCGACCTCCAGTGTTAGAAGAAATTGTGAAGTCTTATTAATAAGGTGATTTTCTGAATATATATATATATATAATCTGAATTTATCTGAAGGTAAAAAATGTTATTAAGGCCGTGGCATGACAGTATTTGCATGTGTATTTAAGTGGCCATAGCATGCTCTACCTCAACTCTTGCTTTTTGATGTCTTTCTTCTGTTTCATGTGGGTTCAAGTATAGAGCCTTCTTTGCTTGGGCTCAAGTTACTAGCAATACTTCATTATTTCGCTCTACTTCAATTATATCGATGCTCACCTTTTGCTTTGAACATCCAACATAATCCTTGTCTCCTTGTCCACACCATTTACAAAGTAGTTACCTATTGCTTTGACTTCTTGGGTAGTCCCTTGCAAAATGGTCCCATTATCTACATACTCTACATTGTATGATAGGCCAGTTTTTGGAGACATATGGTATTTGACGACTCCTCCCACTGCTGTTACTGAATATTTTATTATTGCTTCTTTGTCATTTTGTAGTTTTGATGGTGTGTTGGGTGTAATAGATTGCTCTCCTTGTATAAAGAGTACTTGTGTGCTCTTCTTTATCAAATTATATGGATACTTAGTCGAATGACTTGTTATTCGACAAATATCACATAACATCTTTATAGGGCAATTTGTTATAGTGTGATCTCCTGCTTTACAATTTACACACCATAAGTCGTTAGATTCTCGATTAGATTAACATGGAGCAAATCTTTCCTTAATATAGTGTCGATCTTAGTTCACTATCACTACTTGCACTTAAGTCATCATCTTCATCAAATTATTTTTTGAATGTGAAACCATCTTGTCCTCACTTTCTATATTCATAGCTTTTTAGTATGCTTCAATAACTGATAAAGGTGGTACTACTTACATTTTCTTCTTAATAAAGGAATGAGACCCCCCTTGATTTTTCATTTTTTTCGATTTTCTTTCTAATTTGCCGAACAATTCCTTAAGGTCTTGTAATTTTTGTGTAATGTTTTCTTTGTTTGTCTTGGAAATTTAAATTCTCCTTCAAAGGCCTTTCACAATTTCTCCCAAGTATTCCTTAAGAAGTTAAGGGTGGTTGGTAATGATCATAGTCTAAGGTTTCTCAAATTGTGCATTTGTTGCCCAAATGGTTTCACGATTTTTTTAATTGTCTCATTGGACCTTCAAGTCCATCTGTCATGAACTAAGGCAAACTTTTGACTTTCTATGCTTGAGCTTGTTGGTGGAGTCATCATAGCTTGTTTTAATGTGAATTTAGTGATTAGGACCTTATCCCCAAAAGCTTTGATTAGGACTTTTCGGTGGTCTCCCAACATTCTCGGAATGTGAGAATCCTGAATGCTTTTGGAAAATTTAGTGTTTTGCACACTCGCATAATCCTCAAGGTGTCTTTTTTCCATTCTAATTCTTTGCCCTAGTGCTTTTGGCTTGGTTTCCTCAGATCTACAATTGTTTGATACCACAAAATAGCTTTCATATGTTTTCCTCTTTTTGTTTATGAATAAATCCTTAGTTGTTTGTCAGGACAAAGACTTCCTTGTATAAGGAGGCTTTGTTAGTTCCTTGGATCAAACTTGATCAGTAAGATCAACACACTCTTCTTAAGGCAGTGGAAGTTGTTTGGCAATCTCAACCCATTCTTCCTCAGTGCATTACAAGCTATCATTTGTAGTCAATGGGATTTTTTGATTTTTTTCAACTACAAGTCCAACTTACACTTTGACTCCTTTTTATTTTTGTTCCACTAGTTGGAGATTGCCTAATTTCCCAATCTTTCCCTTGACTACACTCCAATCTTCTCCCACCTTTGTTTTGACTTAATGGCATTATTTTCATTGATTTTCGATATAGTCATAAATAGGTATCGATTGATGTTGGTTCTCTATAAGTTTGACCCAACTTTATGTAAGCAGCAATGACAATGTTTAGGGGATCACCTTGTAATGCAACGAAAGTTGCACGCCTTGCGTATTGGAAGGTCTTGTGTTTGAAACTCAGCATGTTGATATGCTGTTTCGAACCCTCTGTGCTTGGTCAAAACTATAGGTCACGAGTTGGTCTAGTGGTAGTTAAAGATGGCGCGTGATTTGTGGCGGCTCTTGGTTAAGGACGTGAGTCAGATGCTAGACAAAGGAGGTATTACAAATGGTAGAGACGGTGACAAAGGCAGCAATGACATGGAGGTGAGAATCAAAGCAAGGAGTTGGGCATCGGGAGGTGTTAGAGGTGGATGGAGAGATAGGACGTGGCACAGAGCGAGGAGATGCCGTGCAAAGATAAGTCATGATGGATGGAGACAGAGAGATAAGGGGCTGAAAAATGTAGAGATAAGGGGTCACGACGGTCTGAGCAATGCAGAGATAAGGAGCCATGGAGGGATAAGGAGTTAAGGAGAAATAAGGAGGTGCTTGATCGGTTGTAGAGAGGGGCAGGTTGGAGTGATAAGGTGTTTCATGGAGAGATAAGGAGAAGAATGTAGATATCAGCAAAAGACAGATCTAGGAGGTGTTAATGCCTTAGAAATATCAAAATATCACCACCATGGGGATGGGGTCCCCCATTGTGACCCCATTGGTTATTAGCTCTAGTCAAAAGCAAGAATTCAATATTACCAACCGAAAAAAAACGATGACAATGTTTACTCTTATTTAGTTACATTATCAATTACACATAATAATACAAAGTAATAGGGCATACCAAAAAGAGTAACATAATAGAATGCAATAGAAGATTTATTTAACAAACTTGAAATAAAGCTAAGCTTGTAAAAATGTAGGTGTTCCATTATCTTGTGAGGAGAAAATTATAGAAACCAATCCATAGAAAATTTAGCAGTATTTTTTATATAAACAATGATTAGGAAGGAATAAGAATGAGAGAAGAAGAATAGAAGCAACCACAAAAGTGACACAAATTTACCATATGTGAATTCTTTTGAGAAAAACTTTGCCTCCAAATCACACCCAATCAATTATATTGCAATAATCGATGATTACAAAGCATTCTTAGAGTTTAGTGTTTTATTAGGAAAAAATCAACGCTCTTCAATCTTGAAAAAAAACCTACAGCATAACCTTGCAAGAGACGATACATAATGCTTCCATCTCAAGATCTCAATATATAGACTGAAGGAGGCTTGGAAAACCACTAAAGACAATACTATGGGCTTGAACAAGGTCCCAAAATATATAGGGAATGATTCTCATGAGCCGCTCTGCAATGTCTTGTTGATGTGTTTTTTAGGCACAATCAAACATAGAATAAAATACCAAAGTAGTCTACCCCTCTCTTGAACAAAATCACCTCAGATGCTAAATGTCTGATCAACTAAAATGATTCCAGGGTTTCTATGGTCAGTTCTTGACATGTGGGTAATTCAATGGTTGATGTGAATTGCTGTTTTCACTTAGGGACTTACACAAATATTCGGATTTATCATTTATATCATGGATTGGAATAGGTTTTGCCAATGACTTAGGATTTTGCAATATAGCTCTTGATCTAATCTACAAAGATTTCAAATAAAATGGAAAAAAGGCATAGGGTTTAGAAATTCTATTCTAACCTAGAATGCAAGAGGTAATGAACGATTCAATGAAATCCTATTAGTCAAGGTCTCACCATCAAAGAACAATTTGAGACAAGCTTAGTGCAATCATCTAAGGTAAATTTATAGATGTTCAAATTATCACCATCAACACCAATACCATCAAGGCGATGCATACCAATGGATGTGCAATAATTGAAGTTAAGTACAATTCATATTCCAGTTGACCACACAAGGCAATCTTACAATCAGCAAGAAAGCTAGTGGTATGGATTAAATGGATTTCACTCGAATGCATTCAATAACTCTTTCATCTAATCTATAAGAAACTTGAAACAAATTCTAATCTAAATTTGAAGGCAATGAGAACCAAAAAAGGCATACAAAACTTAAACAAAACCACCAGATTTCAATGATTATATTCAAATCTGCAACATATAGGTGACAATTCTCAAAAAATCTCTCTTTTACAAATGAGAGGCAATGGGGTATATAGAGAGTCTCAAATAGAATGAAGGGCCAAGATTCATTTAGAATCAAGGGCCAAGATCATGGCAACATTGCCCTAAATTTGCCCTAATTAGGGTTTACATAAAAAAAAGGAATCACCAACATGAGACCCAATGGGATGATGCCTAATCATCAAGTAAGGAATCTTCTACAAGATTTTGGTCTGCATCCCTCTCCCTAGCAGCATATTCCAAGAATTTGGCCAAGACTAAATCAAGCTTCTCCATGGTGACACTAGGTAAAGCCTCTTGCTGTGCATCCATCACGTCCAAAGCATGTGAGCAAGCATCAAGGACATTCTCCCAACTTGGTATAAGCTTCTGCAAACTGTTGATGTGAACCACAAGAGAAACCAAATTATCTATCTGATTCTTCTTCAAAGACTCTAACTGATTGAAGTAAATGAACTTCATCTTTTCTTTTAATTCTTCTAAGTGTAAACAGTTGGAAGCATGGACATCCATCACCAATAACTCATCAATAGATGTAAGGATCTTAGATTGAATCTCTTGGATCGATCTTTCCATCTCTTTACAATCTTGCCTTGCATGATCATAAGCCAATTTCTGCATAGCCAACGAACAATACCGTTCTTGGAAATCATAAACATTACCTGCATGCACAACTCCCTCTTGGATCAATGTGGGCATCAGGATTCGCTTCAATGCTTTGAGGCGAGGAATTATCTTCTCCTACACCGGTTGAAAATCATCCCAAACTCCTTCCAAATACTGTATCTTGAACATGGGCATTGACATCTTGTCAAATGCCTGGACAAATTGAGCTAGGAAATCATCTGCTTGTTTTGCAACATCCTCAATCCATTTTCCAAACTCCACTTGTGTGTTCCTGGCTGCCTCATGATCAAAGGGGAACCTGCGATCAATTGCGATAGGTGAGACAAAAGTAGGATCCTCACGCATATGGGAACTCATCCCTTCAATGTATTCCTTGAGTCTCCTATTCTCGCTTTTAAGCATATTCTTCTTCTCAATAGTCCTATCCAATCGCGCCTTGATTGCATGGATTGTATCATCAAGTTCCCGGAACTCTTACTTCTGTGTAGTTGGTCCAAGGTCAATCATAGTGATCTGATAATCCATAGGAGTGGCCACATCTCTGGTTACATCACCTATCGGGACTGCCACTTGTGCACTATGCACACCTGTTTCATCTCTATCAGCTTTAGAAAATATTTTAGCCTTCTTTTGTTCCTTTCTTGTATCAGCTCTGGCTAAGAAATCATCAATATCCTCTATGGGCTGTGTCTCTATCATCTTCTTCTTTTCCATGCTCTGCAACAACCAATCAGGAATGGTGGAAATTTCCATCCCATCTTCTAGCCTCATTTCATGATCGAGTCCTCTCAAAGCTGAAATGACATATTCATCGGTTTCTTTATCCTTGGTCAAATCGACCACATTGTTGCCCAAGCTAACCTCCAACTGGACTGTGGGAGATCCTGACTGCTCTTCATCTTCATTCGGTGGTGCCGATTGGGCTGCAGCATGCAACTCCTGATTATTTCCTGGTAGGATTTCCGTACTGGAAATCTGTTTGGACTCATTGCCCTTTTTTGTCATGTCATTCTCCTTCACTGATGAGGAACTCGTGGTGGATAAAGGAGTGTTAGACTTATGTTTTTTCTGCCTTGATTGCTGGCTAACCGTCTCCTTGCCTTTTGCTTGCGATTCTCTGGGCATACCCTTTCTTCTTTGGGGAGCATGACTCTCCTCATCATCATGTATCCTTGCATCACTTATTGTTCTTTCATCATCATCGAGGGAAGGCTCCTCATGTCTCATCTTTTCATAGGTAAAGGTGACGTTCATTTCTCTCAACTTATTGATGTACTCATCCACCCATTCCCTGGAGTAATCATTTACTTCTCTCATGAGCACATTCAAATCTACCACCTCTAGCTGGGTCCAATTGGGCAACAAGATAGGTCTGTCCTTTTCATTCACGTATTGTGGATGAGTGTGATCACTATCATCATGCGCCTGATCTGGAATGGAGAAGAGTTCGCACTTCCTCATGAAATCCACTAACATTTGGGACCACATCCTCTTCCTAATTGCATGCTCATCCATGAGATTACCTCAGTAATCCTCAATGTCAATCTTATGTATAAACCTTTCCCCCTTGATCTTAATAATATTTCTGAATGGATCAAATTGATCCCTGCTCTTATAAGTCCCAAGGCGATAGAATTCAAGTTCCTCAATAACTGAATTTGCTGCAGCTGCGGTGTGGCATACCTCCAGAGCCTTCCCAAGTGCAATTGGGAGAGTTATCTCCATTCAGTGCTTCTCCTTTTGGATGAAATCAAATTCCAAAAGCTGTCTCAGTACCTCAAGAAGGATCATCTTGTTTGTTGGATACCTAGGAAGTATCAACCTTTACAATGATTAAATGCAAACTTTGAAAGTTTAAGAACATCATGTCTTTGGTTTGATCAAGAATTCACAGAAAAACTAGACAATCAACTCTTAATGATATTCTGGAAGAAAGAGAATCCAATTCTGAAAATCAATTAGTCTGTGTGCCACTGCACAGAACAACTTGAAAATAATCAATCTCTGAATTATCAGAAAATACAATCTTCAGCAACTCTGTTCACTGTTAAATATTAATCTGAGAGAAGGAACAGCAGTGATACTACCAATATTGTGTCACAAATGACTATGAATGTTTTAACTATGAATGCCAAATTCAAAATAATGATATACATGAAGGTCTGAACAGAATAAAAACTCTTTTCACAGCATATATACTTTACTCTCCAGTAGTTCTGAAAATCTGAAAGAAAAAACAGTGACTTCCTTCACAATAGTTGTATCTTTCTTCTCCAGTTCTTCACTTGAATCTCTAAGATTCTTAATGAATTAAGAAATGACTCAGTATTTTAAACTCCATTGCATTTTCAGAAGTTTGTCTTCATGTATGATACTTTTCATGCAAACAAGACTTTTATCTTTCTTGTTCACAGCACATTACGAACACAGAATTCTTTTCTCACATCAACCTTTCTTCAATGCATGCCCAAAAGACTACCTAAGCATCAAACCATTCATGAATATAAAGAATAAATATAGTTAGTATCAGTTAGAGGAAGCTGTTATTAGTTATTTGTTTTATCATTAATAAGTCTAACTTCCTTCTAATTTGAACTGCAGTCTAACTTCCTTCTGATTGAACTGTACTTTATTAAACTTTGTATAATAAAACGAAGTGCACTCCATATTGTTTTTAACGTGTAAACAAAGTAGAGGAAGTTCGAGATAGTTATAACTGCTTAGAACCAACTGCAACCAAATATCAACCATCTAACATATGCTGTCAAAAAGATATTAATATGATGTTGTCCAAATCTGAAAGAAGTACGATGCCATTAAGATAACAGGATATCATTTTTGAAACTGAATCTGAAAGTATCATACTGTTGAGGAAGAAGACGAATGTGCTTACACAGCGAAGACAATGATCAAAGACATTGCTTTCAAGGTATATCAGTTCACTGTAAAAATTTACAGCAAGCAATCTGATTTTATGATTGAAATAACTGTTTGTATAATCTAAATGTTTTTGTTACCAACTTTGTCATCAATGCTAAAATAAATGCCAACAAGTACAGCTGGATAGGATCATTGAGCTGAGTGGAGGAATGATATTCCTTTTTCACCAGCTATAGTTTCTCAATGTAATATTTTATTTCTCTACTATCTACCCCCTTAGGTAGCAGTTTGCCAGAATAAAAGAAGAAAAAAGTGATGTTAAAAATTTGAATTTCAAATTGCTGCTAGTTTTTGGGCCCAGCACCCTTAACCCAATAGGTATTTATGCTGCTGTTGTGTGCTGGGTGTGTCATCTGTTGAATTTGATTTGATTTTTGGGAGAATTCCCGAGAATTGGTTGGCTGGGATGCAAACCCTAGTAGTTCTCTAAGGTTGGGGCGAAACCCCTGACCTTAGCCTATCAAGTTTTTCTTTCAAAATGTGTTTTTTGATCTGGAAATTTCAATTATAACCTAATTCAGGTCTTTTGCAAGAGCCGATCATCATATCAGGGAGTTTTGGGAAGGAGTGATCAATTGGTGCAGGCTGCAGGTCATCTATTTTGCCCAGTTGGGCAATCATTTTGTCAGTTTGTACAGATGGTTTCAAAATGTTTTCTTGTATATGTTTGGTTGAATTTGTGGTTAGATTTGGAAAGTAGGTTAATATTAGGTGTTGCAATATCCTTGTGGTGCCTGTGGAAATACAGTTTTTAGAGTTCAGATTCATGTTTTTTGAATCTAACATCAGGAGGACAATTTTCTATGTTGTACTAGAAAAACAATATTATTTCTTTTACCTGAAAATTTTTAGTGTGTGTTACTCACAAATTTTTATTTCCCTAATATATATATCTTGACTTCTAAATCTAAATGAAATAGTGTGACAGATGCGCTAGCCATAGATTGCGAGATGGTTGGGGTTGGCAGTGATGGTAGCAGAAATGCACTTGCAAGGGTTACCTTGGTATGTGCTTACTCTTTGTGAATGCATTGAAATTCACACGTGTATACTCTATTGTTCACTACATGATTGACAAATCTTCCAAATTCTATGTTCTGTTTAGAATCAAATTGATGGTATCGTTGATTGAAATAATCTATATAATATATTTTTTGTCAATAATATATATCATTTTGGAAGGGTTGGGATGATAGTAATGACTTATTGGAGAATGTTGCTAATAATTTATTAAAATAAAGTTAAAATGCATATTTGTCTTTAGTCATTTTCTTTTACTCCCAAAGCAATGCATTTTGGTTTAGAAAACACTCACATCAAAAAATGCACCACCACGAGTGATTATAGTAATCTATTTTCCATATTGTTTATCAATATACCATTTTGGAAGGGTTGGGATGATGGTAATGGCTACTCACTCATTGTAGCATGTTGATTGTAATTAATTGAATTAAAGTTAAAATGCATATTTATCTTTAGTCGTTTTCTTCAACTCCCAAAGCAATGGAATTTGGTTTAGAAAACACTTACATTAATAATTGCACCACCACAAGTGATTATGTTGGGCCTTGTAAGTTTGTACACTCTATATTTTTTTATATCTTCACTGAATAATTGTTGGATTGTTCAAAAGTTTATGATCTTTGAATCCTCTGCATTTCAACTATTCCGTATCAAAACATTTGAGTCTTTCCTATCAGAAATCTTCACACAAAAATCTGCAGGCATGCAATGAGCCCTGTAGTAAATATGGTGGCAATAAAAATGGAGAGCCAAAAAGTGTGAATACAATCATCAAAAATATTGTACTTGCTAAATTTTGAATATAAACAGAGGTAGTAAGTTCTTTTTCCGTGTTAACTTTGTGTGATGTATTGGAGTTTGCAGCTGTCAACTAATGAGGTTAGTTGGTTCGTAGATGTCTATTTAGTTTAATTTTTGATAAAATAAATACTTGAAATAATGCATAGATAGAGTAGTAAAAATATATCTTTATTTACATGTGAAAGTTATTATAGAAGTAGACCAAAGATGATCAGCTAAGTACCAAATTGCTTTCCTTGATTACACAGTCTATTGAAAGAATTTGATGGTTGCCTAGCAAAACACAACTATTTACCAATTGATTGCTATAACTACTTGAAAGTCAACAGACAATCAATACATTGTTGGATAACAAGAATATTATCAAAACATAATAAAGACATTGTAAACTAACTATGCCATCCCTCCCTAAAGAAAAGTTGTCTTCCAGATGTCACAGAAAACAAGTAATCATGTAATAATAAGGTTTTCCAAATTTGTGACAACCTTGTAGAGGAAGGAGGACTTTGGTGTTGTTGTTTCCCAATAGTAGCAAAAATAGCCTCATCATAACCTAATCTTTCCACAATTAATGAATGTTCTATGAAGAAAGAGGAGTGAAGATCTTTAATGCTTGTTTCAGCTAGAAGTAGAAAGAAAAACTGATGCAGACAACCTGAACGTATAGGAGCATAAGTAGAACTGACATACGTAAAATGCAGGCCAGTGTATGGAGAATGCATTCACTAGTGACCACATAATTTAATGAAGTGTGGCTGAGGAACAAACAAATATGGAACCCAATTTGATTGCACACTAGATTCTGCAAATGCTTCACTTAATGGATGGTTGAACCTAAACAGTACTACGGGCACTTAAGATATGTCATCATTAAGACAATTTACTTAAAATATATCCAAATCTGAAATTTTTTGTTTAATATTCCCATAGCCATTTCACCAACTTTCACCCAATTCACCAACTTTATTTTTACAAATAGTATACACCGAGGAAGAACTAATTGTAAAATGTTGTAGAGTGGCAATAAAAGAACTACCTACTGCTTTAGTAGGACTTGTTGATGTGTTTTTTACGCACATGCGAACATAGAATAAAATACCATAAGTATCTTATCCTCTCTTGAACAAAATCTCTCGGATGCTGAAGATTTGCTTAAGGATTATTCGAGAAGATTCCAAGGTTCACGAATGTAGGGTCACTACGTGTGGATAAGCTTAGTTGGTTTGATGTGATTATGCTGGAATCACAAGGGGACTTACATTCGAATGCCCGAATGCTTGATTTGCTGGAACTTAAGTCCTATCTACTCAATTGGAAGATAAAAAATAGCAAAAGAGGTAGGGTTTGAGAGAGTCTATTCTAAGACCTAGAATGTAAGAATATGGATGAATGACTATATGGAATCCTACCAAGCTAGGTCTCACCATCAACTTAAACAATTTGACACAATCTTAGTGCAATCTTCTAAGGACGTTTCAAAGATGTTCGAACCAATACCGCCAAACATTGATCACCATTCAAGCTAATTCATAAACAATGAGTGTAGGATGATTCGAGGTTAAGCTTATGTTATTCTAGTTGACCACACAAGGCACACTCACAATCAGTAAGAGGCTAGTGGTATGGACTAAGCGGATTCCTCATGAATACATTCAACAACTTCTTTCATTTAATCTAATTTATTTATTATCTGACATGAGGATCCAACAAGAAACCATGCACATTGTAAAGAAACAACTCACTTCACCATAACTTCAATGAAAATAGAGTTCATTTACAACTTAGGCAACAATTTCTGCCTTCTCCTCCTACTTTATTCTAACTTCTATTCTATGCTCTTTAGACTATCTATTGACTATTGACTACCGCTATTAGCTATTCTCCATCTATTAACTATTTGCTATTAACTATTACAAATGAAGAGCTTGAGCCTTTTATAGCGCTCTCAATACAATTCAATGACTCAGATCAATTTGAGATCAATGGCCAGGATTTTACAATGAAAACCCTAATTAGGGTTTGTTACAACAAACTCTCCTTAGCCAATGAGAAAATGACATTCAATGAATGTGGACCAATAGATGTCAGTGGCAGGTACATTGGAGTTTGTGCCATCATGGAGGAATCAAATGCATTGTATTTGGACATGCTGATGTGGAACTTCTTTGATTGGTGGAGATAATGACTGTGATGACAACTAGGATTCCACCTCAACTTGCACTTGTAGAGTTGACTTGTCACCATGAAGAGATGTTGAGAGATATCTCTTGATACTCAACATTATCTAGCTCACTCAAAGTAGTGGTGATGGGACATATTGAGGGAATTGAGTCCTTCACTTGCTTGCCTTGGAGTTTGTATAACTTCTCCTCAACATTTCTTTGATCTCTTCATGCCTCCAGGGTGTGGAGAGAATCGATATTCTTCTTAGGTATTTTGTGCTTGTAAATGAAGCCTTCCCTTTGCATGCTGGTGTAGATCTTGCTCTTGTATTAGTAAATGTTTCTTGTGTAGTCATCTACTTGTGCTTGTTCATGAAATCTCCTTGAGGATACTTTCCTTGGAACTTGATATTGATATTGACATTCTTTCCTTGAGGTCTTTTATCCAATCTTCTTCCAATGTTTCTTCATCTCCTGCAAAACAAATAAGCAAGCATCAAATACATATGATACCTCCTAGTTTGATGTAATTATGTAATTTCATGTGATTTGCAGGTTTAACAAGAGCATCTATAGAAGGGGTCACTCCTTGGTTGAAGCAAATTTGTTGTCTTCTTGATGAGTTTGCTTCTTCTTTTCTGACTTTGCTGTCACCAATGATGAATTTTGCCTTCCAATCAATTCTAGACTTCGACTTTGTTGCTGTCTCTTTATTCAATTCGCCTTGCTAATGACTGAATTTTCCTTCTTTGAATGTACTTCGCTGTCTTTAAAACTGAATTTTGCTGACTGTTGGATGAATTCGCTTAACTTGCTTACAAAATTCGCTGATGGAAGAGATGATGCTTTGATTTGATGTTAGAATAATCCTCTGAACTCCCTTATATATGTGGCCTAGGGTATAAAGTTTAAACATGCCTTTTAGGATACAAGGCCAACTTGATTGAGTGAAAATGAAAATGTGAATTATCCTTCCTAATGCTGGCCGACTTGGTAAACCACGCTCCCCCTTCCATCAGTTCAATTTTTTGAATTAGTCTTGGTGCCTAAAATGCTTGCTTTGAGGAATTTCGCTTAGGATCTCATGTAAGGTACATGCACTTCACTCTATGTCCTTGCTAGGGACAAGACCTATATGATCAAACTCGCTCACTGACCTCTGAAAGGACAAGACATAAATAAGGTTTTCGCTCTCTGTCCTTCCTAAGGACAGGGCCCATAATGTTTGAATTCGCTCTTGGACCAAGGTAAGGACAAGAATTAAGTTAAAAATTTTGCTCACCAACCCTCCTAAGGACAAGGCTTCAAAGTGCAGCTCGCTCACCGTCCCTTCGAAGGACAAGGACAAGATAGGTGAATTTGCTTTATGACCTTAGGGAGGACGAGACTCAAAGACGAAGTTCGCTCTTGACCCTTAATGAGGTACATCACTTTAGTGAACTTCTCGCCCTAAGACCTTGGCCAGGACATGAATTAGGTTGAGAAATTCAAGGACACCATTCAAACAACCAAGGCTTGTGCTTGCAACAAGAAGTATGATTAGATAACACAAGAAACCTAGGCATGATACAAAGGAGTCCTTCTATTTACCTATCATGCTCAACTCACTTGATTTTCTTAGTTCCTCATTTCAATCATAACCCTGCAAACAAGATACTCCTTTGTTGCCTTGAAGATGTTTGATTGAATGCTCAATTGCGATTGAATAGATGTGGATCTTGAAGGACTTGTTTTTGCAAATGAAAGAGGGAGTTATATTTATATACAACTTACTCCTTTTCAAGGTTAATTTTCAATTAAGGCCAACATTGGGGAGCACTTTCCATTTTCCATCTTCTTGCAAAGCCAACCATTATGATTTCAAATTTGGGGCCAAAATGCTTGGATAGGGGCGCTAGACACCCTATTCCTGTATTTTTGGGCTAGAAAAAGGACTTTGAGTAGGGGATTGCATTTGAGCTTCCAGAAATGGTCTTGAAATTGGGCACAATCAGTCATAAATTAGTATCATGAGGCACAACCACCAACGTGGGTCCAAAATGTGTGAGATTTTGAAGGGATGCAATTTATGACATTACATGCCCTATCCATGGCCTCATAAATATATCTGATTGGGTTTTGATCTCCATCTACCAGATAGAGAACTCTAACCAAGGGTTCTAAAACCTACAATGTACAAATACAAAAAGATTAAAGTTACAAATGTATAATGAAAGATTTAAATTAAAACAAATAAACTATTCAATTTGAATTTAAATTTTAATTTTTGAAGTTACCTTCACAATCTTTGTAGCTCTTTGTGCAAAAATGTTGTCAAAGAAAATTCTTGCAACCCTCTCTCTTTTAGGCTTCTTTGAATAAGATGAGTCTAGCCATGCTTGACTCACAAAGATTTGTTTTAAAGTAGTCAATGAACCAGTAATCCTTTGCAACATTAGGAAAACTGTTGCAAACCTTGCAACACCTGATCTTACCAACTCCTTCCCTTGGGTGTGATCTCTCATCAAGTTAAGAACCCAAGGCTCATTGTAGATAAATTTTGTGATGCTTCTTGCATCATCTACAACTCATGTCACCCAATCAGGCTTGCCTATGTCCTCCAAAAGAAAGCAATGTGCTGTTCAAGGTGATAAAAAAAGTGTCCTATGCTTGTCTTGGAGCAATCTCCTAGCTGTGACATATGCTGTTGCATTATCAGTTATGATTTAGACCACCTTTTCTATGCCCACCTCCATGACAACTTCCTCCAACACTAGAGACAATGTTTCTATGTTTTTGACTTTGTTGGAGGCATCTATCGACTTCAAAAAAATAACTTCACCTTGTGAGGCTATCAAAAAATTAATAATGGTGCAGGTTTTCCTGTCCGTCTTCCACTACAACCATTGCCCTTAAGCGTAATTTGGACATCTCTAGATTTTGGACAAAAATAACTTCACCTTTTGAGGCTGTCAAAAAATCAATAACGGTGCAGTATTTCCTGTCCGTCTACCCATCTTAAAGAAGGGTGCAACCATATTCTTTTCATTCCTTATTTGGTTCTTCCACTACAACCCTTGCTCTTTCACTTAATTTGGCCATCTCTGGATTTTGGACTTGCCTTTTGATATCAATGACAATAACTCAACATGAACGTATTTATACTGTAATATTAACAAAATTATTATAATGTACTCAAATTTAATGTAATATTGTTTTATTTTTTATGGGTTTATTATTTATATGTAAAAAAATCAAATTTATGTGGTGGATTTAATCACATTTTTTTTCAAACTTCCCTTGCCGAACTTCATCCAGATTTTATTGGTTGCCAAACACAAACTCAAACTCGAATCTTGTGACATAGGTCATAACCATAGTCATGAAAGCAAATATAATTGCCTGTTGAATATCATAGGAACAACAATCTTTATCTGATCATTATTTCCAGTGGAAGTTGCATTAGAAATTGCCCTATATGTTTCTCTCTTCACCTTAATTTCATAATTAGCCAAGAGTGATAAAAGTGGCAGTAAAATAGTTGTTATGTACAGCTTTGTAAATATGAGTTTTGGAAGGAAATAGAAATTTGAATATAGGAGTTACTACATATTATTTTCTCATCTGCCATGGATAGTCAAGTGTCATTAATGCTACATTCAGAGATAGTCTAGTGTCATTAATTTACCTAAATTCCCAATGATAATTTACTGTTGAAAAGAAGGCATCTGGCAGATGATGCTGCCACTTGCCACAAACTGCTTGTAAAATAGACACTATTTTGTAACTTCTGGGGAATGTTCAAGTGGAGCGATGACATAAACCACAAAGGCACTTGTCTGTAATGCAAGTCAAATATTCACATCCTTCTACCTGTCCTCATAACACCTATTTCTCTTCCAACTCACCCTCTACTGAAAAGCTTATTCCTTGCCTCATTTTGATATTTGCATATCACTGAAGATCAGAGGAAGCATATACACATTAAATATGATCATGTGATATAGCATAAAGGAAGTGAAGACTGAGCTGGTTTCATCAACTGCACTGATCACAGGATATTTCCAAAAAAGGGATGCTTGAAAACATTTTGTAAGATGCAATGGGTAGACATGAAGCCAAATGAGCTCACCTTTTCAGGTGCTCCCATTGCATGTTCTGACTTAGCATTTGCAGGACCAGGCAAGCAGGTTTTTGTCCATGTCATTTAAACTGGATGCAATGGACATGCTTTTGTTAGCAGAACCCTTATTGATATGTATTCCTAATGTAGACACAGAGAGGAGACACACAAAATGTTTGGCAGATTGCCAGAGCTTAATGTAGTAGTATACAAGTATAGACAACAGTTATTGTAGGTTATGCCCAAAATGGGGTGAGGCAAAGGGGCTTTTCAATTGTTTGCATGAATGCAAAACCAGCTATGAAACCAAATCACGTAACACTGGTTGGTGTTCTGTTTGCATGTAGCCATGTAGGTCTGGTCGATGAAGGTTATCATCACTTCAAATTCATGAGTAAAGATTATGGTATTTTACCAATTACGCCTGCATGGTAGATATTCTCAGCCACGCAGAACACCTTGAAGAGGGAAATAGCTTATCATGGAAATGCCATTTCAAGCATGCGCTTTGCTTTGGCAAATCTTGCTTGGTGATTGCAGAGGTCATGGTGATATGGAGCCTGACAAATGTACAGCAGAACACAGTTTTGAGTTGGAATCCTACGATGGGCCTGCATATGTATTGCTGTCAAATATCTACTCAGTGGCTGGAAAGTGGAGTGAGGCAGCACACGAGGAAAATGATGAAAAAATGGAACTGTTATAACTTTTTAAAACTTGCAGCAAACTCAGAAATTATCAAACATAGAGATAAGAAGATAGCAGCATAACACACAACAGGAACACGAAATATATCCCGTGGAAAACCCTTTCGGGTAAAAAACCATGGTACAAAGATCTTTTCAATATCTTAAATTGGGCACCAACCCAGATTACAAAAGCTTCAAGAGGGCACCAACCCTCAATTCAGCACCAACTGAGAATCAGCACTTGATGGACACTTATGAGAGCACCAAGTCTCCTACAAAAGAAATGTTTTTAAGGAATTTTCTTCAGCACTTATACAAATCCTTCAAACTTTCTGTTGTGTATGTGCTGAAGTTACAGAACAGGTCATATAAATTTTCAGATATATTCTATCTTAACAGATTGACATAGAGAATTAATTTCCAGCTCTTCGCTCATTCTATTTTTCATCTGACCAAAAGAACAAAAAAATATATAAGATACAGTTCACCTAGCATAAATACTCAGCACTACCTCTCTACAGAATACGTTTTGCAGTTTTTATTGCTTCAGAAAGACGTGGCCATATGAGCTCGACCTCTTCACAAAATAGAACCACTACTTCTGATAGACGTTATTCACCCCAGTATTTACTCCAGAAATATTTATGGCATCACCCTCAAACAAAATCGACTTCTTCAGCCTTATTAATCCTGCACACCTGTATTTACTTCAGCCCGAAAAACTGAAATCGAATCAAAGCCACAAGGATAGAGTAGTCAAACGTGGCCAAAATAGAAGAAAGCTGAGAAAATTTTCCTTTCAAAAAAACGATATAGAAAACGGAGGAATAACTTCCAACTCGACTCCAGCCGCCTAACACATGCAGTCAAACCACTAAACAATTTTTTTGTGTGTCAAAACAGCTTCCACAAAAATCCACACATAATTCCCTTTATGGCGTCAAACTCTATTCTGAAAAGTCATGGTCATTAAACACGACTCCATTGTGGAACTAAATACACCAAGCATAAGTTAATCATTCTGAATCGACCCAAAAAGAATCCACTACTTACACATAAAAGTCACCTAGATTTAAAAAAAAAATTCTCCCATGATTCTGCCATAACAGAGAGTGATAAATACGACTACTCCAAGGAAAATACCACCACATGAGTTCAACACAAACGCCTCACTTCATTCATTCGTCTGCACACCACAACCCTGCCAGGAACATATTCACGAACCCACTACACACTCCCACGGGCATCAGAAATAATAATACTCTAGCAGCATAGTGGCCCCATGACTTCAAACATATATCGCCCAGTTTTATTATCAGCAGCCACGCACAGCACATCAATAATGCAGCCTTGAAGATGCCATGCACACAACATACTGATTTTTGGCAGAGAAAAGATAACGCATATAGAATATTAAATTTCATACCCAAACTAAAACCAAAAAAAAAATCCAATGCAGCTCTTAAAAAAAATCGAACCAAAGGAGAGGTGGGGCCGAGTAATTTTAAAATTGAGGTGGCATATAAGTTTACTTTGCTGTAGCTGCTAACATGATGATATGACAAGGAGAGCTGAAGTGGCACAAGCTGCTGACAAGAACATACTTTTCCAGCAAGTATGCACACACAGAGGTCAAACAGCTCAAGCTGGTTAAGCTGCTCAAGCAGCTCAATTAAATTACAAAAAGAAACTGACATCAATGACTAAAAAACTTTTACATTCCTTACCTGTTAGAATATTTAATCTTTATTTGGCTTAGGTTTATTTGTATTTAGTTTAGGATATTCCTTTGGAATTCCTACATGTAATTTGTCCTATAGTACATGTGTGAGGACAAGTCATTTCTTTTATTTTCCTTTATTAAGGAATATTAGATTTCCTCCATAAGAGGATATGGACACATGGCACACACATTTTATGAATGGTGGCATTCATAGATTTGGGAGTTACTTTGTAACTCTTCTCCTCATCTCTATTTAAGAGATGTCTCCTCTCTCATTTCTTCTTAATGACAATATTGTAAAGAGCTTCTTGCTCTCTCTCTCTCTCATTTTAGGCATTGCCTCATTCATAATATCAAAGGGGTTTTTCTTTGCTTTTCCCCTTTCAAAAGTTCTTGTGCCTCCTTCACATTTGGGTGATTGCTCCAAGGTTTTTGCATTTCTCTTGGTAACATTTACTTCATCAATAAACTTACTTGGATTTCATTTTTCTTTCCTTGCTCTTTTATTTCCTTTCATGGTATCAGAGCAGGTTTCTAATCCTTGTTTTAAGTTGACATTGATGAAGGTTACCATTCTGTTGAGCTTGAGCTAGGATGAGTCAGTGGATGCTCCAGGTCAGGGTCTCTTTGAAGGTCTTCCTTAGGTCAAATTGATGAGTGATGAAAGTTCTAAACATTGAAATGGTGTGAAGTTGACCTATTTATCTTTTTGGGGACGCCTTGGACAAGTCTGGACTTGGAAATTTGATGAAAAGGTCAAAATTTGAGCTTAAAATGTGGATTTTGCTCTTGACCCTTCCAAAGGGTCTAGAGCGAATTTCTCTTTCCTGGTCCTAACTGGCATAGGAAACCTTGTCCTTATGGCGTAGTGAAGCGAAAATTGTTGTGTAAGACAAAGTCAAGTGACAGAGGGTAAGGAATTTGAGCATAAATGTGAATTTTGCTCTTGACCCTTCCAAAGGGTCCAAAGCGAAATTTCCCAAGGACTTGAGATTTCACCTAAGTCATTGGTTGGTTGGATTGATTTGCAAGGATATGGAAGGAAATGCATCAAAAGTTAAGTCTAAAGGCGAAGTCAAGTCAAATTCAAGGTGAATTAAGCCTAGAATAGGAATTTCGCTCCTGACCCTTCCAAAGGGTCCAGAGCGAATTCTTCCATAAGACATTTTACCTTGCCCCAAACTAAGAACTAACTCATTCCCAGACATTATTGAAGGCAAAGCATTTGTTTGGATAAGGAAATGTGGGAGATGAAGTCAAGATTTGAGCCTAAGGGTGAATTTCGCTCCCGACCCTTCCAAAGGGTCCAGAGCGAAATTCTTGTAGGATCCTATTTCCTCACAAAATCTTGAAGTAAAACGCCAGTTTGAGAGCAAATTGACTTGATCATGATGGAGAAAGGTTTGAGAAGTTAGATCCAAGGCAAAAACGGGAGGAAAGAAGTAAGAAATGAGCTCAATCATGAATTTCGCTCCTAACCCTTCCAAAAGGTCCAGAGCGAAATTCCCATAACCTCTATGTTCCTCCTTGTTATGGCCAAGTTTTTTGACTTCTAAGGCATGGTTGGAAAGACTTTGATGTGTTCTTGCCTTTGAAAGGTGGATTGAGGCAATGGAGTGGTGAAAATCAACTCAAAATAGGAATTTCGCTCCTGACCCTTCCAAAGGGTCCAGAGCAAAATCTTCAACTTGACCCTTTATTTTGCCTAAGACATTGAAAAGACCTTGTTTTGAGCTAAGTGGATGGCAAATTCACTTGATTGTGGTGAGGAGAGATGGGTTTGATCAAATTTGAAGGTGAATTGAATGGAAGAAGTGTGAAATCAACCTAAAACTTGAATTTCGCTCCTGACCCTTCCAAAGGGTCCAAAGCAAAATTCTCCATAGACATCATTTTCTTCCTTGTTTAGACCAAAATCCTTGTTCCTTGGACATAGTGGGGGCAAATTGACATGTTTTTGCCTTTTGAAGTGATTGAAAGCGAAAGAAATGAAGGATTTTGTCCAAAAATATGAATTTCGCTCCTGACCCTTCCAAAGGGTCCAGAGTGAAATTCTTCAAAGCACCTATTTTCTCCTTGGGTAAGGTCAAAACCTTGGTTCCTATGATGTGATTGAGGGTGGAGTGATGTATTCTTGCCTTTTGAGGTGGATTGAAGTTAAGGAAATGAAGGATCAAGTCTAAAACTTGAATTTCGCTCCTGACCCTTCCAAAGGGTCCAAAGCGAAATTCTCAAAATATCCTTTTCTTCCAATTTTGTGTTAAGCCAAACATTGATGAAGGTGAATTGGACTTAAGGATGGACATAGGCATGCATTTGAATGGGTTGTGAGTCCAAATAGTAAGGATTTTGAGTTGAAACTTGAATTTCGCTCCTGACCCTTCCAAAGGGTCCAGAGCGAAATTCTAAATAGGTCCTGTCCTTGGCCATGGTCTGGAGCGAATTTCTCCTTTCAGGTTTTCTTGAGGGTCAAACAAGTATTACCTTCATGAGAGAGGGATCCAAAGGTGAGAATCAAGGGAAAATGAAGTAAGAAGGATAGAGCTAAGTGAAGGAAAACAAGCAAAGTATGAATTTCGCTCCTGACCCTTCCAAAGGGTCCAGAGCGAAATTCTCAAAATCACCTAATTTGCTCATGATGGAGGCTAAGATATGAATTCCTAGGCATTGGTGGAGCGAAGATTAATATATTTTTGCCTTGTGATGCAATTTGGAGCAAGGAAGGGATGGAATTGTGTCTTAATCATGAATTTCGCTCCTGACCCTGATGTCAATTTCAAAGTGTTTTTTTTTGGCAAGAATTCAGGCTATCTTAGGATTTTGCTCTAGACCCTTTGGAAGGGTCTAGAGCAAAATCCTAAGATAGCCTGAATTCTTGCCAAAAAAAAACACTTTGAAATTGACATCACTTAAAGGGCTAGTTGTGAGATCATGATGGGAGAAGGTTTGAAGGTTAAGTTCAAAATTGTGAAATGTTGAAAATGAGGTCTAATTGAGTAAAATAGCAAAAATCGCTCCTGACCCTTCCAAAGGGTCCAGAGTGAAATTTCCTATAGGGCCTGTCCCTAGAGAGGATCCTAAGCGAATTCCATTTTGATGCCTTTTTATTAATTATTTAAGGTAAGAAATGCTATGATCGGGATAAATATATCACGTGTACTTAATCATCTTTTGGTTTGTTTTGCAGATGGAAGAGGATCAGGCCAGGACAAGGACTACCTATTCCAGTCCCATCATCATCAAGGACATTCCAAATGCATAAATGAGGACTCAAGGTGTTTTGAAGCGTTGGAAGACTACAAGTGTTTAAGGAGTTGCAAGCTATCTCCAAAACCTTCATTTCGCCACACAAAGGAACCACATGATGATAAAGAAGAATGACCTTACCAACACTTCAAGGCGAGGTATGCTATCGGAGAAAGAAAACTTGACAGTAAGGAAGCCTCATCAAGCACATAGAGAATCAAGGAGTGCATCATTCATCGCATCCAGGACAGAAGAAGATCAACCAAGGCAAGTACCAGACAAGGTGGCGTCCCAGTCATCGTTTCTCTAACCAGATTAGTCCACCTCATCATGTCCAAATTCAATGTACCTGACTCACTGGTGATGGCACAAACTTTGAGGCACCTACCCTTGTTTCCTATTGTTTCTCAAATATTGAATGTAATTTTCTCATTGGCTAAGGAAGTTTGTTATAACAAACCCTAATTAGGGTTTCTATCTTGTAATCCTAGCCATTGATTGTAAATCAATCAGAGCCATTGAAATATAAAGAGCCCTCTATATAAAGCTCTGGCTCTTCATTTGTGAAGGGTTAATAGTTGATTAATAGAGGTTAGAATAGCTAATAGTCAGTTAAATAGAATAGCAATTAGAATAGATTAGGAGAAGGCAGGAAATTGTTGCCTTGATTGTAAATGAACCCCATTTTCATTGAAGATATGGTGAAATATGTCATTTCTTTGCAATATGCATGGTCTCTTGTTGAATTTTCATTTTAGATGGTAAATAATTAGATTGAATGAAGGAAGTTATTGAATGCACTCGCGTGGAATCTGCCTAGTCCAAACCACGAGCCTCTTGCTGATTGTAAGTGCGCACTGCGTAGTCAATTGGCATAGAATGAGCTTAATCGCGAATTGTTACACGTTTATTGTTCATGCATTATCTTGAATGGTGATCAGTGTCTGATGGTGTGCGATTTGAACATATTCGAAGCATCCCTTAGAAGATCGCACTGAGTTGGTGTTGAATTGTTCAGCCTGATGGTGAGATCCAACCCAGTAGGACTCCACCTAGTCGTTCATCCATCTTCTTGCATTCTAGGTCTTAGATTAAATTCTCCAAACCTTGTATCTTTTGCCATTTCTTTATCTTGTAGCTAGTAGATAGGATTCAATTTCCAACAGATTAAATGCTCAGGCAGTCGAACATAAGTCCCCTTGTGATTCCAGCAAAATCACATCACACCAACAGAGCTTATCCACAGGTAGAGACCCTACATACCAGAACCTTGAAGTTGCCCTGATTGATCCTTGGGCGAAATCTTCAGCATTCGGGGAAACTTTGTTCAAGAGAGGATAAGATATCTTGGTATTTTATTCTGTGTTCGCATGTGCATAAAAAACACATCAACAGGGTTCTCCCTGGGTTCTTGCCAGGGAGAACCCGGGGAGAACCAGGACCGGGCAAGAACCAAGATCCGGACCTGTTGACGTGTATTTTGTACACTATCAAACACAGAATAAAATACCCAAGGGTACCTTATCCTCTCTTGAATAAAGTCTCCGAATGCTGAAGATGTCGCGAAAAGGTTCAATCGGGATGACTTCAAGGTTCTTGTATATAGGATCTCTACGTGTGGATAAGCTCTCTGTGGTATGATGTGATTTGCTGGAATCACAAGGGGACTTACACTTGATGACTGAACTTCTGATTTGCTTTGAATATTGCTGGAACACAGGATTTTACTGCCTTAGATTTAAAAAAAAAGGAAAAAAGACTAGGGCGAGAAAAGGATCTAATCCTAACACTAAGAATGTAAGAGCAATGAATGATCTTCGATGAAATTCTAACTAAGTCTTGTTTTGACATCCCAGGACCATCTCCACAAGGTTAGTGCGATCTTCGAAGGAAAGCTATATGATGTTCAAATCATCACTGCAGGCATAGACACCATCAGGCTGATGCATATCAATGAAGAAGCGACAATTGAAGTTAAGCTTAAGCTAAATGATTCCAGTTGACTACACAAGGCAAGTCTGCAATCAACAAACTGCTAGTAGTATGGATATACGAATTTCACCATCAATCAAGCACATTTCTTCCACTCATCTAATAACACGAAATCAAATATGAGAAGTATAGAGACCATGCAAATTGTCGAATCGACCCATAAATTTCACCATTTCTTCAATGAAGTTACAAATCTCTTACAACAACATCTTGGCAACAATCTTTGCCTTCTCTCTCTACTCTACTCTAATTGCTATTCTAATCACCTTCTAACTACTCTCTATTCACTAACTCCTTTCTAACTGCTTTCTATTATCCTTTACAAATGAAGAGCCGAGGCTTATATAGTGCCCTTAATACAATTCGATGGCTGAGATCAATGGCCAAGATTCAACAATGAAAACCCTAATTAGGGTTTGTTACAACCATTACATAACATTTAATGCTCGACCAATGAAATAATTGTATTAATTGGACACATGTCTTCTCTGGAAAAATTGACCAATAGATAGCTGGGGTAGGTATATCGGAGTTTGTGCCACCTCCCATGAGTTAGGTACATTGAATCTGGACATGCTGAGGTGGACCTATCCGACTGCAGAAGTGATGACTGGGATGCCACCTCATTTGACACTTGGTTGATACTCAATTTGGTAATGTTGAGAAGTTAGCCTTAATTAATTCTTCTGGAACTATCTGCTTCTTCAACGAACCCTTTGCTCTAACTTCTTTTGTCTCTGATGTGCAGGATGATGATGTTTGATCGAAGAAGGTCGTCCCTGTCGATGCTAGACTGGAGGAGGTCGTCCTTGATCTGGCTTGATTTTCCAACTCCGGGATCTCCATTTGATGCCTACACAACATTTCACAATTAGTATTATATCTTGAAGTCTAAAAATTAAACTTAAAAGGAAGATTCAAGATTTTAACTAGGAAACTTCATGATAAATCTTGAGTTATCATTTCCTAATTAACCATGTAATACTTAGATTTTTCCAAAAAATGTCTAAAAAAATCAAACCTTGAATAAGGGTGTCAAGATGATTTCGCCATACCTCCTCTTGAGTTTTAAACTCTAAGAAATGATGCAAAAATAGATGAAATTCGCTAGGCAAAATGTAGATCAAAGCCTTCTCTTGAACAAATTGCGCCTCCTCTAGCTTGGAAAAGAATAAACTCCACTAGCCTCTTCAAAAATCTGGAAATTCGCCTTCAAATACCTTCAAAACATCTGGAAATTATCCTCCAATCTAGCAAGAAATTCGCCTCTCCAATAGCCTTCAAGATGAATTTCGCCCTTAAAAGGATGATTGAATGATTTGAATTGTGAAACAAACCCCTTCAATATATAGAGCGCTCACCCCTCTTCCCTCCAAGGCCGACTTGCCAACAAAAGGCTAAGAAAATAAATAAAATTGCAAAAAGGAGAGGCCGACTTGATAAAATAATAAAAAATAAGCCCTCAAGTGCTCCATTTTTAATTTTAATTTCACAAAAATTAATTTTAAATGCCTTCACAATAAAAGTTCGATTTTTCAAGGCTCAAAATTAATTTACTAAATGCCAATGTGTCTTTTATTAAATGCCAAATTAATTTAATTTTTTCAAATATTTCGAAGTTGGCAATTTGGCATCTAATGCAATTTGGAGGATATCAACGTTCAAGTATGGTGAAAATAAAAAAAATGCTACCAACTTCGCCCTGGACCCTTGGAGAGGGACAGGAGCGAACTTTCAATTTTGGCCTTGCATTCCTCATTTTCACGTTCAAAACTTCATCTAGGCATTTAAAATGGCAATTTTAATTGGAGTCTTGAGTTTAATTTCACTTGATTTTTAGAAGGGAAGTGCCTTTAGGACTTTTTCGCCCTGGACCCTCAGAGAGGGACAAGAGCGATTTTGCAAATTGTCATTAAAATTTGTAATCTTTGCATCTCAATTCCACCTCAAGGCATTTTAAACATCATTTCAAACTTGTGTCAAGGCTTAGATTTGTCCAAACTTGAAGAGAAAGGGTGGATATTAGGTTTTTCGCCCTGGTCCCTTGGAGAGGGACAGGAGCGATTTTGTAATTTCAAGCTTATCCGTCCTTTGCTAGCCCTCCAAATTATCTTCAACGGGCAAAACACACCTTCTTCCATTCATTTCAATCACAAAACTTGTTTTGTCCTTGCAAGAAAATTGCACCTTTGGAAAATTGCTCTGGACCTTCAGCAAGGGACAAGAGCGCCTTTTGTCATCTTGGTATATTTCTTTGCTTGTGGACCACTCAAATTATATTCAACGCACAAATCATGTTTTCCTTGATCTCTTCAAATCATAAAATCATTTTGATCTTGCAAAAATAGTGCAAATTTGAAATTCAAGCTCCGGTACTTCAGTGAGGGACAGGGGCAAATTTTGTCTTCTAGGCCAAAATGCTTCACTTTTCACCATGAAATGTCTTGGCTAGGGAAGATTTCATCTTGTTACACGCCATGAATAAGAGTTCAAGTCCAAGAAAGGTCTAAAAATGTGTATATAAAGAAAATCGCTTTGGTCCTTCAGTGAGGGACAGGAGCGAAATTACCCTTCTAGGCAAAACTCCATCATTTCATTGTCTTTAATCAAATCTGGATGCTTTATCACGTTCATTTCGTCCTTCACCATGCCTTTGATGTCTCAATTTAACCAAACAAGGTCAGGAATGATTCCAATAAGCTTTTTCGCCCTGGACCCTTGGTGAGGGATAGGAGCGATTCACCTTGGTCCTCCTGAGAGGGTCAGGAGCGAAATTCGCTCTGGATCCTCAGTGAAGGACAGGAGCGAAATTTGACCTTTTGAACTCTCCGACAGGATAATTTTATGGAATATAACATTTAAGTATAAGAAAGAAGAAGGATAGAAATTCCATATATACTTTCAGGATGTTTGAAAGTGGTTTCAGACCTCCAGGAGTTATATTGCAAAATCTAGTTTTTGGAGGTTTTTCAGTTTCCAGACTTAGTCAAATTTCAGGATCAGGACATTCCAGACTTAGCCAATTTTCAGGATCAGGACTCTCAGGCTTAGCCAAATATCAGGATCAGGACTCTCAGACTTAGCCAAATTTCAGGACCAGGACATCACTCAAGCAGGACTTGCTATCCATGTGATCCCCTTGGCGACACTCAAAATGCAAAGGCTAATGGACAAAACCCTAAAAGACCTTAAAAAAACAAACCCCAAAAAGCAAAAAGCAGGGGTCCCCATTTGCAATGGGGCGATGTGTGAAAACGTCACAACAGGACCCAACCCATTTTGCCAAGAACCGGTATGTTAGTTATTTTTTGAAACAAGCCTTACAAATTTGTCTCCAAAGGAGACTTCACAAATTTGCTCAGATGTAGACTCCGTCACGAATCTACACCTTAGGAAGAATTGGGTTTTCATCCAGCTCTTCTATCGAGCTCCTAAAGGTTTTCGCCTCTAGAAATCATTAAATGTTTATCAATTCCAAAAGCATGCTTTACTTCTCTCAGCCAGCCTCCTTATAAAGAGCTCTAGGAATCATCTAGAAGATTAGGCCGACTTGAATTTTGGAAACTTTATTTAGTAAAGTGACAATAATAATATTTAATTAAGTTAATTAATATTAAGTCATCATTTGAATATTTTATTTATTTTTGACAACTTAATAAAAATCAATTTATTTAATTGTCACTTGAAAATTTCGAACATTATAGGAAAGTTCTCTTTCGCCAACCTATCCATTTATCAAATATGATGGTGTAGCCCTTTCTCTGCCATATTTTTTCTGATCATCAACCTTAAGCTGTGTATTTTTAATATTTATGGCTTCTTTCTAGTAATGGTTCACTCAAATCACTAGCTATTATGAATCTTGAACACTTTACCGACAATTGTAATCATCATTTAACCAACTCTTGGGCTATTTGCACATTAAAGTGTAAATTATTGTAGTACGAATAGTTTGCAGTTGCCATCCTAGTCTCATTGCATTTTTCCTTATTGCAAGAAATATCCTCAAGGGAAGGTTGTGCTCTTGGAACATTGCATGGAATAAAGAAATTGGGTGTTGGTGAAGGACAGCTAGAAATAGAACCTTGAGAAGTCTCACTAGTGGAGGAAAGCGACTAATGAATGTTTGGGGCAACAAAGAATTTGTAGATGAATTAGAACTGATATTCACCTTCGCTGTAATTGCTTTCTTTGTCCTCTGCATTTCCATTTATTCATTTCATTGCTGGGAATTAGAGCGTCTATTTTTCTCATAATCTTTTTGGCAACTTTAACGTATGCCTTCACATCATGTGTAGGTATTTTAGCAAGGTGGTATTTTAATCTATTAATTCCTTTCGTTATGAGAAGCTAGCATACAACAAGCTTGCCTTTTGATAGCACTTGACAAACCATACTTCAATGTACGGTCTTTCTTTCCCTTCATTTGTGTTGTACTTGATATTGCTGATTTTAACATTGAAAAAAAATCAGCAGGGTTTTGAAAAAAACATTATAAAATATTAATCTATATGGATATGTAACATTATGTAAATATTTTTTGTAACATTAGTATCAATATCTATTATACATATGCTATGTTAATAGATATTATAAAATTGACATTATTGATTGCAGGCAAATAAATAATATTAATTATAGAATGTAGGTGTGAGCAGACAATTCTGCTCAAGTGATGTCCCAAAATTTAAGCATAAAAAAGAACCCTTAAAGATTCTGGCTTCGTAAAGTTTTCTTGTGTCCCACACAAATGATGTCATATTTGTTTGAAAATGTGTTTTTTCCTTGTGCCTTAAGTTGACAACAAATTTTGTTATAAAAAAAGCTTTTTTTTTTCGATGTGTTAGGTATGCATTGGGTGCACCTCAGGTGCCTCCCAGGTATGTCTTAGGATATACTGGGGTTACTTAGGATTAGACCTACTTGGGCCGGGTCTTGCACATACAGTAAATTCTCCTGTATTACCATAATCACATAAATAGGAATATTTGATTGCCAATCAGTATTGTAATTACTCAAGTATTGTGATGAAATTATTGAAATAATGATAGTTTACCTTGTATCCCTTTGCTATAACACTATATTTACTTGGATAGTAGATTTACATATATTTTATAATTTTGTTCTGTATGTCAAATATGAATATATTCTAATTCAGTCAGCTGGGTTATAGTTGACATAAGTGATAAATTGAATTCCATTGGCAACTATTTTCATTTGTAACATGCACATATTAACTATGAGTTAAAAAATGAAAATAAAAAGAAGGTTGAATATGATTCAAACAATGGAGAGAAGGGATTCTGTTTCTGATAGAGCAGTTACCTGTTGAAGATTACACTTTTCTGAGACCAATCATTAATAATGGATAATAAAAGTTGCAGACAGATTCCTGTTAATTATCGATTGATCAAATGATTTGATGTATGATGGAGACACTATTGAACATTCAAAGAATATCATTTGATTTGATGTATGATGGACACACTATGAACATCCATAGAATAACATCAATTTTTTTGGGATCACATGCTCTATGGCACATTATTCATTTTGTAAAATAATTACTTGTTTGTGATTTCTTTTGCCCTTTTTGTAGCAACTTTGAGATGTTTGTGAACTTCTATGAAATGTATATGTCAGGTAAATGTGTGGGGAAATGCTGTTTACGATGAATTTGTTCGGCCGCTAGAGTTCGTTACTAACTTCCGCTCAAATATCAGTGGAGTTCGAGCTCATAACCTGAGGAAGGGTTGGTTGATCTGTTTTCTTTCCTTTGCGTTCTAGTTTTTTACATGCCAGTTTCCTATATTTCAGTTAAATATTAGGTCATAGAATTTGTATTATTAATTTTGGTATATGATAATCTATTTTCATTTAATTGATACTGTATTAATTCAGTCCAGTAGTAAGTTAGTCCTCAATATATTTAATTTCATGCCTTGTTTCTTTTCACTTGTGTTGACATATTTATTTGGATGCTTATTGTAGACATTTCCTTCACTGAGTAGATGTCATGATGTGCTTTTCCAAAACCTTAATTGTCGAATCCAATTGTTTCCAAGTTCAGGCTTGCAGTTTTGCAGTTCTAATGATCTCTTGTAAAACTTTTTTGAGATGCTCATCACTGATTAGGAATTAACACAGAAATTGCAAACAGTTTTAATCTGTACTGAAGTGAAGCTTGACTTTATTTGATACTTGAGTTTTTGTGCTTCCAAAAACTATAGCCAGCTAACCTTAGTCAATTTAATTTTGCAGCTGAGGACTTGTGGACTGTTCAGAAAAAAGTATCAGAATTAATTAAAGGCCGGGTTCTCGTAGGCCATGCATTGCACAATGATTTAAAGGTAAAATACAAGCTTTATTGGTTACCATCTGTATCGACTTTGTGATCCTTCTTTCTGTCAGCTTCATTGCTTTCAAATTAATTTGATAGTTAGATTCATATCAATTGCATTTAGTTTAGGTATTGCGATCCTTCTTTCTGGCACCTTTATCACTTTCCAATCAAAGGTAACGGTTTTGATATTTAGATGTATATCAACTGCATTTAGCTGTAGGTATTTTTTTTACAGAATGTTGATTTCCAGATATATTAATTAGAATTATTTCAGATGCACTCTGTTGACGTGTTTTTTATGACAATGTCTAACTTAGAATAAAGTTGCCCAACGGTCACTTTACTCTCTCTTGATCAAAGTACAATTGTATGCTAAGATTGCAATAAGTTCTAACAATTGACTCCAAGGTCCCTATCCGCAATGGACGTGACTCAATTGGCTTGATGTGATATGCTGGTAATCCAAGGGGATTTACGTTTGGATCGTTCTTTCACTTCTTTGCTGTGGCTGAAACTCCATCATCAAATATAGCAATTCTGTGATGCTTTTGCTTAAACTGAAATGAATTGAAAATAAAGGGGAAAGGGTTAGAAGGATCTAAATCTAGTCCTAAGGGCAGTGATATCAAAAGATAATGCTTTAGTGGACAAATTCCAAATAAACCAAGCACTGCTTCGCCAAGTTTAACTACAACTCCGTAAGAACCGGTGCAATCTTCTGAGGATGTTGAAGGATTTTCACATTGAGAAAGTGTATTTGATTACCCAACACGTCGCAATCCAAATGACTATTCACAATCAAACTTAGCACAAATTTGGTGGCTCAAGCTTGTTAGTTTTAGCAATCGGATAAGCAACATAGAACAGAAAATCAGAATGCAAAGTAAATCATACGCATAACACACATGTACCCTGGGAAAACCTCCCTCTTGGAGGTGAAAAACCCAGCAACAACTATCTCAAATTGTATTATATTAACCACAGAGCAGATTTACAATATAGCCTTCTAGGGCACAAGCACAACTTATTTGAGATATGACAATTGGAAGAATCAAATCCTTGTAGCTCAATTTGGCAGCCCAGATTTGAGTTCGCTGTCTTTGTATGAAGTTTACTTAGCCTTGCAAGAGGTTCGCTCAGTTTTGATAGGGTTCACTGGGCTGTAACTCTACTTCACTTGGTGAAGATTGCAGATCAGAACACAAGGGCAGATCGTTGACTAATAGTCGCTCACAGCTGGAAGGGGTTCGTTGACCTCTAGATTATGTTCGCTGATCTTCCAATCAACTTTGCTGACTTCTAATACTGATTCGCTATCCTTTAGATATGGTTGCTGTCTTCTAAATGAGATTCGCTGATCATTGAAGATAATCCGCTGATTACAAAAGGCAATTCGCTACTTGACGAAGATAGAGGATATTCGCTAAATGTGTGTCTTGTGACCTCAAGTCACTTCCTTTATATACATGCCTTTAACCCTTATGCCTAGGTCGGCCTTGGTGCCAAATTACATAGAACCTACCCCAAGTTACAAGTTACATATTCAATAGGTCCCGACCTATTGAATTACAAGTTACACAATAAATAGGTCTTGCCCCATAACCATTATAAGTTACATAAGTTGAGCGCCCAAATAGGGTCTGCCCTTAACATTCACAAGTTACATTGATATCTATTTGGGCCCAGCCCAATTACAAGCTATCCAAATTGGGTCTCAACCCTAAACATTAATCAATTATATCAATACAATTAATTTTAAGGCCAAGGGCCACATTAAAATTAATTACGCTAGGGATTCGACCTAGCTATATTTCAACACTCCCTCTTAGCTAGGGAGGATCCCTTGAATAATCAAGTTACAATGTGACCATGCTTCATGGACTCTTTCCTTGATATTCATCATGCATACCTGCAGAGGATGAATCCTAAGTACATCATGGACTCCTTCCATGATACCCATCATGCATACCCGTAGAGGATGGATCCAGCTTGCATTGCCCGTAGAGGGTGGAAGAGGTATTTCACCTCGACTTCTCCCAGAGAAGAATCCAATGTCACCTTGCATTGCCCGCAGAGGGTGGAAGATGCAACTTAGTGCATCACTGGGACTGAGACTCCCTCTCAGCCAAAGCTGTGTTCTCAACAACTCCAAGTCTCTCTCAAAAGTATTCAAACTTCACACGAGTTAGAGGCTTGGTGAGAACATCTGTAATCTGCTCATCAGTGCTGACATATTTTAGCTAGGTGGCACGCCTCTGTACCATATCACGGATATAGTGATAACGAGTTTCCACATGTTTTGACCTGTCATGAAACATGGGATTAGCAGACATCTTAATACAACTTCGGTTGTCACAATTAATGACAGTGGGTTCCCAAGGTTGTCCAAACAACCCAGCAAGAAGCTTGCGAAGCCGTACTGCTTCTCTTGACGCCACACTTGACACAATGTACTCAGCACTTGCAGTACTTAATGCAACTGAGGACCGTTTCCTGTTGGCCCAGGAGATGACAACAAACCCAAATTGAAACAAATTCCTGAAGTGCTCTTTCTATCGGTCAGAATCAGAGTAACCTTCCAAGGTGATGACAGTGTTGATTGGGTACTTCAACCTGTAGCCAACAATGCCCCGCAAATATCTCAGAATATGCTTGGCTGCAACAAGATGAACATGCTTCGGTTTGTTCATGAACTGGCTGAGGTCACTCACTGCATAACAAATATCCAGTCTAGTGTTAACTAGATACATCAAGGATCCAATCAGCTGTCTGTACTCCGATGGATCTTCAACCATCTTCTCAAGTGAAGGAATGAGCTGAAAGCTTGTATAGGCTCTCGTGTCTATTCCCAAGCTCCCTCTGAAGCATGAAGCATAATAGTTCAAGACTATCTTGAAGAGAAACATCAATCAAACATGATTCAATATCTCAATAGAATGAATTAATAATAACATGAAAATTCATGAACATGATTCAAATATAAGAGAACTTATCTCTTTATTGGCTAGACTCCCACACAATCCACCAACGTTCTTAAGCTGTTCCATTTTCAAGCCCATGGATCTTTGATGGTTGCGTGGCCTTCGGCCCTTGCCATCACATATCATCTACCTTCAGCTCAGGGACAACATATTGGAGTTACACACAAGGGTTGCTTGGAACTTCACCCTTCAACCCTGTGAATTGCCTTAATTCAAATCTGGTGGCTCTTTGGTTGATGAATTCAATGTTCGAGTCAATATATCCACTAACCTCTCAATGAGAGCAAACTGTACATCGCTAGTCCAAGGAATATGAAGAAGCTCACAGTCATCAATCGCTCTTCCTAAATGAGGTCGCTGTGATATAATATGATCAATTCGAATACCTTAAATCATAGTATAATACTTACACAACATTCTGTAAATTGTTGAACAAATAATTGTAAGATAACTATGCCTGTGCAAAGAATTGAAAAATGTCATATGTTGATCACATCTGATCATATTATTGAATTGCAAAAATAATGACTGATCAAAAGAACTAAAACAAGTGTATCTCTTCAGAAAAACAGTGTATGTAAACCAAGTTGTCTTTCCAGCCAATGCATAAAACTAATCAGAAGGAATATAAGATAATTATGTAAACACCAACCACTCAATTGAAGAGACACATTGTATAGTTGAGCACAAACATATGATTGATAAATACCAAAAAAGATTGAGGTCACAAAATCTCCATGGTGGGAGCGCCCACATCATTCTAACTGAATAATGTCTGTTCAATAGGTTAGATACTTTTATTTTGCATTGTTCTTAGGTTTCATCATCAAGAAATTGAACAAAGTCTCAAGTATATTCTGCTTTAATGAAAAGAAAACAAAAACTAATCAAGCATTACTATTTAATAAACGTTTACTTCAAAATGTAATAGGTAGTGTTCCCCATACAAACTAAATACCAAGTATATGTGCCACGATGAATGAAGAAGAATAGACCACTATATATTATATGTTTCCAACTTTATGATATATTCAGTTGACCACATCAAAGCATCATCAATATTCAGATCAATAACGTCATTGATATTTGGATCATTGCATATTCCTCATAGCAAATCATGGATTTGGGTTAAGAATAATGTTGAGCTATGCATACTTAGAATAGAGAATAACTGAATACCAACTTCCATAACTCGAACTAGGGCTGGAACAAATTCTTAACACAAAGACAAAGCTCAAACTAGGGTGACAGTCACAAACCCTAGGATGACAATTATACAAACCCTTAATAAAATACAAGGAATACTAGGGTTTGAAGCTAGAAGAAAACAAATGCACAAAACCAACATATCTTTGATGAGATAGTTAACAAACAAGAAAACCTTGTGCTCTAGTTAAGACCCCAAACTAGGGTTACAGCTAAAAGAACTAATACCAATAACAACAAAGCAAATAGATACAAATCCTCAAACTAAGGGAACCCTTCTTAACAAAAGTAAACAAAAGAGAGTAGAGGAATAAGGACACCTGTATTCTAAGATTTTTATTTTATTTGAAGCCTTCATACTCTTGTTACGGCCCCATCGATGCCCTCAATCGTCAAGCTGTTATGTTGTTGTAGAACTATCTGATACAATTGATTCCCAATCATTTACGCTAAACTTCTTCAGCCCTAGTCTGCAAAAAAGGAATACAGGATCTACCTTCAAGCTGTTAGGCTTTAGAGAAGGAACGTGCTCTGATACCATGTTAGTTTTAGCAATCAGATTAGCAGTATAGAACAGAAAATCTGAATGCAAAGTAAATCATACGCATAACACTCATGTACCTTGGGAAAACCTCCCTCTTGGAGGTGAAAAACCTAGCAACAACTATCTCATATTGTATTATATTAACCTGTAGCGTCCTAAAATTGCGACACTTGCAATTTCGACTGCATTTGGGTCTTCACGATGGCGACGCAACACTAAACCTGAATGGAGATCCCGAAACTTGTCCACGACATCAAAAACTGCATTTTTCCAGCACCCTGCCTGATCCCTCCTTGCACCCTGCTGTCCCGAGAGGTGGGACCAGAGCGCCCAGCGCCCTGGTCCCCCAGGACCATGGCGCTCAGCGCCCTGGTCCCTGGCCCTATTTTGGGCCCGGTCTCCTATGGGACTTCGGGTCTTTTTGTTTGCAAATGGAAAAAAACATTTCCTGGTCGGCCTAAGGTCGGGAAAATCTGTCTATCAACCCTAATTGACAAGTATATAAACTACATTTTCCTCTCTCATTTGGATGGATGGAAAAAGGTGGAAACGATATTCAAGCATTCAAGCATTCAAGCATTCCTTCAAGCAATTGATTATTCTAAGTCTCCATTCAAGGCTAAGTGTTGCATTCAAGACAAGGATTCAACCATTGAAGAGGAGATCACATACTACAACATACAACATACAACATACAACATACAACAACATCTATACCTTCGCATATAAGGATACAAACATCCTTACAACAAGGTATTAGTACTTGTTTTACATTACATTTACAACATTTCTCATTTCTTGGTTAATTCCAAAACCGGGGTTTGACCTAAGGGCAAACCCCTAATCCCTAACCCCCCAATCATCTTCGCTTTTCTGTGTGTAGGTTGCAGGTACGCGGCTGAAATTGAAGATCTGGAATCCTTGTGCAGAGACGAACAGATCCCCCTTCGTTTCGCGGATTTTTCGGAGGACCGTGTGCACGCCGGGCGCCATCGTCCCGTCAACTTTCGCTCAAATTTGCAGGACAGCGCCGTCTCGACATTTTACTGCTAATTTCAGGTCCGCAGCTTCATCCTATATCCCTATCTCAGTTTATAAGTGAATCTTTCTCACTTTTCTATGCATTCCTAGCTTAATCATTCTATCCACAATCTTTACAAAAGAGGGTAGCCTTGCTGTCTTAACCCTTGAAACTCATCTAGAATCCAATCTTGCATTGTGTGGGATTGGATCTTGTGGGTTTCAACCCCTCTTTTGAATGTAAAGTCTCCTCTAAGTGAAAACCGTCAACCCTAGTGACCTCCCTTCTCTCTCCTTGGAGTTGGAAGAGGGGAGAGCAACTAGGGTTCGATTTTTCCGCTTTACATAACCATAGAGCAGATTTACAATACAACCTTCTAGGGCACAAGCACAACTTATTTGAGATATAACAATTTGAAGAATCAAATCCTTGTAGCTCAATTTGGCAGCTCAGATTTGAGTTCCGTGTTTTTGTATGAAGTTTACTCACCCTTGCAAGATGTTTGCTTAGTCTTGATAGGGTTCGTTGGGCTGTAACTCTACTTCGCTTGTTGAAGATTGCTGATTAGAACACAAGGGCAGATCGCTGACTAGTAGTTCGCTCACAGCTAGAAGGGGTTCACTGACCTCTAGATTATGTTCGCAGATCTTCCAATCAAGTTCGCTGACTTCTAATACTGATTCGCTATCCTTTAGATATGGTCGCTGTCTTCTAAATGAGATTCGCTAATCACTAAAGATAATTTGCTGATTATAGAAGGCAATTCGCTACTTGACGAAGATAGAGGATATTCGCAGAATGCGTGTCTTGTGACCTCAAGTCACTTCCTTTATATACATGCCTTTAACCCTTATGCGTAGGTCGGCCTTGGTGCCAAATTACATAGAACCTACCCCAAGTTACAAGTTACATATTCAATAGGTCCCGACCTATTGAATTACAAGTTACACAATAAATAGGTCTTGCCCCATAACTATAATAAGTTACATAAGTTGAGCCCCCAAATAGGGCCCGCCCTTAACATTCACAAGTTACATTGATATCTATTTGGGCCTAGCCCAATTACAAGCTATCCAAATTGGGGCTCAACCTTAAACATTGATCAATTATATCAATACAATTAATTTTAAGGCCAAGGACCACATTAAAATTGATTACACTAGGGATTCGACCTAGCTATATTTCAACAAAGCTAACCTTACACTGCAACTTATAATCAACAAGATGCAAAAAGTATGAACCATGAAAATTCATCAAATACCATTACATTCTCCCTTGAAATCAAAGCACTATACTACTTCTACTCTAAGTGAGGAAGGTCAAACCATGCAAGTCTTGAAAAATAACTTCAGTGGACACCATCAGAGAACAATGTTTCACTGTTATTATCTCAAAAACTTGTCGCAACAATTTCATACAAATCTCCCTTCCTTACAAATGAAGGGGTCACCCCTTTATATAGGCTTCAAGCCTTGGCTACATGCAAAACCCTAATTAGGGTTTGCTCTAAAAGATTCTCCACACATGATGCAACAAGGTGGGAATATTCATTAAATGCCCATTATACCCATCAACAATTAATTCTTGCATGCCAAAAATGGCGTCCACTTGTGCACTAAATGCACCATCATCAATCAAGCTCGCCCAATAAATCATAAATGCAACAAATATGCCTCCATGCAAAATCGCCCATGATGCCATAAATGCCCCATCATCTCCTAAATGCGACAACTACATGCAAATAAATGCTCCATCATCTCGCCATGGATTGACTCGGCCACCATTTGGTAAAATATTCCAGCAATGAATGCGTCGCCATGCTACCATGCGTTCAATTGATTCTCGCCATGCAAGTGGACCCCGTTGTCATAGGAACATCTATAATTTTTCGAGTTGTGCTTCATTATAGGAACCCATCCTTGACAAGAATCTTTCCATTTCGGGCTCACTTAAGACATTTTGGAAGATTTTTCTACCTGGGAAGAATTTTAACAAATTTATACGCTCCTACAAGAATCTTGCACATCTGAAATTCTTGGAGAGAGAAAATTCTTGAAGAGAGAATTTTGTCCTTAAGGAAAAGTTTTGTGCACACTTTGTCTCAAAGGAAGATTTTCGTAACCATTGACCATTTTCCATGCTTAAGGAATTTTGTCTTGTTCTGAGCTTTGGAGAGAGAAAATCTTCTTACATGGCCAATTTTTCTTGTGCCTTGAAATTCTTCACCTTGGGCACATTTCTTCTTTGAGGAAGGAATTTCTTCAATCCTTGGCCAAATTTCACATTTTCCAAGAATTCTGTCATGAAGGAAGGAAATTCCAACACTTAGTCAATTTTTCACTTTCCTGGAATTCTGTCCTTAAGGAAGGAATTTCCAACTTTAAGTCAAATTTTTTTCACTTTCCTGGAATTATGTCTTGAAGGAAGGAATTTCCAACACAGTCAATTTTTCACTTTCTTGTAATTTCTTCATCTTAGGTGTAATTTTCTCTTGGGGAAGAAATTTTTGATCAATTCATCACCTTTCCCATTTTTTTAGGATTTTTTTCAAATTTGAGTTCTAGGGTCCAGGAGAGAGAAAATTCTCTCCCTTAGCCAATTTTGTCATCGCCTCAAAATTTGGACGAATTTTCATGCTTGAAAGAGGATTTTTTGAGTTTTTTCCCAAGGGGATTTTCCATTCTCATTCTTATTCCTTGACTTCAAATTTCCATGCCTTGGAATTCAACCTTCAATCTTGGGCGCTGGAATAACCTTGTGGAGGAATTTTCTTTGGAAGGAAAATTCCTTGACTTCAAATTTCCATGCCTTTGAATTCAACCTTCAATCTTGGGCACTGGAATTATCCTGTGGAGGAATTTTCTTTGGAAGGAAAATTTCTTGACTTCAAATTTCCATGCCTTGGAATTGAACCTTCAAACTTGGGCACTGGAATGACCTTGTGGAGGAATTTTCACCTTAGAAGGAAAATTCCTTCCCTATCGTCGTCCAACGCTCTGTCTCTTCCTGGGCGCTATTTCCATGTGGTGAAGGAATGTTTGACCTTGTTGACTTTTCCTGCATACCCTCACTTTGGCACCCCATACTTGACTTGGGCGCTGATTCCATATGGTCAAGGAATATTGGGGGTGGAGGCACTAATTGCATGGGATTGAACCATGGTTCTTCTTCTAGTGATAATAGGTACACTAGTATCCTGTATTAGTGTGGAAGGACAATCCAATTGTAGCAGCAGTCCCAGCTTTTTTTAAATACAATACAATATGGCTAGGTATTTTTTGTCAAATACCATATGAAGCTATTAGTGCATTCATCTGATACATTCCCTCAAAAAGTGCAATTCAGCTTGTTTGAATTGGGTATGGGATGGGAACAAGTACATGTAAAGTCCTCTCATTGGATTGTTAGTGAAAACCTAGAGAACAAATTATTCTCTTGAATTATTTAAGAAACCTAATGTATTCATAGGTTATGTTAAAAAATGGGCCATGGATCACTACTCACTAGTTTAGGCATGATTCTCGTTTGACATAAACTATGGTAAGTGTTTAAAGTTTGAACTCGGAAAAACCTCATAAGGTTAATATAAAAGTAGAGTGAACATATAGCAATGTAGGGTTGTGAAAAAGGAAAAGGCTTATAGTTAGGATTTAATATTTGAAGTTTTTACTTTAACCTTTAAAACACAAAGTTATGGAATGATAAATAATATTTTCTTCACCGAGGTCAAGATTTTTTATTTACTTGGAAAATCATGTCTTATTTGAAGATTTATGTACCTTATTTGATTTGAGTTTTAATGGGTTGGAGATACTATCCATGCCATTCAAATATAGTCAACAACTTAAACTTTTGTTTGCATGCACCATGGAATTGTCAACTGTAAAATTTAGACAAATTTCTCCTACCCTGATACACCAATAAAAACCACATTTTATCCCTGTTATATTCATGAGTTTATGCTTATGTGTTTTGTGCATCACAGTTGGATCTTGAAAGGCCCACATGTTTGACTGGATATTACTGTTATTACATAAATTTCGTTATTTTCCTGTTTGGCAAGTCAAAATGGCATAAGATAAGCACTAGGTCTGTCTAAATAAAAGGGGTAATTGTATTTTATTCATGAGTAGTGCTTCTACTATCAGCTAGAGCAATGCTTAAATCACATGCTTCTTTCATTTGCAATATCTTATCTTTTCCTTCCCCATTTCCCTTATGTGTGGTTATATGCTTTTTTTAATGATGCTTCCGTGGTTGGTTCTAGGTATTGTTTTTGAGCCATCCAAAGAAGGATGTAAGAGATACATCTGTTTATAAACCTTTAAGAAGGTACAGTCTCTTCAAATCTGTTAATTTCATTTTGTATTTATATCTCGAGTAGTAAATTTAATCTTGTAATAAATCAGCAAGATGCATACTTTCTTGCAGCAAGCTAGGGCGGCCCAGAGCACTACGTGATTTGGCAGCTGAAATATTGGGTGTGAAGATCCAAGAGAATGAACATAATTCTGTAAGATAAATACTCTTTTCTCTAATTTTCCAATTTATTTATCACAGTGATTAAAGGAATTCCTGAAACAAAAAGAGAATTAGCTAATTAATATGGTTGTATATGAATCAATCCTAACAATTGTTGATCAAAATGAGCACTATATGCTTAATGTCATAACGCTGCCACCAAAATTTCTGTGTTTAGGTGTAAAGCTTCTCACACAAGGACAACTAATAGAGCTAATCATAAGATTTTTTTTCACATTATAATAACCAAATTCTTTTCCATATGTAATTTCTTTCTATAATGTTACCGCTTTTGGCAATACAACATAAATAAGAGCTTAGTTACATATTTGGAAACTTAAAAGTTAAGAAAATTACTGATAGTTTATATTGTTTAAAAACATGAAACATTGGTTTAATCAAGGTAAGCAATTTTTAACAATTTCACCAAAAACTAGATAGTTTTATAGATATTATAAAGGACGAACACAGGTTGGGAAAAACCAGTGTTCCAATGAGTTTGGGGACATGGAGACGTGTCTCGGGGACGGCGGTCCTTGGGGCATAAGTTTGGGAATGGCAAGGGGACGGCGGGGGGCCAGTGGGGGAGTGGTGCTGACATAATACATATAGTACTTAAAAAATTAGTTATAAAAATATGTATAACTGTTTAAGTAAACACATTCCAGTGATTGCATTGAACTTTGAACATTAAGTTAGAAGTAGAAAGATTGTGTTGGAGTATCTTAAAAGGATCTAACCCTAAAGACAGTTAAAGCTTTAATTACACCTACCATTTCAGCTCAAGGTATAGAATCGATAGCATAAGTCTATCTCAAATTTGTTGTCATGAAAAACATCTTTATGTGTGTAATGACCACTCTAGATGATCTTTTATTTTTTAACAAGCATAAGAACCATGCAAACTGAAACAATGCTATCTCTGCTATTAAGTACTTATAACGATTACAAGCTGATACAAATGTTGGTACAGGGTAGCAGATTGAAAAGACACTTTCTAGATTGTCCAAATTGCATGAAACTAGCACCCAATAGAAAACAATAAAGGAAAATACCTTGAAAAGACAGCTGAAATGATCACTATAGGTAGGGAACACAAATTTTGATTTAAATTACTATATACGACAATGCAGGTATGATACAACTGGAAAATATGTTGCAGGTCCTGGTAGGTCCAAACAACCCGTTAAAGCCTCTTAAAACTCACTCTGTGCAACCATGTTCGCCACCAAACAATGCCAAATAGCTTGAGATAGACTCAACAATACCAATCTGTCTTAAAAATTTGCTAGTCAGATTGCAAACCCCCTCCAAGGTTGAGGGGTGTTTGGGAGTCTCGAGGACGTCACAGTGTCCCCTTGGGCGTTTCTGACACAAGAAAATTTTGAGAAACATCCCCATAGTGAGGAAACGTCTTGAAAACGATGGAGGAAACTTGGTGGCGGTGGAGGGACAGCGGAGGGATGTTTTCCAAGTGTTCCCGTCTTGGAAATGCCTGCATTTGCAGGGTGATGCATCCTTGTGGAACACTGGGAAAAACGTGCTATTTATGCTTATATAATGCCTATAGAAATAAGTTTTTGTTAGGTGCAATTAAATCTTGTTCTAGATGATAAGGTTTAGTATGGTTTTGAAAAAGCCTTTATAGATAGGGTAATGGAGCAAATTCACCAAAACTATAGATAGTGTTATGGTTTTAAACACAAGGAAAACAAGTTGGGAAAACTGTGCCATTTATCCTTTTATAATGCCTGTTGAAGTAATTTTGTGTTAGGTGCAATTGATTAATGTTCTAGATGACTAAGCATCTGAAGGTTGAGTATGGTTTAAAAAAATGGCTATATATATATTTTTTTTCAAATGATTTATTGTATTATACAATAAAAGAGGTGAACAAAAAATACAAGAGACTTATGCTACAGCAGATCATTTGGGCCATCGTTTTCTGAAAGTCCATGATCAAGAAAGCAAAAGGGACATCGCCCCATCCATAACAACTAATGACCGTAAATTAAGATTAGTATGTTTTAATATATATGAAGTGTTATATGATTATCCATCCATATTCTTTTTCATTTGAACATAGGCACACATGCACCTGCACATGCACATGCACATGTATACACATTCACACACATAGTCCAGTGAAACCCATAAATGCTTTTCCAATACAAAAATGTCCGTCCACAACAAGCAGTGTCATTCCCCTCCTTCATTGTAATCTTTCGACTTAAAAACAATATCCTGTTCAGAAAATATGACAACAAATAAATTTAGAGAAGCTAAAGTTCCCCTATCACTGTGACCTGATTTTAAGTTAGTAGCTAATCCTGAATTTCTTATTCTCAATTTTGCACCACAAAATTCTTAATTTTTTGTATTTAAAAAGTTATTTATGCATTCTGTACTAATATTTTTATTTTCTTGAAATTGCATGTATATTCAAGAATAAAAATAATATATTTATTTTAAATTCATATTTGTCCTTGCCTTATTGTGAGCTTGGTGTACACATCTACAGATGCAAATCACCAGTTTGGACACAAATATATGCACATATATTCATATATGCATAAAATATTGTAGAGACACGACACTCTAGTGTTGTGAGTTGTTGCTTCCCTCGGTTATAGAACTCACCAGAAACTCACAAGCTGCAACTGCAGCAGAGTTACTTTATTATATACGAGTTTCAGTGAGTTGTAGGCAAAAACTTGCAGCAAGTTTATTCCGTGCTAAAAACTTGCCTGACGTCAAGTTTTGCCAGCTTGCCATGTCTGGATCAAAATTGAGTCTGCTGAGATTGTCTGATTCATGAGTTTTAAGACTATGGTTTTCCTTTGTCATGATCTACCATGGAAGATTCCTTGAGGGCAGGTATGCAGCTGCCATCTTTCATTCAAACAAGTCACTTAATGCCTAGAAGAAATTGAGATGTTCTGCCCCTAGCAGATTTGATGCTTAAACAATTGGTTGGATTTCCCCAGCCACCTATCAAATATTAGTTTTTAAGAATAGAACAAATTTGTCCAAGCTACACGTGATTGATAACTCTATTTCAGATGACACTGTAATTGGACATGCAGATTTGGAGAATCTCTGTGACTGCCTGAAGCACAGATAAAATAGCAATATACATGCCAACTTCTGGACCCTGGTGGCCCCCATGTGCATCCATGAGGTCTAGAAGGACCCACTAGCGCTCCAAATTAAAGCAATAGTTTTTAAGGAAAAATGTGACTGAAACTCTTGGGCCTTTCTGTTCCCCTTACTCAGTCATCTGTGCAATCCAGTAGTATCTGAAAATCAGAACTTCTGCATTGGTTTTCCGGTACCCTGTGAATGTCTTTGCTTCTCATTTGTTTTTCCCTTCCCCATGATGTATTAGTGCCAATCGGTTAATCCCAAAAGGTCTTTCATATCCAAGGTGTTTCGAACATCTGAAACTGTAATTGGATTTGGATTTGCAGAATCTTTGAAACCACCTGAAGCACAGAGAAAATAGCAGTTTTATTGCCAAATTTTGGTACCCAACCCTAATCCAGGTGCCTGACTTTTCCATGTGAACTTAGTCTCCTGATTTGGAGTTGGTTGTCACAGAACATTAGAACCTTGCCATGCACAAGGTTGTATTACCCTGCTACGCACAAGGTTCTATTACCCTGCTACGCACAAGGTTGTATCACCTTTGGAGAAGATTTATGCTCTTGCAGGCATCGACCCACTTGAAATTTGGCTCAAAATTCCCTTAATAAAGGAAGTTATAGAGCTCAGTGTCAGAGATGCTTTCAAGCTTTAACTGCGCTTGGCATATTTGAACAATTGGCTTAGGGAGAATTCTTAAATGTCAAAAGGGTTCTAAATAATCTCTTGAGATCTGATTTTTATCAGTCATATTGGAGATACGATCACTTTGTTGCACATAATTGTAGGTAGCAGAGAATCAACTTATTGTTACCTTAAATCGTAATACTGCTACAATAAAATGAAATATTTCACAAAAGGATCATCAGAGGAAGCTCAGTTATAGGATATAGGTTTTCCAGATGTTGATATGTCCAAGATTGATTCAAAAGAATTCGTGGCAGGTGGAATTGTTTTCCAAACTGGTGATGAGTGAACTGACAAATGGATGTTTGAAGTTGATATTTGTGTGAAGGATTAAAGAGATCAAGGAGTATATTGATGTTGTGTACCTCATTGATGATTTTACCCACAATATGCACCGCAACATAAGAATTCTATTGAATTTTACAAATGAGAAACCATAGTTTAGCATGTTGCATCCCCTGATGTTGATAAAGTTCAGGAAGTAGTCAAGCAATTCATAATTACAGGTTGAATAAGGATGCAGTTCTCAATCAGCCCATAGATTTAGAACTTGAAGATGCAATTGGTTCCCACTTAATAATGTGCAAGAATCTGTCGGCTTAGAGCTTATGTAGAGATCGAGATGCAATGAATTTCAGCTGCAAATTTTTATTTTTTAATAAAATGTATAGTAGTATATCTTTAAGCGATGGGTGGCAATGGTGGTTTGTAATTACCTCTAGACCCTCTAGACATGCTCAAGGGAAAAAGGCTTTTTATCCTATGCTAGAGGACAAAAGGCTTTTATCTGTTTCAGTTTTCCTAGGATAGTTATATGTTTTGAAACTTTTTGTTCGTTGAGGACTAAGAATGATGTGTCTCTATTTGCTTTTCCCATTCAAATTACTCTCTTTTTGATAATTCATTGAATTATCTTCATTTCCAAACAGTTGTGTTGTTGAATGCTAAGTTACTGATTTGTGTAATGGTTCAGGGTTTGGGTTGGCCAGTATAGCAATTTTTTTCACTGGGTGCACCTGGATACAGCCATCCTATATATATTTATATATATAGTCATAATTTTATTGACAATAACTTTGAGCTTTATTACTTTGGGGAAATTTAAATCATCATGATCTAGTGATTCAAGTAAAGAAGATATCTTAGTAAAAAACATATGGTTCTTCTTTTCTTTTTAATCACATTTGACTTGTCTAATTATCTGAAGCTTCTTATGTGTTTTGTAGTTCAATAATTTTGCTGAGCAATTCTGCATTCTCTCTTATGGTTTAGTGCTGTTTTGTTAAGGACCATCTCATGTTCTAACATTAATGCTGGCTGCAATTGTTCTCTCCATAATTTAGAGACGATTACTTTACTTGAATCTTGTAGGCACAAATTGATTAATCTTCTTTTGCCCAGAATATGATTAAAATGAGGACTGATTTTCCATGACTCTCTTTCCCTGAGAATATGATGAAGCAAATTCCTCACAGCAGAAGCACAACACACCCGAAGTATTATATTCTAAGATTGAAGAGTTCATCGATTAGAGAAGAATTTCAGATATCTGCTAGCCATCCACAGGAGAAGTGAACACAAGATAAACTCTAACATTGTTAATGCCAAGCTTATATTCTCCTGCAGTTTCTTTTATCAGTTCCACAGAATCAAATTATTTGGATCATAGTCTTCCCCAGTTATGTTGTTTATTTCATTTCCCTGCAGTCTTCATTATTGCTGTGTATTATATTTTAATCCCATCTGCATTTTTAAAATTTTACTATGTAGCTGCATATTCATTCACCATCCTGCGTTTTCATTTATCCTGCCCTCTGCTTTTTTGTTTTCTTTTGTGGGTTCTCCTGGGTTTGGTTAGGGCACAACTCAGCTGTCCCAAAGCTGCACCCAATCCCTCCCTCATTTGGTATGGGGACGGGGCTGATTCTGCAAGGACCGGGTAACTTGGGTTGAATGTTGTAAAATGACAACCTTCTTCCAGTTTTATGCTCTTTGTATGTTAACCATATGTCTGCATTTACTTTGAAGGACATTCTTTTCATCTATTTTCCACAAAATTCAAAATGGAAAAGGTTTTATATATTTGCCTCGTATTGTAAATGCCTCATATTTTTTTATAAATATTTTGTACAAGGAAGCCTGATCTGATAATAAAGGAAGGATTCAGTGCAACATGCACTTTTATGACAACTTTATTAGCCAATAGGCTGTTTGTCCTAGACAGAGACAAACAAACCATCAGTGGGTGGGTAGAACCTTCGAGGTCCTCCAACTGCTAATTTGGCTAGGAAACAAGAGCTGCCTTCCTTCTCTGATAGTTTGTGAAATCCATTTCAAATGCCAAATCATTCATGGAGCATCTTCACTGTATTCTATGCAGCTTTAAAAATGCTTTTGACCTATATCCATGCTCTGTTAAGATAGATCCTCTGTGTTGGTCTACAAAGAGCTTATAAAATATATGTGATATATCTTTCTTCATGATAAACAATTTAGCATGCCTGAATATCATCTTGCTGTACCCTTGTGTCTTGCATCTCTGCCATTTTTGCATGCATAAAAATTTGAGAATTTTATTTGGTATTGTAATAAACGAACATTTTTTGACAATTATGAGTTTGTTTGGCTACTTGTAGGCTGAAGATGCTCGGGCAGCTATGTTCATATATCAGAAGTTCAAAAAGGAGTGGGAAAAGAGCATTAGGTACAAGGGAAAATTACTGGCTAAGTGAGCTTTTGAAGATTATTTCTCATTCATTTCTAAATGTAAGTGGGTTGGTTAAGAAGATCCAAGTCTTTCGGAACATTTGACAAATGCTATCAACATTCTAACAAGAATGCCATGAAAAATACATTTATGCATTATCTTTCTACTGGCTGCATTTGAAAATGAGAGATGGAATCATCTCTGCTTCCAATTAGGAAGTTGAAGAATGCAATAGCGGTTGCTAGAGCATAGAGAAGAAGAGTCTTTAGAATGATTATCCTGTTCTCATCTTTGATAAAGATGAATTTGTATTATATGATCTTCTATTGTGATAAATCTAGACCACATTTGGGTAGAACATTGTCATTTGTCTTTACATATTCTAGTCCATCTATTAAACGAATGTATCTTTTTCCCAAGATGCTAGTACCTCATTTCTGATAAGAATTTTTTCTGCTTGTACTTGGAGGGTATTATTTGTGGTCTAGTGAACAGTTTCTTCATATATTTTCCATTTATTATGTGGAATTAGAGTGGAACAACTAAATGTGTTTGATGTTGCCTTTTGGTAGTATGAATTGGAAGTTCTTTCCTGGATAGGGGAAGCATTCTCAATCGCATATGTACAGAACTGATTTCCCCCATGACATGTCTAAGTTGTTGGTATAATGAAGACATAATTTCAAGCATGCATTGGAAGTTTTTTACCCACCTAACACATTAGGAAGAATTAACTTGACCCTTCATTCTTTAGTTCTCCATCCATGGACTTGAGATCTCTCTCAGGAATGCTGGAACAACAAAAGTATGCCAATTCCTGCTGGAGAAATGTATATCTGTAGAAAACTTGAGGCATTAGATCCGTAGAAGCAATTGTCTAGAGTCTGGAGAACACTGATTAAGTCTCTTTTCTCAAGCAGCCAACTATTTCATTTCCTAGAAAGAGCAGTCCAGTTTTTTGAGAGATTTCTTATATAGATGAAGCATTTATGATGGTGTTTTAAAATTCAGTGCATTAGCTTATGATTATGCATTGAGCTGCTAGTTTTCATTGGACCTGTAGAGTTCTGCTCTTTGTTTGCCCATTTAGAATGATATTTTCCTTGGTGTTGTCTTTTTTCCCATTTTCTCCAGCTAGCCATTTTTATTTCTCCTTCAGCTGGTGTATTCATTGCTTGTGAGATGTTACATGGTTTTCTTGTGTTACATTTCAATTTTGTTTAAATTGTGAGATTTTCAAATGACATCACAAGGTTTATTTTGCTCATGGCATCAGTAGCAGGTTTGCATCATTGATCATCTCAAACATCAATGACATGCACAATAGTTAAATATTGTTAGTCTAAGTTAACACCTTTTTTCTTTACCGCACCATTGGTTAATAATCAATGCATTGGCTTGAAAAGACCCCATCACGGTGAGGTTCACAAGGGAAATGAATGAATGAATGAAATATTTTAATGACATCTGTGAGACCAATTGGTCTAAGGGACTGAGATCCACATCCTTTAGTAATTTTTGATCTTTTTTCGATGCCGTATCTTCACCAAGTTGGTTGTTGTGCTGATCTTTTCTCCCTTAAATAGTTTGTGAAGGCTCCTGACTTTCAGGTTGTTGTCGTATTGGGTATGGATATCCCCATAGGCTGTGCACTCTACAATAAAATGTCATTCTATCTCCTCCACCTTTTTGCAATAGAAATTGCACGTTCTTTGTTCCCAAGCTTCCTTAGGTATAGTCCATTTCCTGGTCTCACACTTAAGATGATATGATCTAGTCCTCAATCATGGATTTAACAACTTTGCGCTTCCCTTAATAGTTGCTCCCAAATATGTTTTATCATTGTGTTACTAAGTTGGGTTAAACTCTTTGATGTAGTGAGCTTTCTTTTGTCCAATTTTCTTTTCCCACATGGCAGTCCCATTTTATTTTGGCCAAGTACTTTTTTATTTTGTCATTGGGGTTAGGATGCTTGCAAATTGATGTCCCACTTGCCCAACCATTTGTTATTTTGCTTCATCCAAGGTTTCTTCCTTTGGCCTGATTCTGCCACAACTATTCTGGGTCAATGATGATTGTACATGTTTTCAACCTTCTTTAGATAGCTTAGCAATTGGGATACTGCCAGTACCTCCAATGGTAAGGTTCTTGCTTCAGCCAGAAGAATCTTATAGGGAACCATGGCTTTGACTTAAGACTACTCGTGATTTGATGCTTTTGGAATATTTCAACTTGTTTCTATCTATGGTTTGACATGCTACTTCCTGATATTTCACAACCATATTTTGGATTCTTTGAACTTGACTCTATCTATGGTTTGACATGCTACTTCCCCATATTTCGCAACCATAGAGGATAATTGGCATGACCATTTAACCAAAAAGAGTATTCTTTATTTTCTAATCCCAAAGCTCAACCAACTTGCATGTGTTTTGGAGCGAGTAAGAAGCTTTCCATCCTCCCTGTATCTTTTTTGCCCAACATTTTTCCCAGTTGAGCTTGTAGTGAAAGTCAATCCCAAGATATGTGTTCTTTCACTACTTCCAATTGACTACCTTCAAAAAGAATGATATCTTGTTTCTCTCTCCATTTTAGTGAAACAACTATGACTTTGTCCTTGGTGGTGTTTACTTGCATCCCAAACTCTTGGCAAAAGAGCTCCAAGGCCCTCAAATGATCTCTCAACCCAAGGGCTGTATTTGAAATCAAGATAATATTGTTAGCATATAAGAGTAGCTTCACAACGTAGAAAGCCAATTGAATACCCCCCTTTTTCTGTTTTGCTTAACCATTCTTCTAGTTTGTTAATGTGTAAGCCAAACAATGTGGGCAATAGAGGACACCCCTATTTAACCCCTATGTTGTTGCCAAAACATTCGAACGTTCCCTTGTTTTTTTTTCAGCTTTGAAAGCTTTCAATGCAATGGAACCATCAATCTTGCAAAAAAGATCAAACAATTGGCACAATATTTCGAAGTTGTCAATGTGACAACTTAGTGAGACTAGTGGTTATGGTTTCATTAATACTCTTTTAGGATGTAGAGAAACAAGGCAAAACCTATATCATGTAGTATGCCACCTCAACACTTCCAAAAATATTATCCGTTTGGCAAGTTTTTCTAGTTGTGCTATTGGCTAGAGATAACATGATGGTTTAAGTAGGCACCACATTTTGATAAGAATTGAGAAGTACAAGGTGGAGTTTTGATGCAATTGGAATTGTTGATCATCTCTAAGATTAATTATGTCTTTTAGTTGAGGCTGGTATGTTTCCTATTGAGGCATTGACAATTATTTGTTTGTTAAGCTACTTAAAAAAAGTTTGAAACATGGATAGTATTGTTGGTCTAAAATGGTTCTTCAAGAGGTTTTAAACCATAGGAGGAAGACTTGGAGGAAGAAAAATAGCAAATGGATGGACAAATGGGACATTAATTTTCAATAATGTCCTAACGTTAATAAGGAGATAAAAATGTTGGTGTCCAAAAATTTCAAGATTGATGTGGGGACAAACAAATTGATTGAAAGAAAAATGCACCATGTCAAAGAATTCAACCCCCACGTGTAAGTATGATGAAAAAGCCTATCCGAGGGCTGCAATTAAGGGAAAGACTAAAATTTTAATTGCACAATTGAGGACATTTTCTGATCATGTTAGATGTGAAACAATGAGGTTGATAGCCCCCAAGGAAGTTTGGGAGGATATTCATATTTAGTTGAAGTGGTTAGTTTGAATGAGCTATTTTAGGAGACAAGGCATCACAAAATGAGTTTCTTGGTCAAGATCCATAATAGAAGAGTTGACATTGTAAGGAATTTGAAAATTTGTTAATTTTGTTTCTTGATACCTTAAATCACTTGTTCTTGTGGACATCATTAAATTTATTTCTTTCATTCAATATGACAACTTTGAAACATTGCATCATTGGTCAAAATTGTACATATGAGCTCGTGGAGGAACCCACTTCAGAAAGTCCATAAAGGATATAATGATTCTTCAAATCCACTTGCTATGATTCAAAAAACATTTATCTAATTAGATCTTGAAGGAGGGACATGTCATGCGTTCTTGAAATTTAATGATATGTGGCATTTTTTTAGTATTATAATACAGTATTATTAGTTCTTGACCTTTCATATCATTTGTTTTTGTTTATTTTATGTTTTAGTTATGTTTATCTCAATTTAATATAAGCAAATTATATATTGGAGGTTTATATTAAATTCATATTTTTAATAGTTTATAATTTTTTATAGTAATATAATATAGTATTATTAGTTCTTGACTTGTCATATCATTTGTTTTTGTTTATTTTATGTTTCAATAATGTTTTTGTATGTCAATATAATATAAGCAAATACATATTGAAGGTTTTATATTAAATCCATATTTTAATTGTTTATTATCATTTTTAAGAATTATGATTTCTATAAAAAAAACACTTAGTTGACTTAAATTAAATTATACATAATAACATTTTTAAAATAATAACTAGATTATTTTTATTACTTTATTAAAGATAAAATTTTGCATTTTTTTTTTACATAATTAATGTATGATTAATAAAATCAATATCAATAAAATCATTTTAATACAATTTTTATCATAATCTTTTTTCATTTTTTTTGGACAATTTATATTTTTCTTAAAATATCAAATTGAAGGCATTTAAATGACAAAACCATCATAAAATTTCCATATGATAGGTGTTGAAGATTGGCAGTGTCGGTCATCACTTCCAACCTGAGGAAGACACACATGTACGTGGCCTAATCAACATAATTGACGAAGAGGGAGTGTTGATGCTATGGTCAGATTCCTTCAGGCCGACATTGACAACATAAAGGTTGCGATAATATTGTGATAATATAATTATATTATAAATATATTGTATAATTATTATATTATATGATAACATAATAATTATTATATTATTATTAATAATATGATTATTGGAGACCAACTTGAAAGAGTGGTGACCCTTGGTGAAGGGGCACCAACGATAGACATAAAGGAAGAATAAATCTTCCTCTCTAAAGGTATTAAAGAAAAGAAATAATATACTCAGAATTTGTATACCTCAATTTAACATGGTATCAGAGTAGGTTCCTTTGGAGAGAGCCTTACAGCTTAAAAGAAGATCCTAAAAGGCACTATGACAAATTACTATACAACAATCTGAGTAACAAAGACTGGTGTAGTCACTGTCGCTGAGAAAATAAAAGACATGGGAGTGGAGGATGTGTTTGTTGGTGTGTATCTGACATACATAACAACGACCTGCATGATCTTAAAGGAAGCAACGATTATATAAAGAAACCGATATTGCTTGCATACAGGTGAATCTTCCAAGCCGAACGTTCCATTACACCATCAAGTTGAGGCAATACTCAGCGATTTTGATCTTGAGCGACTATAACCTTAAGATTGATCATTTCATTTGATCAATCTAAAATCGATATTGCCTTAAGTTATTCGATTTTTAATACAGTTATCAGTGAATTATTATAATAGTGTTTTTGCTTTGATCAACTCTATGGCAACGAATTTCAAAGCAAGGCAAATTCATCACATCGGTTGCACTTAAGAGGATATCGATCTCTAATTCTTATTAGCGATTACCTCAGTACGATTCACATTGCAAATTTGTCTTGGACAACATCGATTTTGACATTGGCAAAGTGATAATGGCAAACCCTCAAGCTTGGGTTTAGTGATCGAGATTCATGTTTGACAACAATTACATCTTCACAAGAAGCGATTAGATTTTGACATATTAATTTCGAAATTCTGATCCAGCGATTTCAATCTAAGGCAAAGGCGAGATTTAAGATGAAACCGATCGATATCACTAGGCTCAACAATTCATCTTCCACTTGTAATAATTATATTCAAGACACAACACACTGTGACTTCAGTCTGCTTTGAGCTCGCCAATTTACAAGAGGTGAGATGATCATTTCAAAACTTCTGATCAACTATTGATAGTATTTATGAATCCAAGAAGTGATTTCAACAAATTCACGAGTGGTGATTTTGATTTCACCTACATATCATATTTTGTTCAATTCAAAACCAAATCGCACTGGGATCTTGTCTTTAGCAGAGAATTCATGACAGATAGTGATGTGCATTCTAATATTAACAGTGATGAATGCCATTTGTAAATAAGGTTATGATAAATGCATAAGAAGCCGATTTTGATTTTGATCTAGTAAACCCTGTTTTGATCATAGGAAACTTAGATTGTCATCAAGGCAAACTCATTGAGAGGCTAAAGGTTCAATCATCATCAACATTTAGTTTGTTATTGGAAAGACAACAATGCATTCATTGTTGATAATTTATATATTTGTCAAAGCGATGATAAGTATATGCAATGATCTCTCATAAAGACAATGTATAAGTGTTGGGATATAAATTAAAATAATCACCAAGATTTTTTGTGATTATTTTGACTCAAGACTGTGGTGGTGGTTTTATGAATAGACATTGATATCGACTATATCCAATGGTAAATTAATATATCATGATTTAGTGACAGCCGATGATGATTGAAATGAACAGAATGGCAACCTAAATATGTTGTGATCTTCATGGTCGAATAAGATAGAGATCTGCTCTGTGACAACAACTTTCTATTTTGTGATGATGACCTTCATGTCTTCATGAGCGGGTGTGGTGATCCAAAATGATATATGAAGTCTTTCACATTTAGTGCGATCTGTACTGAAACAATAGATAGTGAATCCTACATAGAAGAAAGTTCGAAGAAGATTTGTTAATAAAAATTCAATTTTCTTATGAAACGACTTCACAATAATATGGATGGACCAAGAAGCATGAGATATTGCAACTTGATGCTTGCCACCATGAGACTAAGGTTTTGGCTGGGATCGTTTACTCAAAGAGGAGGAATCAACATTCAGAGGGAGTCTGAAAATCCATCAGAAGCAACCTTGGGCGAGGTATCTTCCATGATTGGAACCTTGTGAGCAGAGTATGCTTCTGTGACAGAGGGAGCAGCTAGAGAATCGTGGTTCAGAGGGAGTGGACCATGTCAAGATGGTTTCTCTAGTGATCAGTCAAAGGACTATGATTCATGAGATGGAGTCCCATTTATGTAGGCTAGAAGGCCTTTATGCTGACTTCTAGGTCAAAGCATGTGGAGATCAAGTATCACTATGTTAGAGACATGGTGGAAAGGTATGCTATTCACTAATGTATTCTTCTTTTCAAAAGTTGTTTTAAAGTGTAAACTCTTGTGATTGTATTTCTCTTTGAGAGAGACTTAAGGAGAAAGCCCTTATCTACACCCTTTGATATGGTTCATGGTGGATGTCATGTGTGTGACTCCATGACAACTTTGCTTCAGTGCTTGATGAGCCCCTGTGGACATTATTGTGAGGTGACGTTCTCTCAATAGTGAACACTTGTACATCCGATCATTATCGTAAGGTGACGATCTTACGATACGGATTGATCATACCATTATGATGGAAATCATGGGACGTGATATCTATGGATATGTCATAATGGTTTATATCTCTAGTAGTAATATCTATGGATATGCCATAATGGTGGATATTATGAGACATGATATCCATGGATAAGCCATAATGGTGGATATTACATAAAGAGATATTCATGGTGGATTTCATGTGATGTGAAATCTATGGACATGCCGTGTAGTGACATCTATGGATATACCATAATGGTGGCTATCATGTGAAGTGATATCTATGGATAAGCCATAATGGTGGATATTACTTAAGGGATCTCTATGGTGGATATCACGTGAGGTGATATCTATGGATAAGCCATAATGGTTGATATCACGTGAGGTGATATATATTTCCTTTCCACCTATGTATGTAGTCATTGTGGTCAAACATCACAATAAGGTGATAAGCCTCTTGCTTGCTCATGAGTATAGTCATTGTGTTGGTCATCTCGATGAGGTGATATGTCTTGTGCAGCTGGAAGTATCCTCCCTAGTTGAGAGGGAGTGTTGAAGATTGGCAGCGTCGGTCATCACTTCCAACCCGAGGAAGACAAATATGTAAGTGGCTTAATCAAGGTAATTGACTAAGAGGGAGTGTTGATGCTATGGTCGGATTCCTTCAGGCCGACATCGACAACATAAAGGTTGTGATAATATTGTGATAATATAATATAATTATATTTATTGTGATAATTTTTTTTTTTTTTGATCTGTAAGAGGTTGTAGCCAAAAATTTTATTAATCAAAATTAATTTTTTACATCACTCCACTCGTGCGGGCGCTGGTAGGAAAGAGTGGAGGTGAGAAAACCTCCGGCCTTGCCCGGGATCGTAGTCCAGATAGTTTCTACATCTAATTACAATAAGCATAGATTCAGAATAATACAATAACACCCCGGGCTAGGGTGAGCAAGTGGGAAGATATTTTCTTTCCCTTACAGGCCCATATTACTTTATTTCAATTGTCATTGTTCTCCTTGTGCTTTGTTTAAGAGTTTGAACCTTGATTGCATGTAGTCTTTTGTCATTTTAGTAGCTTTCATCTTGTCATTTGTTCAAGATGGCCCTGCCCTCCTGCATGGTTAGTTTTCAAAACACTTGCTCAGATTGTTAGTCACATGTAGTATTCCAACGTGATTTGACATCCTTCTCTGATGTTTCTAAATTCTTAACCTCATACATCTGAAATTATAAAGTCATCAATATGGCATATTCATAAACAGAGTTTCCAGATAATTTCCATTTCGAGAAGTGATCATCCATAGTTATGAATCACCTATTTACCACCTTTTGCTTATGTACCTGGATGCTATCCCTGAAAATGGATGATATCCAGGATACAATAACAAAAGGGGGCAAATGGGACTTCTGTCTTGCCTGAGTCCAGCTGAGGGTAATAGAGGTAGGTGAGTTTTATGGCAGAACCACATATTACCCGCAGTCTGTGGATTGTCAGATAACCATTCAATTATAGAAAGCTCAACAACAAGTATCAAATGAGTATATGGCAGGGCACTTAGGGGTTCCTATAGGCCAACACATGTAGAAAATGAGGGCTTTGATTTTACAGAAATGGTGCACCTATTGAATCGAAGAAACCTATCGATGTTTCATCGATAAGATGATTTATCGGATAGACTTGGGCATCGATGAACTTCAAAAGGGGCTTATCGCAAGCATTATTTTTCATCGATAGAAGGCTATCGAAGAAACCAAAGGAGGTTCCGTCGATGAAGCAAGGATACCGAAGAAACTGTAGTATCGATAGGACATGTAATGAAATCACCGAAGGAGATAGATCTTCCGAAAAGATGAGATCGAAGAAACTGGGGAAGGTTTCATCGATAGGACAGTTCAAGAGAAGAAGGGTGTCGAAGAGATACTAAAGTTATTGGCCGACAGAGACAGTTTCATCGAAAGATAAAAGGTCGATAAAACATAAGAGAATTTCATCGATATAAAAAGGGTATCGAGGGAAAGGGGACACCGATGAACCTAAGAGGGGCTCATCGAAAGCATAGATTCCACCGAAAGAGGATATCGAAGAAAGAAGAGACGGTTTTCATCGACGGGAAAAGGCTTCCGAGGAAATAATGCCATCGACGCAACATGAAGGAAACTTACCGAAAGAAACGTTCTTATCGAAAGTACGATCAAACAAAAAGATATCGATAATAATATGAGTTTCGAGGAGGCTAAAAGGTACGTTACCGATGAGTGTGGTTTTACCGATTCAACTTTATTGAGGAAGATTACTAATGAGCTCATCGATGAAAGATGATAGTGGAAGCAAATCAACAAAAGACAGATGGCCTCGATGAAACAATAGACCCATTCATCGAAGGAGTGTAGTGATGTCGATAGAAAAAGTGTTTCGATGGAAGGATAAAGGAAGTTACTGAAGCCCAAGGTTTCTTCGACATAAGACCCAACGATGTCTCATCAAAAAAAGGGAATCAAAGAAACCTATCGATGTTTCACCGATAAGATGATTTATCGAATAGACTTGGGCCTCGATGAACTTCAAAAGGGACTTATCGAAAGCGTTGTTTTCATCGATAGAAGGTATATCGATGAAACCAAAGGAGGTTCCATCGATGAAGCAGGGCTAACGAAGAAACTTCGAAATCAGTAGGATATGCAATGAGTACAATGAAGAAGATAGTTCTACCGAAATGATGAAATCGAAGAAACTGGGGAAGGTTTCATCGATAGGACTGTTCGAGAAAGGAGGGTGTTGAAGAGATACTAAAGTTATTGGCCGAGAACGACATTTTCATCGAAAGATAAAAGGTTGATGAAACATAAGAGAGTTTCATCAATATAAAGAGGGTAGCGAAGGAAAGGGAACACCAATGAACCTAAGAGGGACTCATCGAAAGCATTGATTCCAACGAAAGAGGATATCAAAGAAAGCAAAGATGGTTTTCATCGACGAGAAAAGGCTATCGAGGAAATAATACCATTGGTGCAATGAAGGAAACTTACCGAAAGAAGCGTTCTTATCGAAAGAATGATCACGATCAAACAAAAGGAGGCCACATCGATAAAATATATCGATAAGAATATGAGTTTCGAGGAAGCTAAAAGCTTGTTACCGATGTGTGTGGTTTAACCGATGCAACTTTATCGAGGAAGATTACTAATGAGCTCATCGATGAAAGATGATAGTGAAGCAAATCATCAAAAGAAAGATGGCCTCGATGAAACAATAGACCCATTCATCGAAGGAGTGTAGTGATGTCGATAGAGAAAGTGTTTTGATGGAAGGATAAAGGAAATACCGAAGCCCAAGGTTTCTTCAACATGAGACCCAACGATGTCTCATCGATATAAAAGGGTATCGAAAGAAAGGAAACGCTGATAAACTTCAGAAAGGACTCATCGGAGATAGTAATTCCATCGATAAAAGATATCGAGGAAGGTGGAGATGGTTTTCATCGACGGGATAAAGGTATTCGAGGAGATAATACCATCGGTGCAAAGGGTCACCAAAAGAAACATTCACATAAAAAGAATAAGGTCGATTAGACAAAAGGCAGTTTCATCAATAAGGAAATCGGTTTCGAGGAGGCTAAAAGGCATGTCTTCAATATGCGTTGTTTCGCCGATACAACTTTATTGGTGGAAGGAGTATTCAGTGAGAAAATAGATCCATTCATCGACGGGGCATTGATATCGATGGAAGAAGTATTTCGATGGAAAAATAAAGGTGGTCACCGAAGCCCAAGGTTTCATCGACATAAAACCCGATGGATATCAGATAGGAAGCAGTGAGGAGACAACCCTAGCGACCAAAAACAGTATATCGATGAATGAAGGAAATATGTGATCGAAGTGATATTCGAAACAAAAGTGTTAGTTAATGACTTATGTTGAGAAGTCAATATTTAAACTGAATGTTTGTCTGAGTATCTATACGAAAATATAGGGGGCAGGAAGAGGAATAAATAAGGGGGTTAAAATAGAGTCTGGGCAAGGAAACATAAGGGGATGAAAGGAGGAACATGCTAACGACAACTTAGGACACGAAAACAAAAGATTGATGCCTTAAGGTGGCACAGATAGGAGATTGATGCCATCGGCTCCCAAATTGGCCAACTCATCCACTCTTTTATTGTCCTCCCTATAAATATGATTGATTGTGAACCTATCAAAATCTCTGCATAGGTCAAGAGCTTTTGACAGCAAAGTATTTAGTCTCCAATTAGGCATACTACCTTTCCTCAGAGCATTGACAATTATAGCCGAATCTCCTTCAATTTCCAAGTTCTTAACTCCTAGTTTCCTGCATAAATGCAGACCCTCAACCAGGGCCATAAGTTCTGCCCAATTGTTGGTGTTGATGCCAATCAGAGAGGCAAGGGTTGCTAGTTTCTTTCCTTCCTAATTATGAACAACACATCCTATCTCTACTTGCCCTGGGTTGCCAAGGGATGCCCCATCAAAGTTTAGCTTCATCCAACCTTCGCCTGGGGGCTGCCATCTGCAAGCATCCCTTGATCGAAGACTTGCAATAGGACCAACACCTACATAGGGAGGAAAGGATAAGCCTTCCCAACATTTTTTTTTTCATCCCAATAAGTGATAGAGGCATTCTTCAATGTGCCTGATGATAGTCGGTTGTTCATGAGCTCAGTGATAGTTGACTCTATCCTGTTAATGATTCTGGGCGCCTCTAGCTTTTCATTCTTAAAGAGACGTCTATTTCTCTCCTTCCACAGTTCCCACATTATGGAAGAGGGAAGAGCTGTCCATAAACCTTCAAAGAGACAACCATGCCTGAGGAGGGGCCATGCCTTGAGCATTCCAAAGATGGTGTGGGGGAAGGCTGTAGACCATTCAAGTTTGTTGGTGAACTAGATCCAACATTTGTGAGCAAAGGGGCAGTTAAGGAGGATATGATTAGTGTCTTCCTCATCTGCCTCGCAAATAGGACATCTGCTAGGGCCCTCATACCCCATTCTTCTAAATTTGTTCGCAGTTAAGAGCTTGTTCTGAACCGCAAGCCAAGAGAAGATACCCGCCTTAGGCAGACAATATTTATCCCAGCAAAGTTTCAAGGCAAGCTCAGTCATAGGTCTTATAAACGATTTGGAGTTGAGAGAGTACCCATCCTTGGAGTTGTATTCTCCTCTTAGGGAGCCATCCCAAATGAGCTTGTCCTCATTATGACCTAAGGCAATGTTCCTTGATTTGAGAATTGCTATGTTTTTGTTTATCCCTTACCAGGATATCCTCATCTTCCTTCTCGATCCACTGCCAATCAGCCCCATCTGCTGAAGGGGAGATATAGCTGTTTAACAGGGGTTCTCTATGTGATTCAAGAAGGATACGAGTAGAACCAAAGTCATGGATATTATCAATAGCCTTGTATCCACCCCAAGAATCTGACCAGAAAAGAGCTTTATCCCTGAACCCCGGGTTCCAAGTAAGTCTGTCAGAGATAATCCTTCTGCAGTCTAACATAAAATTCCATAGGCAAGACCCTCTGGGAGGGTTGGTTTCTTTGAATATTTGGATAGGATTCCCTCCATTAAGGTATTTGTGGTGTAGCAAGCGAGCCCATTTGGGGTGGGGGGTTATGAACATCCTCTAGACCAACTTGGCACCCAAGGCTTTGCCCTGATCGCAAAGGTTTTTAATGCCAACTCCTCCTTCTTCTTTAGGTTTGCATATCTTGTCCCAGGCTATGAGTGATATTTTACGATTGTCATTAGCACCTTGCCAAAAGAAAGTCCTAAGATGCTTATTGAGCTCTGCAAGTTTAGAAGAAGATAAATATTGATAGGAGAGCTGGTAAATGGGCATAGCTAACAAGACTGATCTAACCAAGGTTTCTCTACCTGTAGATGAGAGCCATTTTCCTTTCCAAGTGTTAATCCTGGACTTGATTTTATCCACCAAGTTGTCCCATAATTTTGAGGGTCTTCTACCTTTGTCAAGGGGAATGCCTAGGTATTTGCAAGGAAGAGTTCCTTCACTAATCTCCAGGACATTGTTGATCACTTTTCCTAAGGAGGGGTCTATGTTGAACATAAAAACTGCAAACTTGGCCAGATTCACCTCTTGACTCGAGGCTAGCATATAGGAATTAAGGATGCCTTTGAAGGCTCTGGCTTCCTTTACACTTCCCTACCCAAAAAGCATTGTGTCGTCGACAAATTGCTGGTGTGTAAAGGGAGGGAGGCCGCTGGTAATGGGGATTCCTTGGATCCCACCTTCCTCTTTGGCCTTAGAGATGGATCTACCTAGGGCTTCAGCCATGATGATGAAGAGGAAGGGAGACATAAGATCTCCTTGCCTGAGCCCTCTTGAGCTGCTAAAGAAACCTTCCGGGGAACCATTAACCAAGACCGAGAATTTGGGGGTGGATATACAGTCAAAGATTAGGTTGATCTAGGATTTGGAAAATCCAAAGGCCTCTAAGCATTTGCATAGGAAGCGCCAATCAACTTTGTCGTAAGCTTTGCTTATGTCTAATTTGACTAGCATACTTGGTGCCCTATTGAGCTGGACCAAATGAATGGCCTCTTGGGCTATAATAACCCCATCATAGATTGATCTATCTGCTATGAAGCCGGTTTGTTCTTCACTAATGATAATGGGGAGAAGATCTGGAGTCTAGCTGCTAGAGTTTTCGTTAAGAGTTTGTGCAGAGTGTTGCAAAGGGCTATTGGTTTGAAGTCATTAAAGCTTTCAGGATTCTCTTTTTTGGGGATGAGAGCTAAGAAGGTATTATTGATTTCTTTGAGAATCTTACTAGAGTTCCTAATACCTTCTAAGGTGTCCGTGATCTCTGTCCCCATAAAACCCCAACATTTTTGGAAAAAGCTAGTGGGGAAGCCATCCGGACCTGGGGCCTTGTCGGGATTCATCTTCATAAGGACATATTTAACCTCCTCCTCAGAGAATTTCTTTGACAGGATTTTGTTGTGGTCACCGTTAATGAGTTTTGGAAGATTCTTGATAATATTGACTTGGCCTCTGAGGTTGGAGCCTTCAATATTGTTTAAGATTTCATCAAAAAACCTTGCTGCCTCAGAGGCAACATCATCTGGTTCAGACAGGATGGAACCCTGGAAATTCTTAATTTTAGAAATTCGATTGACCCATCGCCTCTGTTTAGTACTTTTGTGGAAAAACTTAGTATTTCGGTCCCCATCACTCAACCAAGTCTCCCTCGATTTTTGTTTCCAAAAGATCTCTTCATTTGAGAGTGTCTTTTCATACTCAAAGAGTAGAGCCTTTTCTTTGAGGAAGAGATGTTCATCCATCCCCTTCTCAAGAACCTCAATGTTAACATTCTTAAGATCATTTTCTATTAGGACTTTTTTATCGAAAATATTTCCAAAATTAGTCTTGTTCCATTCTAAGAGCTTCCTTTTGATAAGCTTTAACTTGCTTGTGATAATAAACATCTTTGAACTAGAGAAAATAGAGCTTCTCCACCAGTTCTCGATTAAGTTAAAAAAGTTATCATCTCTGAACCACATGCTCTCAAATTTGAAGGGACATTTTTTAAGGGAGTGGTAAGATAATATGATTAGTTGGAGTGGGAAATGGTCAGATCCTGCTAAAGGGAGGGGTTCTGCATTCAGGGTAAAGTTAAGCTCCGAAAGCCCTCCATGGATAAAGAATCTATCTAGTTTCTCAACAATGTTATAGAAACCAAGCCTTCTGTTGTTCCAGGTGAAGGCATTATCTGCCGTCTGGATTTCCAACAGGGAGTTCCTATTGATCCAATGATTGAAATCTACAGCCGCTGGAGGAAGTTTGTTGCTACCTCCTCTTTTGTCTGCTACCTTAGTGATAGCATTGAAATCTCCCCCAATGATGCATACATCATTTGGGAAACTTCTGAGGAAAGACTCCAGTTCCACCCACACCCTAGCCTTATCCCTGTTTTGGATAAGACCGTAAACGTTAATCAATTTGAATCTTAGGTTATTTTTATAACTTACTACTTCTCCTCCCATCCAATTTTTCTTAATCTCTAAAGGTGTAAACAAGATGAATCTAGAGTCCCAGATGATGGCTAAGCCCCCTGAGGCCCATGTAGCAGGGGAGTGCTTTAGCTATCTAACACCTAGTTTTTTCTCAAAAAGGGCTATATCAGAGGAGTTCATTTTGGTTTCTTGGATTAACATTATATCTAGTTTAGAATCAGAGATGCAACGCTTTAAGATGCGTTGTTTGTTAAGGGCATTCAGACCCCTAACATTCCAAGTTATGATTTTCATGGCTCTATGGGGAGGAACTTCCCCTCCCCTACATTAAAAAGAGTAGATATTTTATACTGACCCTTGGCTTCTCTATCCTTTGATCTTAGTTCAGCAAGGGATCTCCTACCTCTTCTCTTACTGTGTTTAGCACAATTAGGAGAGTCTTTGCTTCTATCAGAGCTGAGAATGCCTAGAATATTTGGGTTATCATTTTCTAAGTTATCTAATGCTACAAAGAGTTCATCCGTTTCTAAGTCGACTCTAGTAACATCCACAAGATTTTTGACCAAGAAATCCCTTTGTCTTTCCAACTCCTCATCATCACAGATTTCATCAACCAATAGGTCCATGAGGTCGTTTACTACTTCTTCCCCTACAAAATTGGCAATGATTTTAACTTCCCTAGCCACTCGATTATTCTCAGATTCTACAATTGGATCAGAAACAACCTTCAGAGATGGAGGGCAAACCTCTGCCTCCTCAAAGCCCTCCATACTTGAGACTAGAGAGATTGGTTGACCCTGTAAGGATGCCAATCCTGGATCCGGGGAAAGCCTATCCAGCTCTATTGATTGCTCAGAGGCAATTTGTTCCATTAAAGTGGGAGACCCCAAGGGACTCAACCTCTCTAGTGGAATGAGAGAGCTAGATGATGACAAATTTGTCAGGCCGAGCTGCTCTTTCTGGGGGATAACCTCATTGATTTCACCATCTTCCAGATATCGATCCCCCATAAGAGAGTCAACTATAGGTGAATTTATAGTTAGTAGTGAAGGAAGAGGGGAGCGAGAGGGCTTAACAGGGGAGCTATGAGGATATAGGTTAGAGGTAAGATGATTAGGGTTAATATCAATCTTATAGCCCTCTAGGGTAAAACCCCCTCCTTCCACGAATCTGAATGGAGCGCCATTAGACTTGAGCAACGATACAGGGAAAGGTTTCTCGGAGGGGATCTTCCTTGGCATAGAATCTTCGAAGGGACCATCATAAAAGGGTAATTCTAGGGTTAAACAAGATTTATCACATTTCAGAGTTATAGGCTCTAAAGATTTAATGTTAATATTCATTTTAACGATTAAGAGCCGGTTAAAGAAGCTTAGGGCTGATTTTTTGACTTCTACAAATTTACCTATTTTGTTGCCTATTATTCTTAAAAAGTCATTATTGCGCAATTCTACAGGGAATTTATCAAGTGAAATTGCTCTATTAACCATGCAGGAATTGAATTGAGATGGGAGAAAGAGAGGTTGCCATTCCCAACAATCAAACCCTAGACCTTTAAATTTTAATATATCCTCATTAAGAAATGAATTTCTAAGATTCTGATTACCACATTCAATAGCTAAGAAATTATCAGGAAGGATGTCAATTCTTACCTGGTTATTGAAGGAGGATGACACCCAGTTAGCAATTTGTTTCAACGGGATCCCCCAACCTTTCCACCGAGCAAAGATCATTCTATCGCTGCAATGCATTTGATACCTAGCCTGAGTATAATTATCAATTTCAATGACCAACCTGTTAGGAGTAGCTGGGGAATTTGAAGGTAGATCTGACATAGGGTGCTTAATTTCCTTAGAATTGTGATGGCCAGAGGTTTCCAACTCCTCTGATAATTTGCCCAGGGATTTTCGTGGAGGAATGTAGCGAGCAGAGGAACTCTTTGGTTGGTTAGGTTTTACAAAACCCTCCTCCTGACAATGATTGGAAATCCTTTTGAGGCTGTTTGGTTGCCTTAATGCCCTTCTGCGGCTAACCAGATGCCAATCCTGATCCCAACCTTTGTAAAGAAGAGGGGGAGCCCTAGCCGAATTAACCAAAGAGTATTTTGTTTTTGCAAAGAAGGCCTCTTGATCGCAGGTCTGTGAAATGACCCTACCAAGATCTTCAGTCCCAGAGTTATTAGCCAAAACAACGAATCGATTAGCAAAACATCTGTAATTTCCCCGCGATGGATAAGAGCACTCAAAAGAAGACGTCGATGCATTGCATCTCTTTTTCGCACGCAGAGACATATTTTTTCGCACTCATAGATATGTTGTGATAATATTATTATTGAGAATTATATGATAATATAATATAATTATATAATTATTATATTATTATTATGAGATAATATAATTATATTATTATATGATAATATAATTATATTATAAATATATTGTATAATTATTATATTATATGATAATATAATAATTATTATATTATTATTAATAATATGATTATTGGAGACCAACTTGAAAGAGTGGTGACCCTTGGTGAAGGGGCACCACCGATAGGTATAAAGGAAGAATAAATCTTCCTTTCTAAAGGTATTGAAGAAAATAAATAATATACTCATAATTTGTATACCTCAATTTAACAATAGGTTGGGGTAATTGCCAAATTTTAGACATGATGCCAAGTATTTCATAAAAATGCCATTCAAAGGGCTTATTCGAGCTTGATTGTGTGAATTCATAGCACACAAAGAAACTCATCATACTTGCTCAGTCATCCGCACATCATGATTCATATCTCAAATTGTGTGAAAAATGCATGCAAATACATCAAAATCCACATGAGAGACATGAAAGAACAATTTATAGATTTGCAAGTCTTCTTTTTAGTTAATTCACCTCTACAATTGGTGTGCCAAGGCATGGGTGGGCCAAAAATCTGCTAAAAATACATCAAGGAGTTGGCATGAAAGCATCGAGCTTAAAAACCCTAATCACTACAATAAATATAAACTATTATTAGATAGTCAATTTTTAAGTCAAGCAAATTATTAGATATAGTCAGTTTTTTGGATGCACTAAAAAATTACAATTGGCATGGATGTTTAAAAGTAGCAAATCGTTTGTTTTAGCAAGGATGTTTTCTTTTCTTTTCTCTATTAAAGGAATTGTATTATATTTTGAGAATGGAGAAATAAATTATTGGTTTTCATGGAGCTACAACAATATAATTTTTTAAAATTTTCATGGTTTCTCTTTTCTTAGTGAAATTTATGTGATGAATATGCGTGCATGAATTTTGGTGCTTTGTATTTCAATTCCTGCATGGTAAAGTTCTTGTTAGAGTAGAATTGGGTACTGTAATGAGCCTTTGCAATTTATTGTACTAACTTTGTGGTTCTATGACTCACTTTGATTAAACAAATTTTAGTTTATTTAAGTTTAATTTATTCATATGTGTTATCATTCCATTAAAGTTTCAAAGCTGGGATTCTTCTACCCTTTTTTTTTGATATTTTTTATAACTATTTACAATTAAGAAAAACGACAAAATGTTGAAAATTAGTTGTCATAAAAGATTTACCAGATTATATATTTTATCAAATTCAAGATCAAGAGAACTGAATTTCAAGGTTTGGAATGTTACCAATTGCTTTTTTTTTGTCAAGATCTAACCCTTATGCACAGATTTCAAAATACATTTCAAAATACAATTGTACAAGTCCCTTTGTGAGAACAATAATACAACAAACAACTGAGTGAACTAGCAAGTCATGACCTGAAAATCATAATGTTGGGGTAGAAATCTTCTATTTAAAAATTTGAATTTGAGTTTGTTCAAATTTGCATATAAGTTGTGAGTGTGTCAAACGTTATGTAGTCTTCTCTTCATTCTCTATATTCTTTTCTCTAACAAGATAGAAGAAGAGGACAAAATAGGCTTCTTCAAAAGTCCCCTTCTTCTCCCAAAACAAGTGGCTTTTTGTCTCTCACATCTTTAGAGTGCATGGTAGATGCTTGTGGAAATTTAAAGACACTTTGGATTATCGAAAAATCATAGTTGATGCTTCCAAGAATCGTCGGAACTAATTATTCAAATTTAAAAAATGTGTAGAAAAGCATGCAACATTGACTACAAATTATTTGACAATATGCAAAAACCTCAAAAAGACCAACAAACACAAAAATGATGAAAAATGTTATCGTTTTTTTTCCATGTTTTTGGATGATGCAGATTACAATTAATTGTTGGATGCTCCTCCATCAATATGGATAGGTTTAACCCCTGTTTTAGAATGCTTGGCTGAATTGGCCTTGTAGAAAGATAGTTAAATCAACTTGTAGCAGTACCCAAGCTTGAAAGTCATGGAGAAATCGATGGCCGTATGTTGCAACTTTATTGAGAGGTACTTCTATTTTGAACGGTTGGAATGGTGGTCATATGAACCAAAACAACATTGTGCAATATGGTCACAAGAGGTAGGATATGGTAAAATTTGCCTCATTAAGAACGAAAATGAAGAACTTTAGAAAAATCCTGTTGCTTGAGTATGGCCCCAGAAGAGGAACCTTTGATGGATTTGGATTTCATCTACTTGTAGATAGATTGTGCGCGTTTAAAATTGTGTCTCTACCTATTGCTATTTTTCTTTAATTGAGTCAGACAAGATAAGTTTCCTGCGTAAGTGCTATAAGGCTAAATCTTGCATCCCGTCACACAGTCTTCTTTAGGAGCAGTATGATTCTTGTTTTTATTAATGATTGATTTCCCTTCGCTTTAGTGAATCCTGAATCTCGTTTTGAAAAACATTGAATTTTTGTGGAAAACATATTTTAATAATCTAAAATACTTCCTTATCTCGATAGGACTATGTAAAGTGGTTGGCTGTATGTTTTAACATCCAAGACCACACAGATAATCGCATATGTAGTGATTAATCTGTGAGTTAAGCAACCTTGCGTCAAATTACAGGTGATTGCTATGCAGTTGATACTTTTACAGAGTTGAAAATTAGTAAGGGTCGCTAACTATCATAATGGAAATTATAATATATCAAGATAAGTGCACTTATCCCTTAAGTAACTACTATTGATTTACAGTAGTTTCCTTCTGGCTTAAAATTGTTTTCCTTGTCAAAAGGAAGAGTAGTCCATTCACACTAGGGCTAATGGGAGTAGATAAATATATCCTCTGTATATCATGAATTTTGAATTTCTTTGTTTATAGGAAACATATAATTTATTTATTTATGGGAACAAATAATATTATTAAATATAGATAATTGATCACTTTGGAAGAGCTGCTGTTGAATGTTGAACTTGTGCATAATATCTAAATGCTGTAACTATGTGTTGAGATCTACTTAGACTAGAATTTCTGATGCTGACTGGGTACTCTTGCCCATCTATGAGTTCTAATTGATGATGAGATAGTGTAATAATGAATCATAAGAAGTATTACCATTTCAGTGGCCCACAACTTGAAATGTATCACATTAGAAAAAAGATGCCAGATTTGTAGAGTGTTAGCACACAATTGAAACTACCAGTTTACCAATTGAAAGCATAGAAGTCAGGAATTTGTTGCGTTGCTTAACCAAAAAAGGATCATGAACCAAAAGAAAGTCCTTGAAGAGCCATCTAGAACTTTGTTCCTAATTTTGGTTCTAGCCTTTTGAAAATTTTCTCTGCGATTCGGAACATCAAATTTGAATTTTGAAGGGTGCTGTTTTGAACATAAAAGAAGAACAAATTATGTTATAGGAGAGAGGACTCAGTAGTTGAGCTCGTTCCAATAGCTGTGATAGCACTTGTTGATTTAATGCCCATACATTGATTTAATGTCCAATATTTTTGACAATATTACACCAATAATTGTGACTTTTTTGTTGTTATTGCTGATGATGACTACCCATAATTGAATGAAATGTATCCCTTAGAACTAAAAAGCAACGAATCATGTGATGCCACATCTGTGCACCAATAAAACATGACTTAGTGTACACGTATTGGTCTCACTTTTTTTTTGGGCTGTTTTGGACACCTTGGCAAAAAGCATGCTGATGTGGCAACATATTTGATGATGTGACCCTGAAACCTTAGTTATAAGCAGGGGACTTGCCAAGTACACTGCTGTAAAAAAATGGTAGTGATTTGAAATTTCCACGGAGGATTCTAAGAAACGCAAAATTAGGGTACTCAACTACTAAGTCCTCTCCCCTAACATTAACTAACATTAACTACTTATCTTCAAAACAATGAGATTTCTATGCCCTGACCATTAAAATACAAAAGATACTTGTGATCTTTTCTTTTGTTTTTAGCTCAGCATTTTGCCCTTCAGAAAACAAGGGAATGCAACAGCAAAGCAAAAATAAGTATGTGGGCACATAAATCTCATTCATTAACCCTGCTATCCGGCTGTATGTAGTGAATACAGAAGCAAATGAAAAGGTAGCCACTTCCGTGGCTATTGTGTAAGATTCAAGCTACAGTTCTACTTGTGTGTGGTAATGCTATATATGTGTATGTACGTACGTATGTATCTATAATTTGTTTAGAGCAATTAAATGTTTCAAAATTGGTTTCAAAATTGATTATACATGGAGATATTCGAAGAAGCTGGAAGATAATACAATGCGTTAAAAGTGAAACCCATTCTGAGGGCAAATCTTTGCAGTGGCTGTTTTTATTAACAATTTCCTCGCATTTCAGTAACATGAAGATGCAGAGGTCATGAATACCAAGGTAACTTGTTTACCTCAGCGAAACAACTTAGCCTCCCCCAAGCTATTGAGATCCCATTCTGAAATTGCCATGATAGGGTCCAAGATTGCATGCCAACAACTTGAAATATTGAGCAGATACCTAAATACACCACTGGAATCATACATCACAAAGAAAAATCTGTATAATGATTTTGAGCTTCTAATAAATTTCAGTTGTATAGCCAACAACATTTAGCACCAATAGTTTTAGCTCAAGAGGGCAACAGAGAAAGATTCGAGGGGTGGTGGCATGGAGAGATCGAAATGTCCTTCCACGATCAACACAACTTTGCTCATGCTGGGTCTCAGGAGTGGATCTTTGGCAAAGCACCACAGAGCAAGGTGGATGAGCCTTCTAGCCTCGAATTCCTGGAGCTCCTCTTTTAATTGTTTATCGACAAAATCCAATATGTTTCTGGACCCAATGCCATGGCATGATTTGATGAGGGCATACGCAAGGGAATTAGCTGCGTGAGCAATATCTTGACACCTTTGACCTGTCAGTACCTCCAACAGAATCACTCCGAAACTATAAACATTGTTCATTTCTTCATCCCGGACTGTCCTTTCAAACTGAACTTGTTCATAAGCAGATGGAAATCCAGAACTTCCATCCATTGATGTTGCCAATCCAAAACCACAAAGCTTGGCTGTAAACCGTTCATCAAGCATAATATTCCTAGTGTTGACTGCCACATGGAGGAATCTCTTTCCACAGTCTTCATGAAGGTATGCAAGGGATCGTGCAATGCCCAAAATTATTCTTTTTCGCATATTCCAGTTGAGAATGTTCCTTGAGTAAATGCTTCCTTTCCTAAAAAGGATCCTTTCTAGTGACCCCATCACCATATGATCATATACCAAGTAGCAAGCATGTCCTGTTGAGACTCCACATAAGCGGATGATATTGGGATGATGAAGCTGAGACAAGATAGTTACCTCATTCAAGAAACTTTCTATACTGCTCTCCTTGACAGCTATATGTTTTCCATCAGAAAGAACACCCATCCACATGGAAGGTGAAACTCCTTCGATGTTGCTATTAAATGTATTTGTTGCATTCTGCACTTCACTGTAGGAGTACTTTTGAATAAAATCAGGAAGGCTTACAAGAAATTTCATTCGTGGGCTCAAAGCAGGCTGTCCAGTTTGCTGTGAAAGGGAGCGTAGTAGAAAAAATTTAGGGAAGTCTCCATCAAGGGCTCTGACTATGAGTCTCTCTTCCTCATTTGTAAGCCTACCATCCAATTCTTCATCATTCTTACCAATATCACGCTTATCAAAATCTTTGCAAACAGAAGACATTGAAGCCCACTCATAAGGATCATTTACTCTCATGACCAACATCTTCATGTATCTAAGAAACTTAGAAATATCTGGAAAACATGGACGGTGGGAAGGATTTGTATGCCAACATTTATTTATGTAATCAGCTAGCAGAGGAGGACAGGAGGAAGGCAAAATTGGTCTTTTACCTTGTGCAATTTCACTATAGAGAATCCTACTAGAAACAGACTCAAATGGTTGCTTCCCAGTGAGTATCTCATAGCATGTAATGGCAAAGCTATATACATCTGCCTTGTAATTATATTCTTGCGGCATCTTCATGCTCTTATCCAAATCTTGCGGGTATTCAAAGGCCTCTGGTGCTCTCCAGTATGACGTGCCCTTAGGAAAGGAAGATCGGAAACTGTTTAGTTTTAATCCAGCCATTCCAAAATCACAAAGTTTCACATGTCCGTAACCTTCATCTCTGAATTCTGGAACAGATGATGGTTGGATGAGGACATTAGAAGCCTTAAGGTCCATATGCATGATTTTTTGACTATGAAGGTATTCCATCCCCCTTGAAATTTGTAACATGATATCTATAGCAACATGGAATGGAAACGGTGAACTGTTCTCCTTGGAGTTATCTTCAATTTTCTTCTCCAGGCTTGAACTTACCAATTCCATTACAAGATAGCAACACTCATCCTTAATACAGGTCCCTATTAACTGTACAATGAAAGGGCTCTGTAGCTTCAAAAGAACAAGTGCTTCTCTTTGGAATAGGTCGAAAGCCTCATCAGGTATTTCCTTGACTGCAACTTCGAGCCCAAGCCATGATCCTTGGTAGACTGCACCATATGACCCGTTTCCAATATGCCTCTTCTTGGGAATCAAATGTTTTGGGTCTAATTGCAACCAGGACGGTATACTGTCTGCCATGCCACTTTCCATTCGGATAGTTGCCTGGATCTTTTTAGATAGAAATTTGGCTATTTCAATTCTGTTTTCATCTCTAACCATTCTCTTTGCACTTCGCCGTTCAGATTTATTGAACTGATTGTGCACCATTTGCTCAAAGGTGGAAATTAGTTGCTTTTTGTCTACATACTCATCATGAATTCTAATGAGATTTGACAGCTCTGCATAAAAATCCCCGATTTTCCTGCAAGCTGCTATAGTGTAGGCATCCCGGTAGACATCTTTGGCATAGAGAATGTTCAATTCCAAGCACAAAATGGACCATACCAGGTCATGGATGTGAAGACGATGAGCTTCTCCAGTGGTAGACAGATGAACAGACTGAATCCACCATCGAGGGCTAGAACAATGCTGCAGGTATAACTCTGCTTCTCTTATAACACGATACACTTCCTTCCAAGCTCGGTTTACTATCTGCCTATTGTAATAAACAGGGCTTTTGACAAAGGAGCTTTCCTGTTTGTATTCAACTTGTCTGGCAAGGCCTAGGATATGCCAATCAATTGGGCAATGCTTTGAAAGCTTTGAAATGAATGCATGACACAAGTTGTTGCATTGGGAAGAATTGAACATGTAATCCGCAGATTGGTAGAAGAAAATTTTAGGCAAGCATTCAAGCACAAGTCCTTGCCACTCCAATTCCATGTACATTGTGAACAGACCCTGGCTAACTAGTAAGGGGAATTGGGTAGTAAAATAAACATTTGCCCTGATTCCATGTGAACAAGGCAGATGACCCTGGCTATATTAAAAAGGACAATTGGGCAGTAAAATGAACATTTGCAGTTGGCCAACACATTGAAGATGAAATTTATCTGTAAATATAGCATGGTCTAGGATTTCTTACCAGATTTTGTCTTCCCAGCTCAATCATTCCTCCCGACACTTTTTATCTGAGCTCGATAATCCATCATCAAAATATATTTCGGAGCCACCATGATTCCTCATAGGATTCAGATTCCCGAGTGACTAGCGCTCAGTCGGGTAGTTGACACGGAGAGGGGAAATGAAAGCATTCAACTCAATGAATTGGAAGCATGGATCCCCCATTAATCTCCAAATTGATCAATAGGCAGGCACTTCAGTAGGATAGACAAATGAAAATCCGAGGAAACTTCTAAAACGCGTGGAAGGGAAGAAGAATTTAAACGCGCACAATAGAAACACGCCATGTCGTCGCTGGCTTCAGAGGACGCTTACAGATTCCATCACATTCCCAAACTTCTGATAACGCGGGGCACTCAAGCACCAAATACTCGTTTTCCCCATCATTTGGTTTCCAATCATGGGAAAATCTATGCACGCAACCTCACATAAATATTTCTATCAATATGAAGTTCAATGGATATCGATAGCTTTTTTCACATGTGGAAGATTTCTTTTAAAGATTTGGATAGTATATTAAATTGTTGGAAGATTTTCTATATTTTTTGGTGAGATTTTAAGTATATTGAAAATCATGAAGTATATGAATTTATTGAATAGATAATTTGTAGGATGAAAGTAATAAAAAAATAATTAGATTTCATAATTTTTTAACTTATTTTAGATAATATTTTGCTAGGGGAGAGGGATCATAGTAGTTGTATAGGGTCTAATAGTCGTTATAGCAATTGTGCATATAATATCCAGTCTTGCCACATATTTATATTGTATAATGTAAATAAATAATCCACATGTAAATAAAAAAAATGCCAAATGTTGATCAAAATGGACCAATACTTTAACATAAAAGAACCTATAAATGTTATATAAAAAATACATAAATACATTAATTAACAAGTGAAATAGATCATTTTTTGTTTCAAATAAAATATCATAGCTATCCACTATAAGTGTGTCATTTAAAAAATAAGATACTCACTTAAACAAGTATTGTTATCGTAGTGAAAAAGTATTATTCTGTACAACTATTTGGGTAGTAATGTATATGCATTGGAGTATTTCATATTAGTAATTTGTCTTATCACAAATATAAAAGGTGAACACAATAAATACCTTGTTTTTCTCCATGAAATGTGAGAGATTGTCTAAAGATTTAAGTGTTCAACAATAGGTCCCTTTGTGTTCATATAAGTTTTATTTTATATCATAATATGTTGTTTTTGTGTTCAACTATCGGTCATTTGGTGTTGGATATAAAAGTTAGAGATAACACACATTTATGATTACTAATAGGTATTTGGTCCATTTAAGTTTCATGAAGTTATATTTTACATAAAAATACAACATAATATTAATTACAAATGATTTTTTTTAATTCAACAACTAGGGATTTTTAGATTAAGTTTTGGTCGGATCTTTAAAAAGTCATTTTTTGACACTTCTCACTAGACGTGTTATTTTGACAACTTGCATGATGAGTCACACCTTCAAACCTTAGTTGTAGATAGTTAAGTGTCCATATTACATTTCTAAAAGAAAACGAAGGTCTTATGATATTCCATGTGACAACTACATGTTGATGAAGTTATCCCTAACAACTACCGGTCCCTCTCCCCTATTTACAATTTTTTTAGTTTACAAAAATTAAGAAAATTTAATTGAAATTTCACAAATAAAGGTGGACTATAAATTTTAAATTGTTTGACTGTAGATTTAGTTGTTTGGTTTGAAGGAAATTTTTGCAGATATGTTTTTTGAGATGGTTTTCCTCTTTCTTGTATAGGATTACATACATATTTTTTCATAGGTTTATATCTTTGAAATAAAAATATAAAAAATATTTGTAAATTTGACAAACTTCTTACACTTAATTGTGTTGTGAAGGTGATTCCTTGGCAATCGATATTTCCAATGCATATTGTTCTTCTATTTATAGTTAGACTCTTGCTTTATGGATTGTTAGTGCCTAAGCCATTTTTGTTGGGATTTATTGATGACCACCACATATGGTAAGAGTGATTGGAGCTATTTTTTTCTTATATTTTCTATGTAGAACTATATAATGTTGAAAGTTAGCAACACCAAATAGAGGTAGATTTGATGGCTTGCTTGCATTTTTTATAGACAATGACAATTACTTTGCCAAAAATGCCATTGATAAGTACACCTACAACCCACACATTTGCATTTAGCATAATTTGTCTACACAATAACATCTTTGTTTGTAGTTGCTCATCATTTAAATTTAAATTTACTATCCCCCTTTTTTGCTCAATAATGTAGTGTGGCATTAGTGTGGCCATTGATTTTAACAATTTTTGTTGTGTTACAAACAAATGAATGGATGAATAGAGCATATCTTGTTCATTTGTCGGTAGGTTGTCGTTGGTACATGACATGAGGAGTTGTTAATATGTTTGTTATATATGTATAAAGTTTGTAGTATTTGATTTGTAGATTCATTCTCATGTTGTCAATAGATTGTGTAGACTAGAGTGACCACTATTTGAAAGCTTCTCCAAAGTGTTGTCCCATATGACAATCTAGCATAGATGGGAATGTAACATATTGATAGCAATTGTTCTAGATCACCAACATGAATAATAGAGCATCCACCAAATGAGCTTTGATTATGATAGGGAAATGCTTTACGCTTGACCTACTGCTAATGCATTCTAGCAACCTTGGTCAAATGAATCTCATTTCATCAATTAGAATGTGATAAATGAACATATTCAACCAATCCATTATTAAAGATTGAAGAAGATCAACACTCCCTTGTGCATGAATGCATAGGCATTGAATTTAAAGTGGTACATGTAAATGTGTAGCCCAATTATACCTTTACAAGATGCTAAGATGAAGGTAGGGTTTGTGAAAGCCATTCAAAAGATGTATGATGCAATATATGATAACACCATTCATATCAAGCCAAAAGAGACCAAGTTGGATATAGATACTACAACAAAAGAGGATCTAATTCTATGAACTATGCATGGGCCTAATTCTTTGAAAACCACACTAGTAATTCGATTGTTCTCCTATACTTTCTAGTTCTTTTGTTGAGTGAAATCAATCTACATATAACTTCATCCACTCTATCAAGATGAATCGACTTTCCTCTAGGAGGGTGGAGAAGATTGTAGTTATATGTTAGTGCCTTGCATTTTCTTGACCACTACATACGTATGTACATGGAGTGTCTATCACCTCAATGAGATGTAGGGCCAAAGGAGATAGCTTAGATTGATAATGATGTGGTAAATAAATGGTCGGTATCTTAATCTCAACAAGTTCAACAATTTTGAGTGGTAAGAAATTTGGCTTGAATATTGGGGAGGCTTAAGGCATTAGGCCAAGTTGGTCAGTTGTATTTAAAATTTGAATGTAATAACCATTTTCAATATCTATATAAATATTTATATTCCATATTTCATTCTTAAATGTAATGTGTTTAGTATTTCATTGAAGTTTTATTTATTATTTGTTATAGATTTTTTATAACTAATTTGTTAAGTACTATATGTATTTGCACTACTTTTCCTCCATCATGCCTATTCTAGGCCCTTTGTCCCTCCATCCTCAAAGCCCATCCACCTCATAGAACATAGATAATTTGAAAATGACATTTAGCTAAAAGATGCAAGGAATTGATTCACCACACAATGCAAGTACTTCAAAAGCGACAAACTAATTGTGGTTAATATTACTCATTCAAATTTATTTTTGCAAAATTGACTTTTACAATTGTGGAATTGAACCTATACCTATGTACAAATGAATTGAATAAATTTTATTAATATTTTCTCACCTCAATCATCTAACGTTTGAATCTTGGTAATAATTGACAATATTAACAAACATGTTTGGGGAATTCATTGAATCATGATAGTCATGTTTTTGTCATTCATATCACTTGATGAATTGCTTTAGGAGTTTTGGGATAAGGATTAGGGGCAATAGGTAAGTATGCAGTAGACCTAGGATGATGTATGCCAATGTAATGTTTTGATAATGCTGTTATGATGCTCTCATAAATACAAGATGACAATTCTCTTGATAATTCTCATATTCTTTGATAACTACTAGATGTTTTCAAAATTAAATGAATGAATGTCTTTAAATACAAGAAATAAAACACAAATATACATAAACATATACTATTAAATCACAATGACTAATAAGAGGGCATCAATGAGATTTTAATTAAATAAAAAGTTAAGGTTTTAGATTTGCAAATAGAAAAATGACCATTGTCAAGTTTGCATGGATAAATCTAATTTAAGGTGATGGATGGGGGATCTAAGGATCGAGATCAATCTCTTGGATGTGTGATGATGGGAATAGGATGTAGTAATATCATGAGCTAAATTCACAGAAGAATATGTTACTTGTAGACTATTAATTGCATCAAGAGCACTCTAGTCAAAGTGAGACCTAAAACAAAAGGATGAAGGGCAAATGAAACTTTCACAATTACATTTTATGCTCACATTGATGTGGATATGAATTATTAGGAAGATGCATGCCATAGTAAAACAAGTAGTCAACATGAAGATTTAAATATTTTTTAATAATTCAAAAAGATAAAAGATTTTCTCAAATTATATAGAGCATCCTTGAATTTTCCTCATAATGAATGCTTCATTTGTAATTTGAAAAACATAAAATATGCAATGGGTAACAATTATCACACATTGAAGAGGCATTAACTACAACTTTCTTTAATAAGTGTTTTAGGGCCCTTCAAGACCTACTTTACCCATATAATTAAAAGCTACAACTTGCTTTGAAGAAAAACTATCCTTGGAAATAGTAAAACTAAAGAGAAGTGTAAGAAATTACACCTAATATAGAATGTGGTAAAGCTCTCAATAGAAATGTAAGATGACTCCAACAAAGTAGGCATGATTTGTAGATCTCCCCGAGAGATGGGAATGACTGTGTTTTCTATGTAAAACATAAATCACAAAAAAGATATAATTGACATTTATAAGTGTTTTAGGGCCCTTCAAGACCTACCTTACCCATAGAATAAAAAGCTACAACTTGCTTTGAAAAAAAACTATCCTTGGAAATAGTAAAACTAAAGAGAAGTGTAAGAGATTATCCCTAATGTAGAATGTGGTAAAGCTTCTAAGTAGAAATGTAAACTTACTCCAACCAAGTAGGCAAGATTTGTAGAGCTCCCCTAGAGATGGAAATGACTATGTCTTCTATATAAAACGTAAATCACAAAAAAAATAAGAGCATGACAAGGATTGCAATATATAATCATAAGATTTAAACATGATAAAGATTGTAAACATATAGACATAAGATATAAAAGTGATAACCATATAAAAACATGAAAATATCATAAACATATGACATAACATGTATACATGAAATGCATCAAGAACATAATGATCATGACATTTAAACTTCATAACAGCTAAACATGATACATGGATCATAGGAAACACAGGAACAATATTCAAGCACAAGTTCTTGCCACTCAGATTCCATGTGAGCAAGGGAGGGGACCCTGGCTATACTAATAAGAAGAATTGGGTAGGAAAATGAACATTTGCAGTTGGGCAACACTTTGAAGTTGAAATCTGTTGGTAAATATGAAGTGTTCTAGTATTCCTTACCAAATTTTGTTTTCCCCTCTCAGACATTCATCCCAGTTCTTTTAATCTGAGCTCGATAAACCATTGTCAAAGTATGTTTCCGATTTACCATGATTCCTGGATGACTGGTGCTCAGTCAGAAAAAACTTGTGTGTTCTGGAGTGAAGCCGTGTCAAAATTGATTCTCAATCTAGGTGAGACGGAGAGGGGAAATTAAATAGAATCTAATGAAAATCCCAGGAAACTTCCAAAACGCGTAGTAGTTAACAAGAACTTGAATATGGACAATTAAAACATATACTGTCGTCTAGCTTTTGGAGTTTGAATTAATGGCTTTATCTCTTCTTCCTCGAAGGAGGATCACAGATTCCATGCCATTACCAAACATAGGGGAAAGGACACATCCTTACATAAAACATTATTACTATTAAATAATGTAATTGCTTATACATATAATTAATAGATAAATAGTATGGATTAAAAAATTGAGATTAAATGTAGGAAATTGATGTCACCTTATCGTTATTTTATTAATTATGTTTCACCTTTGCATTATGGAATTGAACCTATACCTATATAAATGAATTGGCTATCATTGATTGTAATTTTTTCACCTCAATCTTCTAGGGTTTGAATCTTGATAAAGATTGGAAACGTTAACAAACATCTATGGGGAATCTATTGAATCATGATGGTCTTGTTCTATTTAGTTAGACTCATAGTTGGATCGATTTAAGTGTTTGGAACAAGGATCAAGGGCAACAAGTAGATGTGAAATAGACCTAGGATGATGTATGCTAATATAATGCTTTGATAATGTTGCTATGATTCTCTCATAAATACTCTATGCCAATTCTCATCATAACACTAGCATTCTTTGATAGTTCTAAGATGATTTCAAAATAAATGAATGGATGCCTTTGAATACAACAATATAACACACAAATCAACATAAGTGTGTGTTGAGTCAGTTCACAATAGTTAGTAGGACAATGTCAATGGGATTTCGTTTAGATGCAAATTTTAAAAGTGTAGAGATAAGTTCTACAACTATAAAAATGACCTTTGTCAAGTTTACAAATGCAAATTTGATCTAAGGTGATCGAGATCAATCTATATAAAATGTAGAATGAGTGATGATTGAATCAGGCAGATCAATAACATTATGGTTGTGACATTTAGACATCTTAATAGCTAAACATGATAAACATAGATTATAGAAAACACAACAATAATACTAAATCATATAACATAGGAACATGACAAGGAACAAGGGAAAACCACATAAATTCCAAACAAAGAACATGGAAAGTGTGGAAACTAACAAATAAACATGAACTAATCATGACACACAAGAAAACATGGGAGCTAGAGGAAATTACATAACCATAATGAATTTGACGCCAACTAGGGAAAACCACTCATAAACAAAATATAGAAGGTGAAATGAGAATAGAATAAACACAACCAAGATGATATAAATAAGTGGCCAAAGTGTAACAATATAGAAAATAAAAAATAAACGTTGAATATAGCCATGTGAATCTAGGTTGTTTGAGCTCGCTTGGTCGTCCATAAAGGTATTCTCGCCTCAACTTGCCCCCTCCATACCCCAAAACTTGACAAAAAGTAAGACCAAGGCGAGGTGTGGTTGGGTTGTCGAGTTATCTGTCACATCCCACAAAGTTGGTGTTGAACCCAAGGTAGGAACGAGAGAAGGGGGGGGGGTGTGAATTAGTCCAGAATAACAATTAAATGCAACACATAAACAATTAATCAACATCACACATCCAACACGAACACCAAGATTTATACGTGGAAAACTCAATAGGGAAAAACCACGGTGAGTACTTGCCTACAAAATATATCCACTATGTATATCAGATTACAAATAAAAGAGCTCACTGCTTTGGACTTGCACACCACTTGGCTAATTGCTCATGGGGCAAGATACAAAGAGGACTTGCAAAACTTGAAGCTAACTGCACTTAGGGCAAGATACAAAAATGATATGAAAAGAAGGATCTCCTAATCATGAAGTTGTCCTTGAACTCTGCATCAAGTGACCAACATCAACACACACAACTTTGACCTCAACTGCCAACACTCTGTCTCAAATCTCTGTCACAGTCTCAACACAACTTGCATATCATTCGAACACAACTATTCTTCTACTCTTTACCAAACCTCACTGATTATCCTCGCATCTATAATCATCATACTTTCCTTCCTTGCCTCTATGCAACTCAATCAAACACATCCTTATATACAAGATAGATCATCAAAGACTTAAACCAAGTCGGTTTGAATCAAAATACACTTTCCGAACCAAAAATACACACATTGATCCACTCCAAGAGAAAGAGGGGACCAAAACACAACTTCCAAAGATCAATTGACCGATTTGTAATCACCGGAACATAAACAACAACATATCAACACACCATGCATCCATATAAGCAATTAATGGTCAACACATACTCTCCAATGCAAATAACTCAAATCTGAATCTCCACATGCTACGGTGAGACCCATAACATATCAAACACGATTTCACAAATCATATTCAGACCAAAGAATAGTTCTAACATAGAATCTCACAACCAACAACGATCAATGCCACAACATCCAAAGAACACAAAGATGTTTCCAGACCACATAACCATCATATCTATAATACTGAAACTATATCCAATGAAGATAACAACAACAAATTTCGGACAACCAATAGAACAACTACAACATCAAAACATGTCAAGATAACTCTGCACCATAGAGATTACGTGTTGGCATTTGATGAACCGGTATGTTGGCACATGATGATATGGTAATAATGTATGTTGTCATTGATGTCAATAAGTATAGGTCAACCAGTATGAAGATTGGAAGCAGTTGTTATTGATGATCAAGTTGAAGAACCGATATGAAGAAATGTAGTGAACCGGTGTCAGGGCTTCACTAAGTGTGACTACCAGTTGGTAGTCTCAGCTCTAGGGTTTCCGGTTTGGCAATCTAGCTTGTGCAATGCAACCGATGATATTCTGTGATGAGTTAGCTAAGAAATGAGGATGAGATTGAGATCTCATGTCAGTTTTGTGCACGTGAAGGATTTCCTTGAGGATCTTGCATGTGAAGATCAACTGCATTAAATGTCTACCTTGGGAATGAACATTATTCTTAGTGGTATGAGAAGAAAGTGTGATAGGTTCTTGATTTCTATGTGCGATGAAGAATGGACGATGCAGAATGACTTGTGATCTGTTTGAGATTGTTTCATTCTATGAAAAGTGTTTGGACGGTCAGGATTGGACTGCTTGTAATTGTAAACCTAAATGCTTAGGGTTTAGGGTTTATGCTACCGACCTAATTGTTGTCTATAAGGTCGATGATGTTTGTTATTGTAAGTTGTTGGAAAAAGTTGTGTATGTATCCGAGTGATGAGATACTTGCCAGACTAGTGAGAGAAAACTGCAGAGTGTGATTGCAAAGTAGAGGAACTGAAAAGGATCTGCCTTAGCATATAGTGTTGTTATCAGATCAGAGTTTTACATGTTGTCTTCTAACCATTTCAACAGAAGGAAAATCCCTTTGCCGGGTAGCTTTAACAAGCTTACTGTAAATCCTCTAACCAGGTGACTCACGTTTATTGAGTTCTTTAAATCCTCTAGCAAGGTAACCTTTAATAGGGTTTCAACTTTTAACAGGGTATATAGCCATCCCTTAACCGGGTGATCTTTAACAGGATCGGTTCCTAGCAAAACCTTATTGTAAAGTTTTAAACTGAACTAGGCTCCTAACAGAGCAAGCTTCAAAAGAGTTCAAAACAAGCTTGTGGGTATTCATCCCCATCGTGGTTTTTCCCATTTGGGTTTCCACGTGAAAAATCTTTGTGTCATGAGTTGTGCATTTTCATGTGATGATTAAGTATTCTTTGTTTAAGTGATTATGCATGCAAAGCTAATGGTTATGGTATTGCTGATATACCACATGCATATGCTTATGGGTGAAGTAGTTATCAAGTATTGAATGTATTTGAAGTATTCAGTTTTACCTGTTTATGTTGTCTGAAGTCTTACTATGTTTAACCGGTATTGCCATGGTTAAGTTCAATAATGAAGACAATCGGTTAGCATTGTTTTAACTTGATAAGTTGCTGAGAAGTTTTTGTATGTACTGATTCACCCCCCATCCCCTCTCAGTACCATTTAGAGTATTCATTGTTCATCATTATTCATCATTACAGACCAATCCTAAACAACAAGTTTGACATCAATGACAATCGAAACAACACATCAACGCATACTTCCAATAGTTGGTGAATGAAAAATTAGAAATGAATAAAATAAAATAGTCAAAGTACTTGAAGTAATGAGGTATAGGCTGCGTATGGGTTCTTGGGTACACAGTATGGTATCCCTATCAAAATTTCAATCCCAGTACATTTGAGAAGGGTGCCAGTATGGGAGTCTCGACAAAAGTATGGACATCAATGAAGCCAACGAATTGAGGAAAAACCATAAAATATGGTCTCATGGAATGCACAAAAAAGGAGATAGAAATGAAACGGGTTGTGAGAAGGATTTTATAATGGTAGGCAAATAAAATTGGCAAATGTAAAAAAGATGAATTCCCTAGTCAATTTCCTTATCCTTCTTGTGCAAACCAAAATGAGGAGCTTTGGAACCAAGTATGGAAATGCATCATCTAAAGGGTAGAGAACAATGTAAGCGAGTAAGAGCAAAAAAAAGGGTAGGCATTGAATGACATGAAGAGAAGAGAGAGGAATTGGAGGGAGGAACAACTTGGAGGAGAAAATGCAGAGAAAATTATAAGAAAAATTGAGGGCAACACTATAGTTAGGGTCTTAGTTGAAGCAACCACATTAGTTTACTGGATGTACAAACTACGTTGACCACACGAATTGTTCGCCTAAAAGAAATGGGGTTTCATGGATTGCGGTGCTTGGAGGATATGTATAATTTGGAGTTGTTGAAAAGGCTTTGGAAACTTTCAAGCAAATGTAATTGGCAGGTGAAGTAGCATCAATGTACTCCCAAATGAGAGCTAGGTGCCATCAGGTTAGATGCTAAGACACACTACTGGTATTCGCTCTGTGATATAATAATAGATTGTTAATTCACTTATACACTGTTAAAACTAGTCAACTATGCAATAGGTGTTGAGTAAGAGATTTATGCTTTTTTTAAAGATTATATTGTGATAAATCTATCAAAGGCATGTGATCATATGATCATTTATGAGTGACATTATTAAGATAACAAATATATTGATCCTGATTAAATGAATAATAATTGTAATACTTCTATTGAGTTCATGAGTGTAGATTAGTTAGGATGGTTCCTAAGTAAGGTCATGATCATCATAAATAGTCAAACACTAATATGCAAATGTCAATGTAAAGATCTATTGGAGAGACGATTATAATTTTAGACACATAACACACTATTGTTGTAATTCAAGGTTATCTGTCATGTTTATTTTGGGTTTCCTATCACTAATGTATAAATATAGAACTAGTAAAATGATTATGCATCATTGCATAACTTTGAATCAAGTTTTGAATTTTAGACTCATGAATATTGATAAACTATCAAGTAGAAATTATAAATTGTACATCATATCATGATCACAACATTGATATAAACTTGATGACGTTGCCTTCATCATACATCCTTGGGAATGGGCTATGATGGAAGGGTCCCATATTGTAAATGATACCTTCCAATGTATTGGTGATATACTTAATTAGAGTAGTAAAGGACCTCAATCATATAATATCATGCCTAAGAGGTGTTGTTTATTCTTGTGTATTAGCCAAATAAAACCTTACATGGATTTGCATTACAATATAACTTTTGGATGTGGTAATTATGACTACAATAATGAAACTTCAAGTTTATGCATTCACTATATGGTATAGTTTCATGGACCAATGGTTATGTATGGTTTGTGCAAACTAATAGAATTATTGTTAAGTAATCAATCTAACCTTGGTGTCATGGAGATGGACCTATAGGATATTTCATGAGAATTTATTAACTAAGAACTTACTATAATTGGATGTGAGATAACCTTTTAGCATGAACCAAGCATAAGATATTATTAATATGAACCTTGGTTCTTGGTTGATATTGTGATTGTTAGTGGCACTATAACCACTTTTTACTAAACATAGATCTTTAATTCTGGAACTTAGTACTTGATAATATGTTGATACCATATGAAAGGCCTTATGCGACTATAAAATATCTATCAACCTCTTAAAGATGAGAACTTGGATATAGGAATTATTATGTGAACTAAAGGAAGGACACTATAGCTAAATTAGATTTATTTTATATTAACTGTGCTATTATGCCTAATTTATGTGTAGGGATTTGGTTTGGACAAGTTGTCCTTATACTTGTGCTAATTGTCTAAGGTGTGTCATTAAAGATGGGTGATGATTAAATACATAGCTAACTATAAGGTGTTTGACAAATGTTACCATTGAACATAGAGAAGTTTGGAGATCTTGATCCTAGTAATGCCCACTCTAGGACATTGAACTAATTCCTTATGGCAATGCCAAATATATTCTTATTGTTTCCTTTACATAGTCTTTCTTCATTAATACCACCTTTGGTTTTCTTAGGGGTAACTATCTGCCAAGGTTGGGAAACCTCAAGACGCACACCTCACTCATGTATGTGATAAAAGGGTTGACTAGAACTTATACAAATTACATTAACTTTGAATGGGGATTGACTTTCCTTTCATATAGTTAAGTACTATTAATGGTTGAGAATCAAAATTTTAGGAATCCTATGGGGTAACAATGGCACTTGACTTTATTTGATAAGATTAGATATCAAGTGGTATTAATATGTATGTAAGACTAAACTCTATTGGTCTTAACATAAGATGATACAATAGTCATCATGTACATGTTGCCATTAATAATGTAACATTTAATCCCTTGCGAGGAAACTCCGAATCGTGGCAATAATCCTATGATTGTTATTTTTGTGATCGGTAAACTTTTCAAGTTGTGAAATTAATAAACATAAGAATATTGGGTTGCACCATTGTATGTAAAGGTAGTGTAGGAAATGGGTTCATAATAAGGTGCCACATTAACCTATCAAACTGATCCATTGAGTTTAAAGGCCTTACATCAATGTTGTTTTATTGGTTCCATGCAAGTCATGTGATGCTAGCTATTGTATGCAAAAAAATGCGAGTGCGAGACTAAGAAGATTAAAATGTTTAAACTAACAATCAAGCAAACACAGATTAATCAAACACTCAAGATAAGGACGCTAAAAGTAAAATAAAGAAATAAATAATGCAAACAATCACAAATGCAAATTCAATTTCCTTGATTCGATTGTCCTTTGATGTGATGTGCGCTCGCTATGTTGCAAATGCTCGATTGTGCTCCATGATTATGCAAAATTGAAAGATGCTAAGTTAATGGTGGATGCAAATGCTATGCTAAAATGATATGGTTATGCAAAGGACGAGTGAATAATTCGGCATTAGGATGGTATGAAAGCATGAAAGTGGATGCAAAATGGATGTAAGACGAGGATTCAAAATGGAATTATAACGGTATGAAATCATGAAAGTGGATGCAAAATGGATGTTTAAGATGAGGATTCAAAATGACATGATAACAGTATGAAAATGAGAAGTGGATGGAAAATGGATGTAAGATGAGGATTCAAAATGACATTATAATAGTATGAAAATGAGAATTGGATGGATTGTGAAAAAAAATTGAGGGGATTAAATAGACCAAGCTAGGAGAAGAGGAAGCATGAAAAAGAGACACTTGTCTTTGAGAAGGCCAAGTGTCATGGATGGAAATGACAAGTGTCCTCGAGAAGGACAAGTGTCATGGAAAAGAATGACAACTATCCTTGAGGACACATGACTATTTGGGAGAGAGACATCCAAATAAGAAAATTCCATTCCAAAGATGAAGATATTTCCAAATTTCAAGAAAATTAGGTTATTTCCCCAAATTTTAGGAAATTTCTCTAAAATTAGGAAATTCAAGATATTTCCATTCCAAATATGAAGATATTTCCAAATGTCAAGATAATTAGGACATTTTACCAAATTTTATGAAAATTTTCCAAATATTAGTAAATTTAAGATATTTCCATTCCAAATATGAAGATATTTCCAAATGTCAAGATAATTAGGATATTTCCCCAAATATTAGCAAATTTAAGATATTTTGGAATGTGCACACATATGGGGAGGGAAAGAGGTTGGAAGAGATAAGGTTGACTAAACCTATGGTTAACCAATGGATAGGTTAGGTTAGAGGAAGAGTTAGATGAGGGTTAAAGTTAGGAGACATGTGAGGAAATATAATTAATTCCGTAATGGGAAAAAGGAGGAAATGGACAAAAGATGAATTAAATAGTCAAATTATGCATTTGATTTATTTAATAGGAGGAGATGAATTTAATTAATTAAATGATTTATGAAAGGTTGACTAAAAGGGAGAGAAACACCCAAATAAAAAGATCCATTTTCAAATATTAGGATATTTAAGATATTTTGGAATGTTCACACATGTGGGGAGGGAAGGAGAAGGTTGACTAAAACCTATGGTTAGCCAATGGGTAGGTTAGGTTAGAGGAAGATTTAGATGAGGGTTAGAGTTAGGAGACATGTGGGGAGAAATAGAATTAATTAATTCAATAAGGGATATTAGAAGGAAAATACAAAATGAATTAAATAGTCAAATTATACATTTGATTTATTTAATAGAGGAAGGGATTAAATTTAATTAATTAATTGATTTATGATTGCCAAATAATTAATTAAAAGGGGACTATAGCATAATTAACAAAATTAATTAGCTGGAAGGAGGGAACACTAATTAATTAAATAATGTGTAATTATTTAATTAAGGACATTTAGGATAGCTAAATTCAATTAATTAAATTAATCAAATTTAGGTGTCTACAACTATTGAAATTTGTGCATCGTGGGTCATATGATAATGGTTGCAATATGTATGCAAACAAGGGAAATTTATTGTGGATAGGTGACCAACCTAGTCCCTATGTTAATAAGGTGAACCTAAAAGGGTTCTAGCATAATATCCTTAAAGGCTAGTGTTATTAATTGAAGGGGATTCTCAACAAAACTTAGGTTAGAAGAACCTATGTGTAAGTGTCCTTTGAGAGACTTGGTAGGGAGAACTACGTGTGACTTTGACTGGTTTGGAAGTAGGAATGTAGGTGGTCCTTGGGTGAAGGATGACCCTATGACCTCAAGTTTGTAGGGGTAGGGTCTAGGTGGGATAACTCCAAGGTATGGGGTTGTTCCTAACTTGTCAACCTTTCCTCTTTAGTAAGCTTAAAATGAGGCTGAAAAGGCATTAGAAGTTTTTGGAAGAGTTAAGAAAGCCTTATAACTTGTATTTAATATATAGTGTGTTTTTGAATGATGAGTTGATAAAGTGAAAGGTAGACCACATTATAGTTCGTTTGTTTATCTATTGAGTAGATACCATCTTGTGTTGGATCCAAGTGAAATTTAATCCTAGACCTATAAGACTTTATGTATATACTCTTAGATATATCTTGATTATGATATACTTATTTTGAATTAGGAAACTCTTCGAATTATAGTGCTAAGCCAAGTACAGGGCGCTGACTTATACAACAATGGATAGAGTTTAGACCCTACAAGGGCATAGGTAGAGGATTGTATTCCTCTAGCACATAGACTAGTCCTCTCTATCTGAGGTGATCATTGAAGAATAAATTCTATGACCCACATAAGATAAGCTTATATCTACTCGATATTGACAATAGTCAAGGAGCATACTATGCGAGTAGATTGTTAGCCATACCACCTAGTTAGCAAATGGTTACAGCTAGTTGCATGCAAGTGATGGATACCACACATTGATAAGGGTATTGGGTAGATTCCGCTAGTGGCATGTAGGCCTCGGGGCTAGTCACATGCTAACGATGGATGTCCTTGTTGCTTAGTCGTCCAATAGACTGTAGGGAAGAAAATTTCTAATGAAGAATAGGTAGGTAATAATTGGACCAGTCTCGTTGTATAATTTTGGGCATATCTTGATGTGGAAATGATATACTTGGCTTTGTTAGAACGATGATATACACTTGGTGTAGTATGGGATACATTGAACCCTGTTCCCACTTTCTCATTGGTGCAGAAGAGTGAGAAAAAGAATGTGTCCCACAATGTAGTGCGCAGTGCACCGACATTCCTTTTTTTGGGATTCACTATGGGCTAGTGGTAGCTAGTCGTTATGGAAATGTCGGTTCCTCATTGTGTAAATGCTATTCACAATACACGAGAGGTATATATTGAAGATAGTCCCTATGAATATGTGACACATGCTAGAGCTAGTCACTACGTATATATGATGTAAGCCAAATCTAGACATCATGTGCGTGATATGTACGACCTAGTCACTATGTGTATATGGGAAATATGCTTGACTCACTCTCTATGGAATTGGGAATTTTTGGAAGGATATGACCCCTTGTATAATTGTGTATGTATGTACACTACTTTGAGGGCAATTAGATATTACTTTATTACTATTGGGCTTATTTTAATAAATAGTCCCAATTTTAAGAGAGATCAATGATCTCATATGGGAGGAGAGAATGAACTCCCTCTAAACTTCAAGGACGAACTACAAAGCCTTTGAGTTCCCTCAAATGGATACATAGGTAGGGTAATTGGAAATGAACCCTTAAGGCTTAGCTCTAGGTCTAATGGGGATCTTGACTTCAAGAACTTACCACATTTGAGTGCAAGCTTAAGTGGTGATGTAGGTTTGTCATCCCTATGGTGATCGAAGAAATTATGAAGATGAAGCTTCTAAGATAGAACAAGAAGCTTGGTTGATTAAGTTGGTACTTGTGCAATTTAAAAAAAAAAAAAATAGTAGCAACCAAAGGGAAATTATTACTTTATCTCATAATATAAAAATAAATAAAAAATAAATAAGGCATAGAAATGCTATAAGGTCTCAAAATACAATTGCATTATCAAGCTCTTCATCCCAAATAACATGGCTTTTCTTTTGATGGAAAATAATGTTCTTATTTGATACATTAGCAATAGATGGAATCATGGTTCAAATATCCTTTGTAACCCATTTTATTTGGAAACGGTTTCATACATGGATTTTAAATTTTTTGAACCACAAAATTACTTTAGTACTTATGAAGATTTAATGCCTTGGTAGGAAAAGAAAGTTTTCAAAATGTATTTGTTGTTCATAAGAATTATTGTACATAAGAATCATTGGAAGACATGCATATGTCAAGACCTTTATACTTACATATTATAGGATATGTAACTTAAGGTTCATTGCCTCTTTTATCTTAATAAGTTGTGGAATGAGATCAAACGAATTAGTTATATGTATCAAATCATTGGTTTTCTTACGAGCTATGAAGTGTGCCATATTTAAAAACCTATCAATAACCTCTTTGATTTCTTCATAACCCTCATACAAAATCTATATTGATATCCCCAAATGATCTCTTTAGACTTGTCAATGGCATGAACGATCCATTTTTTTGACTTCCTCCTTTGGTTGCTTGAAAAGTTTTATAATTATTTATGTATATTCTAACAAGCTTATGTATTTGTAGTAAAAAATAATATTCATCAACATAAATATCTTATCAACAACAATATTGTTGGATGTATGAAGCTCAATTGTCATTTGGCCTTTCCCTCAATTATAACTCTTGTCTATTCACATTCATGTCGAGGCATGTATCTATTTATTGGACGAATACACTATTGTTGACTGTATTGTTGAACTGATATTAATAAGAGTTTTCCCTTCTTAGAGAGTGGATGTAGCCTTTATGGTGAACCACTATAAATATGTGTCTTGTTTATTCAATCTTGTCTAATTATGTTTTAACTCTTTTTTGCACTTTGTTCATTCATTCATTTTTTTTCTGCATTTACAATTGGTATCAGAGCTCGGTGGTGTAGCTGGTTGGAATTCGGTGAGGAATTTTTATAACTACGGAGGAAGCGAAAAAAATGGAAGATAGATAAATTGCGCGGCAGAAGTTTGGGCTATGAAAATTGCAGATGGAGTCACTGTTGACTACGCAGGATCTTTCACTTGCATTAGAAGGGAAAGCGAAGAAACCAAATTCAATGGCAAATGAAGATTGGGAAAAATTAGATACAAAAGAGAGAGCAACAATTTTTCCATCATTTTCGAACAATGTTTTGTTCAACTTTTAAGCGAAGAAGACTTCAAAAGAGCTATGAGATAAACTATCAGCCATGCATGAAATGGCTTCAACTTCAAACAAGGTATTCATCATGAAGAGATTATATAATTTAAAAATGAAGGAAGGTGGGATTATATCAAATCACCTAAATGAATTTAATACCTTGGTTAGCTAATTGATTTTGGTGGGTATAAATTTGGATAATGAAAGGCCATTTTGTTATTATGTTCTTTACAAAACAACTAGGAAGGAGTAGTAATGGTAGTTAGCATTTCGATGGTTGCCAAGAACAAATTAAATTTTGATGATGTTGCAGGTACTCTTCTTCGCAAAGACATGAGAAGAAAGAATCAAGAACCCTCATCTGGTGTCGCCTTGACTGTTGTCAATAGGGGAAGGCCTCAAGATAGAGGCAACAATAATAACAAAAGAAGGTCCAAATCTGCTAAAAGATCGATGTTAAGAGGTAGAAATAGTGATTGTTGGTTTTATGGTACAGCTGGTCACACCAAAAAGAATTGTTGGTCTTACAAGAAGGCACAAGAAAGAGTGAGGGACACCGAAGCTAATACTGCTCATGACAAGGATGAAGGTGTTTTAGTGCTGTCAACAATTGTCACCAGTTTAGATTCATGGGTGTTGGATTTCGATGCATCTTTCCATTCTACTCCGTGCACAGAGGCTTTCAAAAACTACCAAGAAGGTTAGTTTGGAATATAATATTTAGGGGATAATAAAGCATGTGAAATAGTTGGTAAAGGTGATGCTATGTTTCAATTGAAAGATGGAAGCAAATAGTTGTTAAAAGATGTCAGACATACTCCCAAACTCAAGAGGAATTTAATATCCGTAAGTCAGCTCTATACTCAAGGTTGCAACATCTTTTTCTCTTTAGATGTTGGAAAGTAACCAAGGGAGCCTTGGTGGTGGCAAAGTGAAATAAAGTGGGTAGTCTATATGTACTTGAGAGTCATGATGAAGTAGAAGCTGCAATGGGGGTTGTGGACGATGGTACAAAGCTTTGGCATCGACTTGGACATATGAGAAAAAAAGGACTTGATGTTATGCTCACAAGGGAACAACTATTAGGTCTAAAATATGTTGATTGTGAACATTGCCTCTATGGTAAACAGAAGTAGGTCAGCTTCTTGAAGACTGGTCATGACAAGAGGATGACACCTTTAGAGTAATGCATTTGGATGTTTTCAGACCTATGGAGGTAACCTCCATTGGAGGAGCAAACTATTTTGTTACATTTCTTAATGATTGTACTAGGAAGGTATGGATTTATATGCTAAATAGAAAATCAGAATTATTTAGCGAATTCAAGTATTTTAAAGCCATGAATTAGATTGGGCATAGGATTAAATGTTTATAAACGGATGATGGGGGAGTGTTTTGTTCATCAGAATTTGATAATTTTTATGCGGATAGTGGTATTCATAGAATTAAAATCGTTCCTTTTACGCCTCAAGAGAATATTGTAACAAAGAGGTTAAAAAGAACAATTTTAGATATCTCGGTGTATGCTTTGTAATGCAGGTGTGGGTAAAGAGTTTTGGGTAGAGGCTTGCAATACAATTGTATACTTAATTAATCAAAGTCACTCATCCAGATTGGATTTCGATATTTCAGAGAAGAGATTGTTGGGCAAACGAATCTCTTATAGTCATCTATGGGTGTTTGGCTGTGAAGCGTTTGCTCTCGTTCCCAAGGAGAAGCGAATCAAATTGGATGTGATATCAAGACGCTGTGCCTTTGTTGGGTATGGTGAAGAACAATATGGGTTCAGAATGTAGGATCCAGTTGATAGAAATATAATTTGTAATAGAGATGTTGTCTTTAATGAGAAGGTATTTCCAGGTTTGAAGGTATAGGAAAGGCGCACAAAGGAGTATATACCTTTAATAGATATAGTTAATAATGGAAATGTATCTTTACAAACTCCTTCATAGTCCTCACAAGGACAAACAAGAGGAAGGTATTAACAAACAAGAGGAATGCATAATACCTTGTCGGTATTTCCTCTATTTCATTTTGATTTGGATTCTATTAACATAAAACAATCTACCGATTTCTCTCCTATATCCATGTGTTCTTCACAATCTCTGCGTGAAGATGTTTCCACAGGTGGTGAATTAGAATTATCCTTGAGAGATGATTACATTACATCTCTGCCTCCCACACACTCAGACATTGACTTGCACATTGAAATGGCCTCATGGTTTGCCAACATTAACAGACAGTCTCCACATCGGTTAATTTCTCCACCAATTATGTGTGACACCTCCATGCAACAACCTTCCTTTCCATGTAGTGGAAATGTTTTTTCTGATCACCATGTTAATAGCTTGGGTGTTGTGCATAATGGTTTGGGTTCTCTTTCGCAACCCTAATAACATTAGGAGCTGTTGCACGAGGATCAGTCCACGCACGTACCGCAGACTACTGCTCTACCTCTTAAGCCTGTGTTTGACTCTATTCTGCCTGAGGATAGATAGAGCATCGACTGTATGCCAGGGAACCACACTTTCCACACGCAGGAAGTAAGAAATGTTCTGCCACGAATTGATTTCGATGATATGGTTGGTACATAGACAATAAGGAATGTTTCATCACAACTCGATCTTCCTTTGCCACGGGCAAGATGGGATGTTCAATTTCCTATGCTGTCCAAGTTACATTAAGATCATAGTAATAAATCGTCATGCTCCTGGGTCAAGGAGGTCTACCAAACGAGAAAGACTCTAGCAAAATTTACTGATTATCAATTGTTGATGGTTGATCAAGCTGAACCTGAACTATTGCTCTCTAATCAAACAAAGCCTGCAAATTTTAAAAATGCTTGCAAAGAAATTGACTCTCATAAATGGAGAGAGGAAATGCAAGAGAAAATGAATGCGTTAATGACAAACCATACTTGGGATCTTGTCAAGTTTCCGTCGAATCGAAAAGCATGAAATAATCGATGGGCATACAAATTGAAAGAGAAAGGAGGCAAGAAGAAATATCGGGCTAGGTTGGTGGTGAAGGGGTATGACCAATAGAAAGGGGTAGAATTTTGATGAAATATTTTCACCACAATTTGAGTGGTTTTGAGATTGGTAGTCATATGGGATCTTGAGTTTAAACAACTCGATGTTAAGACTGCATTTTTACATGTTGACATTGAGGAGGAATTGTATATGGAGCAGCCTAAAAGTTTTGAAAAACAAGGACAAGAGCATTTGGTTTGCAAATTGAACCTGAAGTTTATATGGGCTTAAGCAAGCCCCGAGTTAGTGGTACCTCAAGTTTGATCACTTCATGAATGAAAAACATTTCATACTGTGAATTTGATCCATGTGCTTACTACAAACAATTTCCTTTCTACTTTATGTTGATGACATGTTAGTATTCGACACTAGCATGAGGATTGTTCGTGAATTAAAGTAACAACTAGCTAATATATTTGCAAGGGAGTTAAGGGAAACAAAGAAAATACCTGGGATGACTATTATTTGGGATAGGCAGAAGAAGGAGATCAAATTGTCACAAAAGACATATAGTGACAAAGTTGTAGATAGATTTGGTATTGTTGGTGCAAAGGTTGTTAGCACTCCTCTCGTTGCTCATTTTTGTTTATCTTTTGAAATGTGTCCAAAAACACAAGAAGATCAAAATTTTATGAATGACATCACATACTCTCCAACAGTTGGTTGTAAGACCCCTTGCTAATTCTGCCTTTTAACTTTTACTTTTGGTTGTTTGACATTTTGTCAAACACTTTGCATGCAAGGTCTAATTTCTGATTGACTGAGTTTTGAATGTTTTCTTTTGTTTGTTGTGATAGAACATCAATGCTAATACATAACCAAACAAAGGAATAGAAGCTAAGAAAGTAATGTAAACAAAGATTAAGCAGAAACCTTTAAATTTGATTTTAATTCACCATGTCAGTCTGATTACAACTTCATAACATGACTGATATAATTAGCTTCAGACTATAATAACACATTCAAATGACATACCCATTAGATGGAAAACCCTCTATTACTGATTTTTGGAATCAGAACCAATACATTAATCCCAAACACAATCCATTCTCATATGCATAGGTTCGCCCAACATCAAGAGAAATAGATTTCAATGTGGCAATCTCTTTCGAAACTTGCATTCCTTGCTATCAACAAATAAACCTGTCAAACCCTAGGCACCAATACACAACCTTCATGACAGATACACCCGACATTATTCTCAACACCAACACTCAAAAAATTCTAAAAAAATGACTGTGAAACTCCTCCAAACCCCTGCGATGTCACTTAGAAACCAATCTCCAACAAATAAGAAGACATCTACTTAAGTCTTGGGATGACCAACAATATGGTTCTATTGTAGCTACCAAGTTTGACTAATCAATGAGAGGTGCGACCTAACATCTATAATATATGACCTAGAAGTAAATGATACGACCCTAGCAAGATAGTATGACCTAGTAAAAATAAGTGCATACAAACTTTCAAAATGCCTTCTAATCTGATCTGGAAATGCTTCAATAAACCCAGCCTTGGTAATAACCGACACTAGAAATACTTTCAATCTCAACTCAATGTGTTTCCTGAAGTAGAAACACCTTTAATTCCTTCGATTGTATCTTGCAACAACAAAAAGAATGCCATTCATGAGGGATTTCATCCTCACAAACCCTTGAAGATGAACTCTCCAATAAATTCACAAATTATCAAATCAACCAAGCATGGTAGAAGAGGGACTCTTGAATGTCCTTTATTTATTTGTCAAGAGAGACGATTTGCTTTCCCAGGCAACATGGGATTAAAAAACTCACTTCCTTTTAATATTATAATAACCCCTTTTTCTCAGGTAGGCGCCCAAGTACACTTAAAAGGGGGACATTTGATATTTGTAACACATACTTTATTTGTCCCACTAAAGTCTTCTATTAAATAACAATAAAGTTAAATTATTTATTTTAACTTTATAGCTTAAAATTATTGTTAAATTAATGAATAATATTAGATGATTGTTGAATCTTCAGTCGGTATTAAACAATTACCACTGACATAAGTGTCATCCACAAATCCATTGACTCATAGACCCGACCCAACTTACTAACTATAAATAGTAAGTTACCAAAAAATGCACCAAATCACCTGAAACTAAAACTGCCTAGGCTAAATGGCCTCAAGATCCCTTAAATGTCTTGGTAGCCTACAAGACCATGGAGAAATAGGTTAATGACAACATTATACAACATGGGCTAGAAAGGGAACATTACAGTCCACCCTTCCCAAAATTGTTTGTCCTCAAGCAATTCCAATGTAGCCCCAAGATCACTATGTTGAACCAAACTAAAACTAATTATGATCCTAGGGTCCCAAATCAACCTAGGAGATCCGTTGCACCATCTTCTCCAAGCACTATCCTATTGAACATCTATACAAGAGACCTCTCAAACTCCACCTGAAATAAGAGCAATTGAAAACTAAAAAAATTGGTCAACTCCTTCGAGAATTTCCCTTTGAAGATCTTAATTCTAGGCATGATATGAGGAAGCTTGAGAAATTCATCATAAACTATCACATTCCCAACACCTTGCATTCCTCCTAAAAACTGATACTGAATACCAATCTATTGTTCCATAGATGAGTACCATTTGAAATCAAGCAGTAATAACAATTGGGTGCTCAAACATCCAACCAACACTCAAATGGATTAACCAAATTAGTCATCATCTCATCTGAGATGCAAAAATGACTCTGTCATTAAGCTGATTGGACTGAAAGTGCTCGAATATGCTGTTGTGCAATTCAAAATTTTCAAGTTTTAACATTTGCAAAGAAAAACTGTCACTGCAGGACTAAAAAATCTTGGCCCAAATTAAATTTTTGCTTGTACTCCTGACTAAAAGTGTTTTCCCAAGGCTACTAACTCAATAGAAAACCAAATAGTTTTCATAATCTCCCTTCAATCCATCTACAATAACTGAAATGGGATTTGTTGGGTGAAAATTTTGTAAATTCGAGAGAGCTTACAAAATGTGGATTTTCAACACAGTGTATGAGACAATACCTCTCAGAAGGCAAGGTAAAATCCCTCCTATTTATAAGAGAAGGCTCCCCCTGTTTATTGGTACTAAAAAGCACTAACAGTTAACTAGGAGCTAAAATTATGTACACTAAGCTAATCAATAAGGTGTTACTTTCACCGTATTCTCTTTTTTCAGAATAGGTGTTCTTCCTTCATCATATCCTCTTCTTTCAGAATAGATGATCCTTTCTTACAATAAAATTTCAAGCACGACCAAACAAAATTAACCAAGAAGCTCATGAAAGCTCAAAGAATTTACATGACTTCCTATAAAGCTTCAGGAACAAAGATGAAATATGTGTAGCTCAAAGACTTCAACATACACTTCACCTTAAATGCATAAACGTAGAAGGTAAAAACAACACAAAAACTGCAAGTTATGTCTTTGCTTGAGCATGAAACATTAACTTCAAACATAATATGTAGCTCAAAGACAACAAGATCAAGTTTTGTCCAACATAGCATTAATTCTAAACACAATAAGTAGCTCAAAGACTACAAGATTGGGTTTAAATCTCTTTTAGATAACACTGCAATACTCACAATCAACTTTGAATAATGTTGTCACATTACAACTTGTTCCAACACAAAGATTGAAAGAAAATTATTTTTTATTTATTACAAATTGATTTACATCTAAAAACAAAGTTTTAGAGTGCTTCCCAAATTGGCAGAGTTTTATTGCATTGTCAAAAGATTCATATTACAATGAGCATACTCATATATATAGAGGAGGTGCAATGAGCAAAAATAGGGAAAAAGTTACAACTAATTGTGACTAAGTCAAAAAGTAGAAATCTATTTGACTTAGGACACATGTAGTCTTATATGTCTACTAGTGCATAAATAAAATGCCACCTGAGGTGTCGATAACTTATTACAAAATGACACTTTAAGTGTCGATTGAAATTATTAAATGCCATTGCACTAGAGATGCATAAAAATGACTAAGTGTCCAGAGACACATCTTTATTATGATCATCCTGATAGACAGTTCAAATAACCAGAGGACAATTGAGAGGGGGGGGAGGTGAATCAGTTGTCACCAGATTACCGAAACCTTAAGCAATTAAAACTTTATTACCGAAACATATAAGATCAATACATGAATACATAAACCATATACTGAAATAGCAGATATACCAATTAAGCACAACCAACAATTAGAGAATAGTTACCATCCACATGACACCAAGATTTGTACGTGAAAAACCCGGTAAAGGGAAAACCATGGTGGGAAGCCTACCCACAGTCAGATAATACTTCTGCAGTAAGTATGCGATTACAAATTGAGGGGCCTGCACTTGCAGGAAGGCCAACAACCTAGAGCACACTTCTCATTACAAAAGGAGTCTCACTGACTACATAAAATCCAGACTACAATCCGGAAGGAAGATTGAACTGCAATAATAGCATCTTCTATGCCTGAATACAGTTCCGGTTAAGCTGAATACCAAAGGTCTTAAACCTCTTGCATAAACCCAACTTGATCACCTATGATCAACCAAATCCTTTGCATGAATGATTATTACATTATTCGCTTGCATACCATGATCTACAATGAGATCATACACACACACACACACACACATATATATACAAACCCTCGACCTTAAACAATTAGGTCAACCAACCAGACAATAAAACCTATTACATAATTATAAACATGTTGGCTTGAGGCCAAACCAATATCATCCAACCCATAAGCCATCTCGGAAATACATCGAGAAGTTCCAACAACATGTTACATTAAGCCGGTCCAAAACCTAGATAGCACAGAATAGGTCCGGTGCTAAATGCAACACCACCGATCAACTGGAACACAAACATGATAACCATCAGCATCCTGAATCCCTACTAGAAGCCGCACCAACACCACTTATGCATAATATCAAAAGATCTTCAACAAAGCTTTGTCGGTGAAACCCTCACCAGATCAATAAACCAGGCTTACTAGCATATAAGATAGCATCTGATCACCAAATCAATACCAACTGATTGAACATATATCTAAGTAGCATTAATAGAAGATCTAACCCAATTCCATAAGCCAAAGCATACCTGAGTATGCCGGATCAACATGATCTTACCAACCAAAAACCAATCAACCTACCGTGACCAAAAGGATACCGATAAATAGCCAAAATAGCTAGTGTTAACATCAATGACAAAAAATCAATGCAACACATAATCAATTCCATCAAATTGCCAACAATATCCCCCTTTGGCATTGATGACAACACTAGATGTGAAAAATATCCAAGTGCTAAAAAATGGCAAACAAATCTCCCACACAAGAAAATAGCAATGAAGTTCAGATCCATACTCTCCTTGTAGATGATATCACAGTTAAGCTCTGCAAATTTCTCCCCCTAATGTATATAACTCCTTAAGTTTTTCACATGAATATCTCTCCCCCTTTGACATCAATGCCAAAGATTTGACATAAATATTAAAGAAAAATCATAAACCACTGAATCACAAGACTAACTACTCCCCCCAAGTAGTAGCATCATCACATCAATCCAGAATGAATAATAGATCTAACAATGCATACCAGACTGATGCCAAATAGCATCAATTAGTTTTCTGCTGGAGGGGCAGAAACCCCTAATCTGTCTTTGAGGTACTCAAATGATTCTTTAGGCAAATGTTTAGTGAAGATGTATGCAATCTGCTCTTTAGTGTTCATAGAAACCAATCTAACTTCATTTTCTTCCACCTTTTCCTTCAAAAAGTTATACTTGATAGATATGTGCTTTGCCTTAGAGTGGAATACCAAATTCTTTGATATGTCTATAGCAACATAGTTATCACAGTGAATAACTATCGGTTCATTGCAATGCACTTTTATGTCCTTTAACATTTGCTTCTGTAGCGTCCTAAAATTGCGACACTTGCAATTTCGACCGCATTTGGGTCTTCACGATGGCGACGCAACACGCAACCTGAATGGAGACCCCGAAACCTGATTATGACACTGAAAACTGCATTTTCTTGCACCCTGGCCTGAACCTCCTTTGCACCCTGTTGTCCCGGGAGGTGGGACCAGAGCGCCCAGCGCCCTGGTCCCCCAGGACCATGGCGCCCAGCGCCCTGGTCCCCCAGGACCATGGCGCCCAGCGCCCTGGTCCCCCAGGACCATGGCGCCCAGCGCCCTGGTCCCCCAGGACCATGGCGCCCAGCGCCCTGGTCCCTGGGTCCTATTTTGGGCCCGGTCTCTTTTGGACTTCGGGTCTTTATGTTTGCAAATTGGAAAATTATCTTTCCTGGTCGGCCTAAGGTCGAGAAAATCAGTCTATCAACCCTAATTGACAAGTATATAAACTACATTTTCCTCTCTCATATGATATGATGGAAAAAACGTGGAAATTATACTCAAGCATTCAAGCATTCAAGCATTCTTTCAAGCAATTGATCATTCTAAGTCTCCATTCAAGGCTAAGTGTTGCATTCAAGACAAGGATTCAACCATTGAAGAGGAGATCACATACTACATGCTACATACAACATACAACAATACAACAAACAACAACATCTATACCTTCACACATAAGGATACAAACATCCTTACAACAAGGTATTAGTACTTGTTTTACATTACATACATTGACATTTACAGCAATTTCTCATTTCTTGGTTAATTCCAAAACTGGGGTTTGACCTAAAGACAAACCCCTAATCCCTAACCCCCCCAATCGTCTTCGCTTTTCTGTGTATAGGTTGCAGGTACGCGGCTGAAATTGAAGATCTGGAATCCTTGTGCAGAGACGAACAGATCCCCCTTCGTTTCGCAGATTTTTCGGAGGACCGTGTGCACGCCGGGCGCCATCGTCCCGACAACTTTTGCTCAAATTTGCAGGACAGCGCCATATCGACATTTTACTGCTAATTCCAGGTCCACAGCTTCATCCTATATCCCTATCTCAGTTTATAAGCGAATCTTTCTCACTTTCTATGCATTCCTAGCTTAATTCTTCTATCAACATTCTTTACAAAAGAGGGTCGCCTTGCTTTCTTAACCCTTGAAACACATTTAGCATCCAATCTTGCATTGTGTGGGATTGGATCTTGTGGGTTTCAACCCCTCTTTTGAATGTAAAGTCTCTCCCCTAAGTGAAAACCGTCAACCCTAGTGACTCTCCCTTCTCTCTCCTCGGAGTTGGAAGAAGGGAGAACAACTAGGGTTCGATTGCGATTTTCCGCTTTACATTTTGGTGAACCCGACGTGAACATCCTTTCTGATTATTCATGGTTAGATCTGAAAATTGGATTCCTTGATTACATTTCCATGTTTGATCTTTTGCAAAATTTTAGAGGTTAATTGCATAAAAACCCTAAGTTTTCTTTTTAAGTAATTAAACTTGTGAAATGTTTAATTGTTAATGCTTGTTTCAGATCTGCCCCTCTATTACAAATTATCAATTCATATTTGTGCTTTGATTTTGAAAATTAAGTGGTTAAGTGTCAAAACCCTGATTTTTGAAACCCTCTTGATTCAACCTTTGACTGATAATTTCACTAATCAAAACATCTCCAAATCAGCTGTAACTTTGGATTCCGCAATAAAATCACAATATCTTTCATCCCTGAAAATTTGGAAAAAAGTTGCGAGGACCGTGTGCACTCCGAGCGCCATCGTCCCCGACATTTTCTCCGAAATTTCGGGAGCTAGATCTTACTGTATTTTTCTGCTAAAATCCAGAATTTTGGCCGATTTTATCAATTTTAACACCTTCAAAATTACAGTCAAAGTTGGTCTAGTGATTGCTTGGATTAAGGCTTCTAATCGTTCAAAAATTGTTGAAATTGAAATTTGTGTCAAAATTGTGTTTCTTACAGTCCTAAATCTGAAAAGTGTGTTATCATTCATTCGAAATTTCAGTGATTCATTCAAATTTTTGCAATTTGTGACTTTTGAAATTAAGTGCTTAATTACAACAACTTTGATTTCCGCTTTCAAAATTGAATTTTGCGTGAAATTGAGTCAAATTTCAAATTTCGAAACTTACATTGCTTTTGGTATTCCCTCTAAAATCATAAAATTCAAAATTTCAGTTTCCCTCTCTTTTTCAAAATTCAAATTTTGCATTTTTCGACAATCTTGGTAGGGTTCAATTTTGAGATTGCAACTTTAATTTGGCCTATCTACAGATCGTAAAATCACTCAATTTTTTCAGGTTAGCTGTAAAATCATCATAACTTTCATCCCTGCAAATTTCGAAAAAAGTTGCGAGGACCGTGTGCACCCCGAGCGCCACGGTCCCGGACATTTTTTCCGAAATTTTGGGAGATTGTCCTGATTATATTTAACAGCTTAAATCTGGAAGATTGGCTGGTTTTACTGAAATTTGCTACCTCTAAAATTCAAAATCTTCTCTCTCTCTAGTGCATGAGTTTTACAACAATAAGTCCTACTTACACTATTCCTGTTAGACGAAGCCTGAGAATTAAGTCTTTCCAAGGTTTAATTACTGAGGAGATGGAACCTAATTTGAATGGTCTTTTTAACGAGGACATGGGTAATTCCTCTAATCCTCTTAATGATGAAGAAGCTCTCCATGAGGTTTCTGTAGAACAACTTTCAAAATTGGATAACCAATTTGACGATTTTCGACAATGGATGTCTCAAGAATACCCTGATAGTCAAGCTCTTCCTTTAATTGAGGGTCTAAAACGTATGCTTCAAAGTGATAAGAATGGAATTGATATTTTGCGTGGTATTGCACACATTGTGGATTCAAATGTGATGCCTATGAAGAGTTGTGCCGAAACCTTAGGTTATACACAACCTCCCACTCAAGACAATCATTCTATTCCTTTGACGACTCCTATTGCTAGCATACCTACTTTTACATCAAACATAATGACTACTTCAACACAAGACATTCCTCCTATGATCACCGGTCATGGGGGCAATCCCTCTTCTTCAATTAACCCTCTTCCTTCATTCAATCCAACTTCTTCATTCATTCCTTCAATGAGTGTTCCTATTATATCACCACAAATGAACATGACACAAGGGGGCAATTCGTTTTCCATTCCTCCTTGTAGTGTTCCTCCTGTCCAATCATCTCCTATGACTAACTATCATAGTGTCCCACCACCTTACTCTCTACCTTCTTTCAATAACATAACACCTCCATCACAATCTAACACATCTAATATGAACTCTTCGACTGAAGCGACCATTAATAATCTTGCACAAACTGTCTCTTCTTTACAGCAACAAATTGCCTCTATGAATCAATCTAAGTTTAGTGTGCCCACATTTGATGTTGCGAGTCCACTTTCTCTTGACATTGTTTGAGCTATTCCCCCTAAACATGTTGAAATTCCACATTTGGAGCTTTATAATGGTAAGGGTGATCCTCTAACACATGTTAAGACCTTTCAAACAATATGTACTGATTTTGCTTATGACCAAAGGTTGCTTGCAAAATTGTTTACTAGAACATTAAGAGATAAAGCCCTACAATGGTATTGCTCGTTGCCTTCTTATTCTATTTCTTCCTTCGAACAACTTGCAAATGCTTTCATTCAACAATTTCAAAACAATATAAGTCCTAAAGTTACTTTGATTGATTTAATGCATTGTAAACAAGGTGTTAAAGAAAAAGTGACTGATTTCATTGGTAGATATAAGCATTTGTATGCTCAAATTTCTTTTCCAGTGCCTGACAATGATATTCAAAGAATCTTTATTTCTAATTTACAAAAAGACATTAGAGAAAAACTCCTGTTTTCTGAGTTTACTTCTTTCCAACAGTTGTGCGCAACTCTTCACAATTATCAACTGACTGTGAGTCAAATGGAACAATCACATCCTATGACTCTGAGTGATAAGGGTGATAGTAGTCAACAACCATTTGGGAAGTTTAAACCGAACAGAGAGTCCATTAAATTCAATGAAAACATCATCAACAACAATGTGAATGCAGCATCAGGTGTGTCTCCTATTTCTAAGTTTTTCAGGAGAGAAAGAAAGTTTACTCCTTTGAATGAATCATTGCATAGTATTATGAATAAGTTATTGGAACAAAATGTGCTTACTCTTCCTCCTATAAGGCAAATTGATCCTGCAAAGATTAATTCACCCTATTTTGATAACAAATCTTTTTGTCAATTTCATCGTCAACCTGGGCATGATACTGAAAAATGTTTTGCTTTAAAGGGGAAAATTCAAGATTTGATTGATAATAATACTATCTCTGTTTCTGGTGTGAATGATAAAGGCAACACATCTGTAGCTCCTTCTAACCAAAATCTTCAGATTTTTACTGATCCATTGCCTTCTCATACCTCTAATGCGATTGATACTACTGATTCCTTTGTCTCACCTGATGATCTTGTGTCTATGACTCCGAATGTGATTAATTTTGTGGAGCAACAGAAAATCCCTAAAGAACCTTCCATCACATTTGATTCTAGTGAAGCTATCAGGGCACCTGATGGTCCTTTATATATAGTTGCAAAAGTCAAAAATACACCTTGCCGTGGAGTGCTTATTGATCCTTCTTGTATGGTTAATGTCATTACTGAAGAATTTCTTTTTACTTTGCAATTGAATCAAGTGATCTATGACAAAATAGATGTGGTTGTGAAACTATTTGATGCATTTTTTTCTCCTGCAATTGGTTCTATTACATTACCTATTGAGGTCCGTAACAAATCCTTTGATGTGAACTTTGCTATTATTCCATCTTCCGAACAATTTCGTGTGAAGCTAGGCTATCCTTGGCTATCTTCCATGAAAGCTATTGCTTCTCCTATTCACAAGTGTTTGAAATTTCCCCATAATGGTGAAGTTGTTACTGTCAATCATAGTCTCTTTAAACCAGCTGAAAGAACTTCTAGCGTTCCTCTTGATTACTTTTGGCCTAAACAATTCCAATCTCTTCCTCTGCGAAGTGATCATCTTTTCAAATCTTATCAAAAGTGGAAAACAGATATGATCCTATCTCTAAGTGAACCTAGAACACCCAAACTTGACATTCCTATCATTCTTGAGAAGGAAGTTCTTCCTTTGAAAGATAAAACTAATGTCTTTCCTCAAGAAGATTCCCAACCCATCCCTATGGATGTGACTATGCCTATATCTAATAAACTTCCCAAAAGTAAACCTATCCCTCCTCGTCATGATGGACTCGGTCTCCTTCCAAAACCAAATATTCCTCCCTTATATGGAGCGGTTCCTCCTCCTTCCTCTTATGGAGAGAAGAGACCTTCCTCTTCTCCTATTGTTCAACCTAAGAGACCACAACCTAAACACCCAAGTGATAAGGATGAGAACATTCCTCCTCCTCAATCTTCTCAACTTCCTACTAAGACTAGATGAAATCGTTCTGCACGTGAATGCCGGCGAAAGCGTCGTCTTAGAGCTCAAGCAGCTACTTCTCAAACTTTGCAATCCCCAAAAACACCTTCAACAAGCATTATTCCATTTTCTCCTCAACCGACGATTGAGCCGAAATCTCCTAAACATAAGATGCATGATGGTCTTGATCCTGTGCGAGTTAAAGATCCTATTTTTATAAATCTTGATGATGATATAGATGAAAATGTTATTCATGATGAAAATGTTACTCCTGTTCATTCTGATAGTGAATATGAACTTGTTGATATTGATAACCATTTATCTAACGAATTTTCTAAAGCACTTATCCTAGCTCCTAGACAAGAACAACGTGGCTTGGAACATGAACATAGCCCTTGTTTGGATCTTGTGATAGCTCCATCTACTGTGTTGGATGTTCCTCCTCTAGCGTGTTCCCTGCCTTCCCGAAACATTGATCATCAAGATCGGGGGGTAGATGATGTGCTAGACTAGTTTCATTAGCATAGCAAATTCTCTCCCCATCTCTTTTGTTACTTCTTCTATATGTTATTCTCATTCTTCTATTTGTTGTCCTTAGTGTTGTCTACTTGAGGACGATGCAAAGCATTGAGATCTCTCGATCTCTCTCATGTTGACTCAAAAGACACATGTGTTCCCTTCTTCTAGGTGACCTTCCTTGATTGGGGAATGAAGAACAATTATGCATACATACATATGATATACATGAATTATCATACAACATACTGACCCCGAGGAAAGCGAAGTCACCTCGTGCTTTGTGTTTTGTGTCTATTATCCTTGGGCTTATCTCACACTTGGGGGCTAAATCCTTGTGATAACGTGCTCCTTTCTCATTTCTTATATGTATCACTACCTTAAAGCAATCACCCCCAGTGAGGCGTGTGCGATCGCTTTAACGTAGGGGGGCATACATCCCGTCCATATCTTTTCAAGATACTTGAAAATTTCTTGACAAATTTAGCTTTGCCTTGAAAATTTTTGATATCTTTCTTGCATGGCTCATAGTGAGGGAACCTTACTACTGACAGTCATGGTTCTCCCTCGTGATCTTCCCTTTTACCTTGTCAATCGAAGTCGTAAGATCCTTAGTCCACTGGGGGCTTGGTGTATCTTGCCTCCTTGACGTGGTGAAAGTTTTTCAATGTTGTTTCCTTGTACTTTACCAGAAGTATGAGAATACGCCTATACTCCCGCTAAAGTGGGGGCTAAATGTAGCGTCCTAAAATTGCGACACTTGCAATTTCGACCGCATTTGGGTCTTCACGATGGTGACGCAACACGCAACCTGAATGGAGACCCTGAAACCTGATTATGACACTGAAAACTGCATTTTCTTGCACCCTGGCCTGAACCTCCTTTGCACCTTGCTGTCCCTGGAGGTGGGACCAGAGCGCCCAGTGCCCTGGTCCTTCAGGACCAGGGCGCCGAGCGCCCTGGTCCCCCAGGACCATGGCGCCCAGTGCCCTGGTCCCTGGGTCCTATTTTGGGCCCGGTCTCTTTTGGACTTCGGGTCTTTATGTTTGCAAATTGGAAAATTATCTTTCCTGGTCGGCCTAAGGTCGGGAAAATCAGTCTATCAGCCCTAATTGACAAGTATATAAACTACATTTTCCTCTCTCATATGATATGATGGAAAAAGCGTGGAAATTATACTCAAGCATTCAAGCATTCAAGCATTCTTTCAAGCAATTGATCATTCTAAGTCTCCATTCAAGGCTAAGTGTTGCATTCAAGACAAGGATTCAACCATTGAAGAGGAGATCACATACTACATGCTACATACAACATACAACAATACAACAAACAACAACATCTGTACCTTCGCACATAAGGATACAAACATCCTTACAACAAGGTATTAGTACTTGTTTTACATTACATACATTGACATTTACAGCAATTTCTCATTTCTTGGTTAATTCCAAAATCGGGGTTTGACCTAAAGGCAAACCCCTAATCCCTAACCCCCCAATCGTCTTCGCTTTTTTGTGTATAGGTTGCAGGTACGCAGCTGAAATTGAAGATCTGGAATCCTTGTGCAGAGACAAACAGATCCCCCTTCGTTTCGCGGATTTTTCGGAGGACCGTGTGCACGCCGGGCGCCATCGTCCCGACAACTTTTGCTCAAATTTGCAGGACAGTGCCGTATCGACATTTTACTGCTAATTCCAGGTCCGCAGCTTCATCCTATATCCCTATCTCAGTTTATAAGCGAATCTTTCTCACTTTCTATGCATTCCTAGCTTAATTCTTCTATCAACATTCTTTACAAAAGAGGGTAGCCTTGCTTTCTTAACCCTTGAAACACATTTAGCATCCAATCTTGCATTGTGTGGGATTGGATCTTGTGGGTTTCAACCCCTCTTTTGAATGTAAAGTCTCTCCCCTAGGTGAAAACCATCAACCCTAGTGACTCTCCCTTCTCTCTCCTCGGAGTTGGAAGAAGGGAGAACAACTAGGGTTCGATTGCGATTTTCCGCTTTACAGCTTCATCCATAGAACTTGTGTAAAGTTAGTAGTAGCAACAACATACTCAACTTGAACAGTAAATAGGGAAGTACACGACTGCTTCCTGCTAATCCATGAAACAAGTTTCTTTCCAAGAAAGAAAGCTCCACCAGAAGTAGTTTTCCGATCATCAACATCATCTGCGCAATCTGCATCTGTATATGCACATAAAGTAAAGTCATCATATTTAGGGTACCATAAACCATATTCAGATGTTCCTTGTAAGTATCTAAAAATCCTTTTCACCACATTTTCATGATTTTCTCTAGGATCACTTTGATATCTTAATGCAATGCAAACTGCATTCATTATATCAGGTCTAGTCCGAGTCAAATATAGCAGACCTCCAATCATAGACTTGAATCTTGTAGGATTTACCAATGTTGATTCATCTTTCTTTGTCAATTTCTCACTTGTAACCATAGGAGTACTAATCGGTTTAGAATTTTCCATACCAAATTTCTTCAACATCTCTCTAGCATACTTAGTTTGACAGATGAAAATACCTTTATCAGTTTGACTAATCTACAAACCTAAGAAAAATTTCATTTCCCAAATCATAAACATCTCAAATTCATTCTCCATATTCTTAGAAAATTCCATGCACAACTTAACTTCACCTCCAAAAATGATGCCATCAACAAAGACCTCAATAATCAATATATCATCATTAGTGACTTTATAGTATAGATTACTATCAGCATTACCTTTAGTGAAACCAAGTTTTAAAAAATATTTGTCCAACCTTGCATACCAAGCTCTAGGTGTCTATTTCAATCAATATAAAGCTTTCTTTAACCTACAAACCATGTTTTTATCATCTGAAAGTGAAAAACCATCAGGTTGCTCAATATAAACTTACTCATCAAGATCCCCATTTAGAAAAGCACACTTGACATCCATCTGATAAACCTTGTAGTTTTTATGTGCAGCATAGGCATGAAATAATCTTACGGCTTCAATCCTAGCTACAGGTGCAAAAGTTTCACCATAATCAATTCCTTCCTTTTGAGAATATCCTTTACAAACCAATCTAGCTTTATTCCTCACAACTTGTCCATCTTCATTTAATTTATTCCTAAAAACCCATTTAGTTCCAACAACATTCTTATTTTTAGGCCGGGGAACTAAAATCCACGTGTTATTCTTTTCTATCTGATCTAATTCTTTGTCCATAGCTTTCATCCAACATTCATCTTTACATGCTTTAGTTACTGATACTGATTCAAATTGAGAAATTAAACATACCCCATCAACTGCCAATCTTCTTCTTGTCATCACTCCTTTGTTCTTATCCCCAATGATCTGATCTTCTGAATGATTCAACCTTACATACCTAGGAGTCTTCTGACTCTATGTTCCCCTTCCTTGATCTTCAGTTATTGTTGAATTTTCTGATATTGCCGGAGTAACTGGTTCAACATGCTGTTCCGGTAAAGGTGTTACCAAAATAGAATGCTGAACATTTTCATTGTCGGTTCTTGCTCATAAATTTTGATTTGACTTCTATTCTACTCATCCACCTTGACATTAGCGCTCTCCACAATTCTCTGCAATCTTTTGTGATAACATCTATATGCTTTTCTTTCATTAGAATAGCCAAGAAATATTCCTTCATCACATCTAGGATCAAACTTGCCAATGAAATCATCTCTCTTGATATAACATTTACTACCAAAGATTATGAAGTACTTAACTATAGGTGTATTGCCAAACCATAACTCATAAGATGTCTTACCAGTTTCTCCTTTGATATGAACTCTGTTGAATGTATAAATTGTTGTGCTCATTGCTTCTCTCCAGTAGATATGAGGTAGATTAGCTTCCATCATTATGGTTCTAGCAACATCCAAGATAGTTTTGTTCTTTCTTTCCACAACTCCATTTTGCTGAAGTGTCCAGGGAGCTTGAAATTGTTTCCTTATACCATGCTTCTCACAAAAGTTATTAAACTCACCGGATGTGAATTCTCCCCCATGATCCGACCTTAAACACTTAATCTTCAATCCTGTCTTAGTTTCAACCTTAGCTTTAAAGATTTTAAAATTTTCAAAAGCCTCAGATTTCTCCCATAGAAAAGTAACCCACATCATTCTATAATAATCATCAATGATTAGCATAAAGTATCTATCACCTTGAAATTTTTTGATTCTAGTAGGACCACACAAATCAGTATGAATAAGATCAAGAACATCATTAGATTTGTCTTGTATACTTTTAAAAGAGGTTCTGACCTGTTTTCCCATTCGACATTCTTTACATACCAGATTATACAACTTCACAATCTTAGGTATATCTGTAACTGCCTTAGTTGAACCGATCTTTACCATGCAATCAAAATTCACATGACATAGTCTTTTATGCCAAAACCAACTCCATCAATTTGTGCAATCAAACATGTCTTCTCACTAGAATTCAAATGAAATATATTACCTTTTGTCTGAGTACCGATAGAAATCTCTAATCCAAATCTATTAATGATCTTGCATTTTCCATCCTTGAATTGTAATTGAAATCCCTTATCCACCAACTATCCTACACTCAAAATATTATGCCTTAAACCTTCAACATAATAAGCATTATCAGTATTGTGCTTACCATCTAATGACATGGTTCTTTTTCCTTTGATCATGCATGCTTTGTCATCTCCAAATCATTAACTAGACCACCATCAAATTCTTGCAAAGATGGAAACTTCCTTTTATCTCTAGTCATATGATGTGAACATCCATTGTCTATTACCCATTCATCCTTATCTTCAATTTTAGTAGCAAGGGCCTTTTCTTCAGATAGATTCTCTTCCAGTACCAGATCTTCTTCCTTGATAGCCAGGAACACCCATTCCTTTCCATTGTCGAAACCACTAGCACAGTCTGGTGTTGGTTCATCATCAGAATCAGTCACACCTTTCTCATCAACAAAGTAACATGATTTATCTCTGTTTTTCCTATACTAATGCTTGTTCTGATATCCAAGGTTAGGCTTAAAAGATCTTCTATCTCTTTCTTCAAATATTGATTCCCTTTCAGGACATCTAGATGCAAAATGACCTATCTTATTACATGCAAAACATTTAAATGGTGATTTTCCTTCATACTTACTTCCTACCGCTCCTATAGGTACTCTTCTAGCAAATAGGGCTTCAAGTTGCTCAAATTATTCATCTTCCCTCTTCATATCTTCCAATTCCTTTGCATAAAAATCTTTCCAATCTTGCTGATGTAAATGCATGAAATGCATGAAAAACAAGTTCAGACTTCACAGCTCCAGAAGGTCCAAATTCTTCAAACTCAAAAGCAGATAATTTCCCAACCAAGGTATCTCTATTGACAAAAGTATTTGCCATTGTTCTCAATTCATTAAATGTCATAGCCTTCATCTTATAAGCAGGTGGTAAAGCTCTCAGAACTTTAGAAACTATTTCATCTTCACTTAGAGATCCAACACAACATTGAATCCCCATGACAATTTCATTTACCCTTTCCATAAATACAGTAATCATTTCATCTTCTTCCATCTTCAAATTTTCATATCTCACTCGGTAACCATCAAGTTTAGCAATCTTAACAGTAGGGTCACCTTCATTTAGAGTCTCCAACTTGTCCCATATAGCTTTTGTTGATGATTTGTCAGTCAATCCCATTATTTGTTGATCAGAAAGTGCACACAAGAGGGCTTCTTTAGCTCTACAATCATTCTTAGGCTCCTTATCCAAGTTTGTCAGAGGAGGATTGCCAGATGCCGGATTAAAAGGAGTAACCCCATTCCCACTAATCTCCCATATTTCCTTACCAAGAAATCTCAGATGAGTCTCCATCTAAATCTTCCATTCTCTGTAATTTGTTCCATCAAGCCTAGGAATTTCTCTCCGAAAGACAGCTGTAGATGAACTAGATGAACTTGAACTGTTAGGTGCCATAGGATCTTCCTCAAGTGGTTAAGCTTTTGCAGAGAGGACTAGAGATCTGATACCAATTGTTAGACAATTCAAATAACCAGAGGACAACTGAGAGGGGGGGTTGAATCAGTTGTCACCAAATTACCAGAACCTTAAGCAATTAAAACTTTATTACCAGAACACATAAGATCAATATAGGAATACATAAACCAAATACTGAAATAGTAGATATACCAATTAAGAACAATCAACAATTAGAGAATAGTTACCATCCACATGACATCAAGATTTGTACGTGGAAAACCCGGTAAAGGGAAAAACCACAGTGGGAAGCCTACCCACACTCAGATAATACTTCTGCAGTATGTATGTGGTTACAAATTGAGGGGCCTACACTTGCAGGAAGGCCAACAACATAGAGCACACTTCTCATTACAAAAGGAGTCTCACTGACTACATAAAAATCCAGACTACAATCCAGAAGGAAGAATGAACTGCAATAATAACATCTCCTATGCCTGAGTACAGTTCTGGTTAAGCTCAATACCTGAGGTCTTAAACCTCTTGCATAAACCCAACTCCATCACCTATGATTGACCAAATCCTCTACATGAATTATTATTACATTATTCGCTTGTATACCATGATCTACAATGAGATCATACACACATATATATACAAATCCTCGACCTTAAACAATTAGGTCGACCAACCAGACAATAAAACCTATTACATAATTATTAAACATGTTGGCCTGAGGCCAAACCAATATCATCCAACCCATAAGCCATCTCAGAAACACATCGAGAAGTCCCAACAACATGTTACATTAAGCCGACCCAAAACCTAGATAGCACAGAATAGGTCTGGTGCTAAATGCAACACCACCGATCAATTGGAACACAGACATGATAACCATCAACATCCTGAATTCCTACTAGAAGCCGCACCAACACCACTTATGCATAATATCAAAAGATCTTCAACAAAGCTCTGCCAGTGAAACCCTCACCGGATCAATAACCAGGCTTACCAGCATATAAGATAGCATCCGATCACCAAATCAATACCAACTAACTGAACATATATCTGAGTAGCATGAATATAAGATCTAACCCAGTTCCATAAGCCAAAGCATACCAGAGTATGCCGGATCAACATGATCTTACCAACCAGAAACCAATCAACCTACCAGGACGAAAAGGATACTGGTAAACAGCCAAAACAGCTAGTGTTGACATCAATGACAAAACATCAATGCAACACATAATCAATTCCATCAAATTTCCAACACATCCTTCTTTAGAAAATTTTCATATTGTTGTCAGGTAGCTTGTATTTCAGAATCGTCTAGTGTTCACAATGTTTGACGCCACTGAGGATGGTGGGAAGAGCATATAGGAATCTTTCTTTTTTAACTTCATAGTCTTCTTTCTTGGAGATGGTTCTGACATTTGTATAGCATTGTAGCATTGGGAAAGCATCAACACTTGTAAGGAGTAATTCATCAATCATTTTGATCATTTCTACTGAAGAGGATCATGCACTACATATGCCAAATTTAGTATCATTAGGGTTTCCAAATCCCCATTGTATCATGGTAGATCAAATGTAAATTGGGTCTAAAAACCCTATTTACATGTGTGTGGAATTGGTGTAATTCGGGTTCGTAGCCCCGATTTACACATAAGGTTAAGTGTGGTTCAAAGGTGCAGTTCGGGTTCGTAGCCCCGAACTGTACTTGGAAAAAAGAATAGGTGTAGTTTGGACATATGGACCCGAACTACACCTTGGGGAAAAACATGTGATCGGTGTATGTAGGCATCTAAAAATGGTTAATACTTGTGGTGTCGTACTTTCACATGTCTGTGTTACATTCGTTTAGGGTTTTCGCATCTTATTAACATTTCTTCTATGTCAGGCAATTGATCTTTATCATTTGTCGACATCTTGGCATTCTTCTACCTTTTCTTTCCCCTTCGATTGTGTTTCTGGTATTTTCAATTAGGTCTTGTCAACATCATCTTCGACTTGTAATCTTTGGTCATAATCATCTCATCATGTCAATTGGATATCGTCAATCCTAATTGTTGTTGAATTAGTGTTTTGTCCTCGATCTTTATCATTTTCAATCATCTTTGATTAATTATCATCATTTTGGATCCCTTTTCAATTGTCAATTGTCGATCTCTTATCAATTTGCGATCGGTTTGTCATTGGTCTTTTGTCATTCGACCATCATCAAGTCGACCTTTTATCAATGTTCGATCGATTTGTCATCGATCTCAATCAATCACCATTTCTCGTCAATTTTGGATCGATTAGTCATTGATCCTTATCAATTGTCCTCTATCAATTTGATTCCATTTGTCAATTATTGTTAAATTTGTCATGAATCTTTGTCAATCAATATCGACTCTTTATCAATCATCAAGTCTTCATCATTTAATCATGATCAACCCAATATCAATTGCTTTAGTCTTGTCATGACCTAATTGATATCTTTTCATTTCTAATCTATCTTCTAGGGTTTTATGATTTAATCATTTTATCCTAATTAACATTCCTCTCTAGGTTAAATAAATCAATTTATTTATCTTAGGTCTCTCTTGTCACAATTAAATATTTCATTTAATTGGCAAATTATGTCCCCTTTGTGAATTAATTAGTAAATGAGAATTTATTAATTAATGTCACCTAATTTCCTAATTTCCTCATTTCTAATTTCCTAATTCACTAATTTCTCTTTTCCACCTATTTACTAATTAGTTTCAAATCTAATTTCCACCTAATTTTTGCTCTCTAGTTTCCCCTATTTTTGCTCTCTAGTTTCCCCTATTTTTGTGATTCCTTTGTCATAAGTTGGAAGCACAATTCTCTCATTCATCATAAGTGTTGACATAGCAACATGTCATAGCTCTTGACATAGCAACTTGTCCTTACAACTTGCATGGGATTGGTGGATACACCAAAGGATGGAAGTGCAAGTTAGGTGCAGTTGAAGTCTATGGATCCAAACTACACCAAATTAGGTGCACAAGTGTGGAAGCGGGTTTAAGACCCGATTTGACACCAAAATCAACAAAGATGAAATAAAACTAGCTCCCAAAAGGAATCTTTCAAATTGACAACTTGAGACTTCAAATCAAGATGATTTCTTGAGGGCCAAGTCATGAACAAAGACAACAAAATTTTACCTTGATCAACGTGCTGAGAAAATAGGCTACAAATTGGACAAAATTTGAAGGGGTTATTCCACAATTTAAAGTAAGCCAAAATTGAGGATAATAGGCTTCTATGAATTCTGAAAGAAGAGGTAGCAACAACAATATTACTTTTAGAGTCCTTGGCTTCCCATTTCAAAATGTAGAACATGTTGTAAGAGATGAAGAGGAAGTTTTGTTATGCCTTGCATATCCATTGCCCATTAGTTTCCTTGTGTTACAATATGGGTCCCCTTTTGTTGCTCGCTTTTGCTTTGTTCTTTTCCTTTTTGTTCTTACCTCAGAACTCCTAAGTCTCGGAGTCCCGAGGTCTCTATTTTTGTTCTTTTGCTTTCACTAACCTCGGAACTTCGGACCCCTGGAGTCCTGAGGTTGGTCTCCTTCTTTTGTGTCTTTTGTTTTCTTGTTCTTTACCTCAGAACTCCGGAATTCCGGAGTCCCGAGGTATGTGTGTTTGTTTGTCCTTTACCTCGGAACCCCGGACCCCCAGAGTCCCGAGGTATGTGTGTTTGAGTCCTTTACCTCGGAACTCCGGACCCCTGGAGTCCCGAGGTATGTGTCTGAGTTCTTTACCTCGGAACTCCAGAGTCCCAGAGTCCTGAGGTATGTGTGTTTGATCCGCCACGAAACCCTGGAGTCCCGAAGTATCGATCTGGTTTGCTTGCCTTCCTACCTTGGAACCCCGGAACCCTAGAGTCCCGAGGTAGGATGTTTTGTTTGTTGAGCTCGGAACCTCGAGACCCCAGAGTCTCGAGGTCCTATTTAAATCACTCATACGGATAGGTTTTGGGAGGGGGTATAAATAGGAATGATGAACTTTTAAAATTAATTTGTGCATTTCGAGCTCCTTCTTCCTTGCTTCCTAACCACGAGCCTCCAAACTGCCGAGCTTACTTTTGCGTTCTTGGGCATTTTTGATCCACCAGGTAGGTGATTTTTCTTGCTCTTTTGGTCATTTTTTAGGTTAGATTTCTTTTCTTTGTTGTTTTTGTTGTTTTTTGTTTTGTTTTCTTTTTTGTTTTTTTTTGTGTCTTTCGCGTATCCCGCGTGCCCTAATTTACCTACCCCAGAACCTCGGAGTTCTGGGATCTTGTTGAATCTTGCTTATCAACCTGGAACCTCGGAGTCCCAGAGTTCTGGATTATTTCTTTTCCAGGAAGCCCTATCACTGACCCCGGAACCTCGAAGTTCCGAGGTCTATCTTTTATGAATCTTTTTGCTAAGCTCCTATTGGTTATTCGACTCGGGACCACGGGATCCCGAGATGACCTTAATTTCCTTGCCCCGGAACCCTGAAGTTTCAGAATCAAGTGTTATCTACCCAACCCGAAACCCCGGAGTTACAGACTGCATCCATGAGTACCTACCCCGAAGTTCTTGACCTTGTTTTAAAAAGAAAAACTCCTTACTCCGGAAGCCCGAAGTCCCGAAGTGAAGGAACTTTTTATGTTTTTTGTAAAGAACTGATCCTCATTTTCTTCTCACAGGTTCAGGTACTTACATGGACTCATCTTCTAGCAAAAGAAGCAAAGATATTGACAGACTTCCTGCTACCATGAAGTATCACTATCAAGGACAAGTCTACTCTTCAAAGTTGGATGATCAAGTCAAATGGGTTACCGACACAGAGATTGTCTATATTGAAATTGAAGATATTAGAACCCAGTTAAATAAGCCCAAACTAGAGGCCCTACACAGGAGAATCAAAAGATTAGGCTTAGTGGAGACAACTATTTTTCCGCACTTAGTGCAAGCACCGGAATTTATAATGACAATTGCTCAGTTCTACAATCCAGACACCAAAAAGTGCATTGACACACAGGGAAGAACAGTTATAGAATTGTCTCCCGACATGTTGGGATTCATGTTTGGTATCCCAACCAGAGAAGAGATATTCTTCTCAACTGAAGAGGAGGCCTTGAAAGCATGGAATGACAAAGTTGCAGCAAATAAAAGGCACGTGAATGAAAACTGGCTAGAAGAAGAGAGGAAAATAGGTCACAAGGCAATAGAGATCTTGAGGGCGGACTTCAAGGAGGCCCAAAGAGACTTGATTATTATGTTAAGAAGGGCCTTTGGCAAGCCTGATTGTAAGCATTTCCATCCATGGATGTTCCAGTTTATGACCACTATCCTAACTGGAAAACAATATTTTAATTGGCCGCAGATCCTCTCTGACAACATTTGCAAACAAATGAAGGAAGTCCACCGGACTCAAAAGTTCTTTTTCACATCTTATGTCATCTGGGTGGCTGCCAGAGGTGGAAAGTTTCCAGGACTACAAGTAGAGGGTCAACTAGGGGATGAGGAAGGACAAAAGAAGGTATGAGAATATTATTCCCAACTCCCCTAGCCAATGCAAAGGCTCATTTCAAAAGAATTAATGATACCTTCATTTTTTCAGTAATAATTAAATTGACAGGAGACATAAGATACCGGATTAGCCTGGAGGCCATGGCTATTATCCGAGAGTGGGCATGTTGGTTTATCCAGAACCCACGCTCTACTTACATTAGGGTCAGTGGATTCACAGGGAATCCAATGTTGCTTCCCAGATACTGCAATGATAGAGTAATCTTATTGGAATATGTAAGGCAACTATTGGGCCTCCAATCTCTCTTATCTTCAAAAAATAAAATAGGCATTGATTTTTCAGTATCTATTGGATACTTCTCATGTTCTAAGATATAGGTTACAAAGATAGCAGAGCCAGAGCTTCAAGATTTGAACTTGAAAGAGTATGATTATGCTAGGGAATTTTATGATCCCTACGGGAAGCTCAAACAAGCCGTGCCTAGGGCATATGAGGGACACAGGCCGAGACTAGAGGATTTTTGGGCCAACCTCCAGGACAATTTTGAGGTCAGAGAGAAGAAATATAACAGGTTATCTGTGCCATAGATAAGAGATTTCAAAATTGAGATCAATCTCCCTAAAGACCTCAGGGATGATGGAGACCTGCTCGATGTAGCTTATAAAGGATTAGAAATTGATAAGAAGACCCTCTCCCCAATAAGGTGGTCCGCAAATGAGGATGTGAATATTGAAAAGGTTTCTCAAGTGGTCATCAATAGGACCAAGCAATGGCTAAGCCAGAGGGTAAGGTCAAGTGCCTCAAAGGCGAAACAGAAGGAATCCACTTCAGGGGTACCCCAGTCAAGGGGTTACAAGGAGTATGCTCGAAATACGAGGTCAAGCTCAAGACAAAATACGTCCACCGATCCTGATGAGGGGGAGAAACCTCAAGAAAGCACTGAGGACTTGTTGAAGAAACTCAAAGAAAAGATGGAGTCTGAGTTGTTGAAAAAGGCTGTAGACCTTGGAGTGACCGATGGATTAGGAGTAGTACCACTGGCTGAAGTCCTCCCACGAAGGACAACTATAGGGCAGACTGTAGGAGAGGGTACCCAAGAGTAGGAAGAAGAAATACAAATTACTGAAGATATACCTACTCAACCACCTTCAACAGATGCCACACAGGATCCAGGTACCAACGTCCTTGCACCACCACTAGTTAATATACCCGCATGGTAGCTTGGAGTGCAAGGCTTCAGGTCTACCACTGAAGGAATAAAAGTTAGGAACACTGAATCTGATTCAAATCAGGAAGAAGAGGATCTTGAGCAACATTGGCCGCTAGAAGGCAAGTTAGAAGGGGATGAGGCAGAGGACCTATTGAATGAAAGACTAGTTCTAACCCCTCAAGATCAAGAGGACCTCCTCAAGGATATAGCAGTCGAGCAAGGTAAAACAAAGGTAGGTGAGGAAGAGATGACATTCAATGAAGAGGTTAGTGGCAAATAGGGAGAGTTACATAAGCAACAGGCTCTCCGAACCAATCTAGCCTGTCAAGTTACCTCACCTCAAGATCCCGAGTAAACAAAGGCAGAGGAAAGAGATGAAGGAAAGGAGCAAGCAGAGGTCCATGTTATAACTAGAGATATAGTGTCACATCAAGGTGACAAGGATGAAGATATACCACAATGGCTTGAGTTCACTTTTGAGAAGAAAAAGAGAAAAGCAGAGCTTCCTAAGGTCACTTTACAACAAGTAATCACCGAGGAGCCACCAAAGGCTAAGAAGCTAAAAACCGTTCATCATTTATCAAAAACGGGCTCCAGTGAAGTGATTGCAGATGTGGCAGTTCCACTCCAAGATGAGGGACAAGCTTCCCCCAAGTATCACATATCCCAGGTAAATTTGGGTAAACAAACCAAGTGGGGAGAGCTAGATACTTTGGAGCTAGCCACAAGTGTTGTCAGGGGGTGTGTTGAAAAAGAGCATACATAAAAAATGGAGCTCAAAGCGCAACTAGGGCAATACAAGCAGCTCCAGATTGAAATGAGCAAACCTCTAGAATCTTGTGGTGTCGATGACCTACCTTCGACCTCATCACTGCCAGAAGGAGAAGTGAAGGCACTAGTGGAGGTGACACGGGTGGCCGCTGCAACCAAATCATGGACCCAAGTAAATGCAACTAAGATTAAATTATTTCTGCAGGATACTATGAGGATATATCGGAGGCCAGTACAGGTGGGCGGAGCTTTAGCTTCTTGTTCTACGCAATGGGAATGAAAGCTAAGCATTTTTAATAAGCAGTTCTAAATTTTGAATAAGGTATTGCGGTTAGGGGAAGAGACAATAATGGAGGAAGACCTTTTTGGAGGGGACAGTTGTGAAAACTTGCAATCCTATGTGTACATTTTGGAGTTGAAGATTAAAATGTTTCAGCAATATATGAAGGATATGGCAGAGATTCGAGTCCCTCTCCTCAAAGAAATTTTGTCATATGAGAATTTTGTAAAACATATGCTTGGAGCCTTCGGTTTATGATTGACTAGTACCAGAATAATGGAGCAACAACAAGTTTTGAATCAGTGCGATGCATACGAGGCTCAACACTTAGGAACTTCGGGCTAGTTTGATGTCGCCCTCATGAACATGTACACATACTTGATCACTCAGTGTCAAGAGGTGGCAGAGACAATAGGGGAGCTAGAGAAAGGAAAGAAGCATACATATGAAATTTTGAAGAAGTATAAAATTAGAATTAAACACGTAGTTGATCCTCCCGTCGAAGAAGTTGCATGCATAGTGGATAATTATAGAGCTTTTATTAAAAAGTGAAGGATGAACATACAATTACTAAAAATAACAGGGTTTTTGCATGACCCCAATTTTGTATTTTTAGCTGCAGCTCTTACTCAGGTTACAATTTTGAGCAAAATTCTGCATGACTACGAAAACGTGGCTCATCCAGCATGGTCTTCGTAGTGATCATGCAACCCCCATTTCGTAGTAGTTAATTGGAGTATCAAGGCAGAAACTTGCAAGTTAACTGTGACTCCTAGTTTTAGTTCTTAATTTAGGTTAGATTTGTTTCCTAGATAATAGGGCAGAAAACTTCTATAAATTGAGAATTTGGATTCATTTGTAAGGGTCCCCAAATTGATGATTTGTGGCCCACTTAGAGATTTTAGAATATTTTGCAGATTGTTAAGAAGATTGAGTTATTTTGTTATACATTCATTGAGATTAATATAAGAAGCTGCTTGTAGATTGCTTGATCTACGTCTATATTCTACTAAATTGTTCTGTGTAATCTGGTAATGTCTATTATTTGGAGTTAGCAATGTGATTTGATCTTTTTTGTTTATCACTTTATGAATCATATTGTGCACATTAGTGGTGTATGAGAATTAATATGATAGGCCATATTGTTAATGATTTTATTTCCATAAGTCTGTGAAATTGATGATTTTGCAGGTTTTCTGGAGGTCCGTTGTTGAATGATAACTTGGATAATATTTGATAATTTTTTGGATTGCAGGGAACTAACTGAGTAGTTCATTAAATTGTATTGTATTGGTTTTATTTTTATTTTCTTGTCCCCTTTACTCTTTGCAGTTTATTTTCCAGAGAATCTTAAGTCATAAAATACAAAAAAAAGGAAGTTCAACCATTCATGACCAGCGAGATTCAGTTTCAACCAACAGGCCCCTTTACAGGTACAACCACATCAACCATTGGGCTGCCCATCACCGTCGTGACCCGACTATAGAGACCTTGGGGTAGTGAGTTTTCCCAAATTCATTGCTTTTTAGGAGAGGTGTTGAGTGTTCACATTGGCTACCTGACTGTTGGCGGGTGTGTCAAAAAAGTCGTCAACAAGTTTGCCAACCAATCACCCTGAAGTAACCATCCATGTATGTAGGACATCAAGACAATGTGAAGATGAACTCCCATATGCCAATAAACCAACACAAATGGCCACCAAACCTCGCTGTCATAACTCTGATCAACAATATAGATGATATCAAATTGTTATCAAACCAATGACAATCAAATAAAATCACTCCACACTCCATCTCTATCCAAAATAAATACCCCTCAGCATTCCCATACTACTAAATCACTAATGTAGTCAATGCAAAATCACACAGTGTTAAATGATCCCAACTAGGACAACCACTAGTCCATAAGGAATCAAAGAATATGAAGTCTCCAATCCACAAAGATATTGCTGCCATATCAAGAGAAAAAGGTGACAAACTCAAAAAATGAAGTATGTATGTCATAATTACTCAACATAGACATCTATTGAGTGGCTAGCCCACTAATAGAGTCATCAACCAAACCACTATCACCATCATGAGAATGATCAACTATCTCAACTAGAAACTTTGGATTAGGCAACTCATGTCTCTCATCATCAAAATAATGGAGAATATCACGAATATGTTGAAGGTGAAGCTTGGCTTGTTGAGCCACAATCTAAGCTCGTTTAGCTCTTTCCAACCATTCTTCTTTCAAATCTTGGGCATGTTCTATATCACCTAAAACAAAATGTATAAACTCAGTCCTATGATAAGGGACATCATCAAAATTACCATGTACCATACTTGCCTCTTGTAGTCCATTAATAGTAGAAAATACACCATTACTTTCTTCATGATTATTAGTGGCAACATTATGAGAAAGGTCAAGATATTACAGTTGTTCTCAAACTGAAAGTTAAAACTGATTTCAACTTTTGTGTCCTTTTCTATGAGATCTTCCTTGGAATGATGAGAAATTTCCATACCATTGTCGCTTGAATCCACCTTATATTCCCCATAGTTATCATACACAATTTGCGTACCATCATAGGAAGATTCCATAATGCTATCCACCCCATGTAGCATAATTGTTGCCTCTTGATGAAGGAAAGAAGTATAACTGTTGTCATTCAAATCAAAATTATTGTCATGTGTTTGAGTCATGTTTTTGACCCCTTTAAGTGCGTCATCGTTGCAAATTTCATGATCGACACTTGTAACCTTGTCCTCATGAGTATTCCCAAGTATAAGAGCTACAATATCAAGAGAAGGAGGATGTAGACTATTTCTGTCCCAGCTTAGACTTTTGAGATCATCTTCTTTGCTTCCGTTGTAATCATCAAACATCACCAAATCTTGACTTGTCCCATGTCCTTCAGATGTGATTAGAGGTGGTAGTGCACGAGGGCTTCACTGGCTAGGCAATATTATATCACGTGCATTCATATAAGGGATTCTTTAGTATGCCATGAATGCACGTGCTATAATCCAAGTTCACTAAGTGAAGCCCCCATGTGGTAGTGTCTCAAATAATTATTCTTCAAATGATGTCACAAAACTGCCAAACATTTCCTTGTGAAGCTCTTCAATCCTTTCATTAACTTGTTCAATTTCTATGCCTCTTGCATTGTCATTTTGCACCATAGAAGTGGTGGCTATATAGGACTGATTTTCTGATTTAGATGATGAAGAATGTACCAAACTCAATTCTAAACAAAGTTGATCAATTTGATTTTTTGCTTCTTGTAGTGCCACTTGAGTAGTCTCCAAAGAATTCTTTGTATTCATAAGCTCATAGGTAAGATTGTCAACTTCTTCTTCTTTCCTTCCCAATGCATCAAAATATATTTTAGTGAGATTAAGGATATGGTCTCGATCTGAGAGAAGATGTGAATAATCTGATTTTATTTTCTTCATAGCTTCCTTGATCACTTGTAAGTGAGAAGGTTCTTCTTCAAGTCCCTTTTGTCTTCTCTCAAATTGGAACTTCCAAAGGTGATCTTCAACCATCTTATGAGTGTTATCAAAATGTGATAATGCTACAACAATATTATTCTCATTTACCTTCATTTGGTTCACCAATGTATGTGACTTACTAGGCTTATGAACTCCATCTGCTTCACATGATGAATTGTCTGATTGGCATTGAAGAACTTAATTCTGACAATCAACTGCCTCTATGATATCTTCTTGGCACACTTGTTGATCTAAAATTTGGGTAGGTTGAGGCCCAAATATAGTATTGTCTTTATCATTTGGTGTCAAAACACTAACAAGCTCATCTAATTCAACTATCCCACTAAATGGGGTCATGCACCTTTCATTTAGAAATAGTGGAACAACATTAAAATCACATTTAGAATTGTAAAGCGAAAAAATCGAACCCTAGTTGTTCTCCCCTCCCCAACTCCAAGGAGAGAGAAGGGAGATTCACTAGGGTTGATGGTTTTCACTTAGGAGGGACTTTACATTCAAAAGAGGGGTTGAAACCCACAAGATCCAATCCCACGCAATGCAAGATTGGATTCTATATGAGTTTCAAGGGTTGTGATAGCAAGGATACCCTCTTTTGTAAAGAAATGTAGATAGAATGATTAAGCTAGGAATGCATAGAAAGTGAGAAAGATTCGCTTATAAACTGAGATAGGGATATGATATGAAGCTGCGGACCTGGAATTAGCAGTAAAATGTCGGGACGGTGCTGTTCTGCAAATTTGAGCGAAAGTTGACGGGACGATGGCGCCCGGCGTGCACACGGTCCTCCGAAAAATCCGCGAAATGAAGGGGGATCTGTTCGTCTCTGCACAAGGATTCCAGATCTTCAATTTCAACCGCGTACCTGCAACCTACACATAGAAAAGCGAAGACGATTGGGGGGTTAGGGATTAGGGGTTTGCCCTTAGGTCAAACCCCGGTTTTGGAATTAACCAAGAAATGAGAAATGCTGTAAATGTAAATGACTGTAATGTAAAACAAGTACTAGTACCTTGTTGTAAGGATGTTTGTATCCTTATATGCGAAGGTATAGATGTTGTTGTTTGTTGTATGTTGTATGTTGTAGCATGTGATCTCCTCTTCAATGGTTGAATCCTTGTCTTGAATGCAACACTTAGCCTTGAATGGAGACTTAGAATGATCAATTGCTTGAAGGAATGTTTGAATGCTTGAATGCTTGAATATCGTTTCCACGTCTTGTACACATATGTCCTTTCTCCTTTTTCATCTACCCAAAATGGGAGAGGAAAATGTAGTTTATATACTTGCCAATTAGGGTTGATAGACTGATTTTCCCGACCTTAGGCCGACCAGGAAATGTTATTTTCCAATTTGCAAACAAAAAGACCCGAAGTCCCATAGGAGACCGGGCCCAAAATAGGGCCAGGGACTAGGGCGCTGGGCGCCATGGTCCTGGGGGACCAGGGCGCTGGGCGCCCTAGTCTTGAAGAACCAGGGCACTGGGCGCTCTGGTCCCACCTCCCGGGACAGCAGGGTGCAAGGAGGGATCAGGCAGGGTGCCGGAAAAATGCAGTTTTTGATGTTGTGGACAAGTTTTGGGGTCTCCATTCAGGTTCAGTGTTGCGTCGCCATCGTGAAGACCCAAATGCGGTCGAAATTGCAAGTATTGCAATTTTAGGACGCTACAAGAATCATCAAGAATAACCATCATCTCACCGATTTTGTCAAGGCTAAACTCCAAGTTGTCCACAAAGAAACTAATGCAATCCATACCTGAAGAAACAATTGATTCTTCTTTGATTTCTTGAACATCATTGTACCCATCTGTGATAGAAGAAGGATATGAAGAAGCTACTTCATCCTCATTTTTACAAGCATCAGGCACATCTGAAGCAATTTTTTCTTTCCCAAACTTTCCTTTTGTGCCTTTTTCTCCTACTAACACCTTAACCATTCCCCCTATGCATATGTGATTAGGCTCCCAAGCCTCTTTGCAAGAAAAAGAAAGATTTTGTCTCTATAGTTTGTTCTTACTAACATCCTGAATTTTTTCACTGGAAGAGTCATTTTCATTAACTTCTTATTTCTTTTTGAAGATGGATCTAAACCAACCACGATGCTCATGCAAGTACTGAAGATATTCTAGTAGCTCTTCGTAAATCTTCATCTTTTTTATTTACCTTCTAGGATGGCAGGATAGACTTGCTCTGATACCACTGTAAGACCCCTTGCTAATACTATCTTTTAACTTTCAATTTTGGTTGTTTGACATTTTGTCAAACACTTTGCATGCAAGGTCTAATTTTTTATTTATTGAGTTTTGAGTGTTTTCTTTTGTTTGTTGTGATAGAACATTAATGCCAATACATAACCAAATATAGGAATAGAAGCTAAGAAAGTAATGTAAACAAAGATTAAGCAGACACCTTTAAATCTGATTTTAATTCACCATGTCAATCTGATTACAACGTCATAACGAGTTTGATATAATTAACTTTAGACTATAATAACACATTCAAATGACATACCCATTAGATGGAAAACCCTCTATTACTGATTTTTGAAATGAGAACCTGTACATTAATTCCAAATGCAGTCCATACTCATATGCATAGGTTCGCCCAACATCAAGAGAAATAGATTTCAATGTGGCAATCTCTTTCCAAACTTGTAGTTCTTGCTATCAAAAAATAAGGCTATCAAACCCTAGGTGCCAATACACAACCTTCATGACAAGTAGGACCAACATTATTCTCAACACCAACACTCAAAAACTTATGAAATGACTGTGAAACTCCTCCAAACCCCTGTGATGTCACTTAGAAACCAATCTCAAGCAAATAAGAAGACAACTACTTAAGTCTTGGGATGACTAGCAATATGGTTTGGTTGTAGCTACCAAGTTTAACCAGTCAATGAGAGGTGTGGCCCAACATCTATAATATACGACCCAGAAGTAAATGATATGACCCTAGCAAGATAGTACGTCCTAGTAAAAAACAAGTACATACCAGCTTTCAAAAGGCCTTCCAATTTGACCTGGAAATGCTTCAATAGACTCAACCTTGGTAATAACCGGCACTGGAAGTATTTTCAATCTCAGCTCAATGTGTTTCCTGACGTAGTCTCATGTATGTCATGGTCTCTACTCGTCCAAACATTGCTCATGCAGTGGGAGTAGTAAGCAGATTTATGAGCAATCCAGGTAAATCTCATTGGGAGGCAGTCAAATTGATCTTAATATATTTAAAAGGTACTTCAGATTATGGTTTGTGTTTTGGAGTGAACAATGCACAGCTGCAAGGTTTTGTTGATTATGATTTAGCCAGGGATTTGGACAAACATAAATCCATTGCAGGTTATGCTTTCACATTTGTCAGAGCTGCAATTAGTTGGGTTTCCAAGTTGCAACAGACTGTAGCTCTTTCTATTGCTGGGGCTAAATATATGGCTCTTAGTGAAGGATGAAAGGAGATGATTTGGTTAAAGTAGTTATGAATGACTTGAGATGCAAAAAAGATAAATTCATTATGTTTTGTGATTACAATAGTGCCATTTGTATGGCTAAAAATCCTGCATTTCATCGTCGCACTAAGTATATTGAGGTGTGATGTATCATTTTATTCACAGTGTGCTTGAAGAGGGCAACTTGTAGGTTGAAAAGATTGACACTAAAGTGAATTTGACTGATGCTTTGACAAAAGTAGTTCCCAAAGAGAAGTTTGAATTCTGTAGGGCTTCTCTCTATCATTGTCAAGATGTGACATTAGGGGTGAAACAAGGGAAAGTCTTTGTTGCAGCAGTCGTTGGACTTCAAGTGGGAGGTTGTTGGATGTTTGAAGCCCAATGGTTATTTGGACTTTCCCTCCATTATGCCTCTTGGCTATTCATATTCATGTTGAGGCATATATTGGATGAATACAAAACTGTTGATTGTATTGTTGAACTAATATTAATAATAGTTTTCCTTGCTTAGAGAGTGGACGTGGTCTTAATGGTGAACCAATATAAATCTGTGTCTTGTTTATTTAATCTCATCTAATTCTGTTTTAATTCTTTTCTAAACTTCGTTCATTCATTCATTCACTCTTCTGCATTTACAAATATGTTCTAGTAATTCACCACTACATTTTTTCATTAATCAAATTCATTCTCATTGAACTCATAGGAATACATAATTGATTACCCTTCAATAATAAATGCTCTTGAATCACATAGTATGACCACCTAGTTCTATTTACATCTAATGCTATTTAGATGAATCCACGCTTCAACAAAAAATAGTCAATCTCATACATAGGTTTCAATTCAAGAAAACCAACAACTTGAATCCTCATTTCCATCAACAAAGTAAAATCACGAGTTTCTTTTGTGCTTCCACAATGCTCCTCATTGGGAGTTCTAAAGAACTACTAAGGTGAATTTGGCCTTCGTAATGGTGCATGCCAAAACTTATCAACAAAAAGAGGAAGTGATAGCTTTGAAAGCAAATGATCGATGAAGTTAAAGTCAAAGTGACATAACTTTTGGAAAGTGTTTGAGATGTTCAAAGAAAATTTAGGAGTCCCATGAAGCCCTTGGAACTAGATGGAGCCTTGAAATCAAGCAATTAGGATGAAGGGTACAACAATTGGAGCATTGAGAAGAGATGTGTGAAGAGCTTTGATAGGTCATGCAATTCTCAGTGCAACTGAACATGCTTTAATTTTGCATTGTAATTCTCATATACACAAAAGTTGAAATTGAGGAGACTTGCCATGCAAAATGCTTCCATAGCCTCTACCATCCCTCTCATCGCTTTTCCATGATTTTCCCTACAACTATTGCTATCAAAGACAAAACCGACATCTAGAAATCCTACTTGGTCAAAATCATAACTCTACTAACAATTTTAGGTTATCCCATAATTCCTAGGGGTATTTACCAAGGCAGATAAAAAACAGTGAGAACTTGGATTCTGGCAGTATGTATGGGAGATGCCATGATTGAGATTTCTATGCAAAGGAAAGAAAAGGCAAGGAAAATGACTTTGAAGGTAGTAGACAGGATCCATTAACAAATGAGACAATCAAAGGAATAGGTAGGTAGAAAACATGAAGGATGTGAACATTTTTCCACTTGAATAGTCAAACATAGCCCATGGGTACGAAAGTAACTTATTAAAATGGGAAAATAAACTATTGAAAAATGGCAGCCGTTACCAATTTTTTTTGAAGAGATTGACTATAATGGTCAAAAGGACAAATATGGATACCATAGTTTTAATTGTATGATTAATATCCATTTGCTCTCCTCGAACTAGATATTGATTGTGGAGTGTGACTTTTGACAAGATTAGCATTGAGTTGTGTCTAGCACGTTTATGAATTTGAAATATTTTTATTAGCTCATAATTGTTTTTGATTAAAAAATAAGCAAAACAAGGGTGTTGACCCTATACAAAGGCAAGCCAAGAAAGCTACATACAACTGGTCAAGAACAAACCTCTAACAACAAAGGCCAAAAACAACCCATTTACAACACACTAACAAAGCAGCTAGTAACCCACATCAAGGTGGGTAGAATTTTCACCCACAACTTGAGAAAGAGTTTGAGAAGAAGAGGAAGAACGATCTTTCCTCCTATGATGAACAATAGTCCATGCAACACTAGCATTTGGAACACCAACATGGGTGAGGGAATCCTCTTGGTGGGATTGCTAGCAGTAGGAGTTGGATGCTAACCAGGCGACAAATCCACCATTGAAGGCTAGAGAAGAACATAAGCAACAGGCAGAGAGGGGTCCACAGGTCTAGATGGGAACACACCAATAGAAGGAGGATCCACGAGGCTTGATGAGGCCACCTCAATAGCTAGAGGATCATCTCGTGAGGAATCGTTACCATCTTGTGAAGAGTCATCATAGGAAGAATCAGAAGCCAAGATAGTCAAGTGGTCACCATGAGCGTCCTTCCACCAAGTGGCAAGGCCTTTACGGTGTGAAAGAGGACAATCAGTGACCAAGTGGCCAGTAGCAAAGCAACAACGGCAACAAAAGGGGAGGCCCTCATAATCCAGTGACTAAGTCCATGGCCTATTCCCAACCATAAGAATCACATCCCCGGGAAGAAGTAAATAGATGTCAATATCGATTAGACTATGTGTTGTAATCAACCTTCAAGAAGTGGCCGATAGAGTGGCCAATAGTCTCAAAACACAAATTCTCCCAAAAATGAAAGTGAAGGTTGGGAAGACAAACCCACACTAAACACACACTAAGTGGTTCAGTAAGAGGGTTGAAGTAGGTTGTCCATGGTTTGGTCAAGAGAGAGTGAGTATCCCAAGCCCACAACTTGCTTAGAACCAAATCACGATCAATAGAGGAGATAAAAGATGCAACAAAAACATCAAGAAAAACTCAATGTTACTAGCAACTAAAGGGTTCCAAGAATCAACCACCCATTGATGAAGATCCCAGAGAGAAGGCCAAAACCAAACAAATATACATACCAACCCACAACGTTGGTAGAAATCCACATTTTCCACCACATCTTAGCTCATAAGTGTTGTTTCATAAGCCTTAGTTTCTAATCTCAACATATCATTTTGTTGTTGTTTGTTGGGTTATGCCTCTTGGCATATAAGTCTTTTTGAATGTACGCAGTCACTTTTATGAACCCAACTGATTTCAATCATTGATCTAATATAGAGATTAGTCATGTGGAAAATCAAAGTTTGCATAGGTGAATAGGGTCATAGAAGTCAAGTAGTGGTGCAATATTATCCTAATCTTGAGGGATTTGGGGAAGAAAAATGACTGCATGAACACTTCAAGACAAATGCTCGCCATTGAGAAGAATTGAACATGATTCGTCACCACTAGGAGACAAATCTAATATTTTCTATTTTATCACAAGAGGGATTTTTTCTCAATGTGTGCCTATTATTCTCTTCCAACCAATGTCATACCATCTCCACAATCCTCATCTTATCCTCTCTATTAATTGCTTTCAAACTCAAATAGATCTTTCGCAAGTTAGAGCTCAAATTTTGCCAAACATGAGTGATTATGACCTCCCAGAAACCTTGATTTTACTAATATAAGTCTATCTAACTTGGTATAAAATGCCATTTTTTAAAGTGATGAATTGGTATCAAGCAACAAGTGGGTCAAGTTGTATTTCTAACCTTGCAAAAATAGTGAGTACTTCTATATATTTTATTGCTATAGTTTTGCTTAGGATTTCCATGTATTGCTCTTGATCTTTTTATTTTGTTTAGCAAGTTTGTATGAGGGACAAGCCACAAGTAAGTACCAATCAACAACTCATAGTCCTTACTTCATTTTAGAAATAATGCTTGTTAAGAAATGTAGCATGGTTGTCCCAAGGGTGCAAATATGTAAGTGTCCACTATTGTATAAATTGAAATGGCATGTTCAATGATGACACAAATCCCAAATAAGCCGAAATGCCATAAAATATGATGATGTGGAAGCCAATCCACATCTCCAAGGTAAAGTTCCACATGTCGAGCCTTTATAAACCTCCAATTGCCTTCTATATTTATTTTTTATCACTTGATGGTTCCTGTGCTTTTCTTTATTATAAGACCTTGGTGCTTCTTGTGTTTTTGCAAATTTGTCGTTTTTAAAGATGGTGAAAGAATTTTCACTTCATTATAGTACTATTGAGTTTGTTGTAGTATTCTCACTTTTGTCAAAGCAATTTTGTTATAGTCAAAGGTGGCAATTCATTTAAAGCATCAATAATTTTGTGTTATGCCAATTACATTCTATCAAGGCATTTTATATAAAATACTTAATCTAATTCATTATCAATAGTCCACAAAATTTTATTGTTGCAAGTAGACTTTGTCAAGTTTCTTCTTTAGACCATGCTTCAACCATTTTTCAATTCAGTTGCAATCATTTAGCCATTAATATTTTCTCATCATTCCAATAACCCTTTCTGGGCTTATCATTGCCCTAGAGAATTTCCCACAATCAAGTAACCAAAAGAGCGAGGAAGCCACCAAAAGGGATTTGATAGACAACTACTCATAACCCAGCTCTATACCTAAAGCATTATGCTCCAAGCATGAATTTATTTATGTTTATCTTTTATTAGTATAAATTCTTTTTATGTATTCTAGAATATTATGCTTTCTTATGTTTAATTATTGCGTTAATTAGTTAAAATTTGTAGGTGTAATTTAGATTTAGATTTATTGTTAATAATTTATCATTGATTTTGAAGAGGCTTCTTTATATTGACCATTGTTATGGCAAAGCAAATGCCATTGTTTTTTAAGAAAATAGTTTGTCTTGCATGTATCTTTCTTCTTGTACTTACATCATTGTAGTATAGTAAAAACATAGAGTGATCCAAAGGTTTGGGTTGGCTCAATTCATGATGCAAACCACATACTCCCTTCAAATGTCGTGTTTTCTTTATGATTACTTGCAATCAAATTTTATTGTTTTAAATAAAAATATATTAAGAACCTAAAGCATTAAAGCATATCATTCCATTTCATGAAAAAGATCTTCCATACAAAATTCTTAGGGAAAAATTTTGGGACATCTTAAAGAAATTTTTTTCTAGAGGATTCTCAAATCTTTCTCAATCGATTTATATAAGATAAATTCCTACAAAACATCTCGATAGAATTTATCTGCACTATGTTTGCTAGAAATTTTCATTCTGTATGTCCTAATTATTAATTGTCCAACAAAACAAAAGTCATTTTTATCTTAAGATTTAATTAATTATTTTCACATTTATAATTGTATTCCCAAAAACAAAACAAAATTGCTTTCAAACAATGTTTAGTTTCATCGAAAAGACTTTATTTTCTTGAAAATATTTTATTTTTTCTAAAAAGTGTTAAATTTCGCTTGCATTTTATAAGATAGTACATTCAATTAGTCATTTGCATTTAATTGATTGATTGTTTTAATTTAATTATTCATTAATAAAAATAAAATATTGCATGATCATTTGGTGATCAGTGTTTGCAAATAGAACTAAATTAGATCAGGTCTGTAGCTCATTATCTTTCATCTCCTTGGTTTTCTTGTTCATCCTGATGATGAATCATGGAGTGTGATTCGAAATGTTGATGTTAAAAATTGTCTTACACAATCGAATCCAGAAGCAATTACTAAATGTTAATATGGATTGTGGAAATCTGATAGCTCTAAATTAGATCTATTTATTTATTTTCAATAAAGAGATTAAGTTTATTTTGTCCATTACAAATCTATTAAATTTACTTTACTTTGCTTCCATTCAGATTAATTTATTTATTTCAATCAAAACATACAAAAATATAAAAATCCAAAATAAAACCATAGCCAAACCAAAAAGAAACACCCCACTTTTATAACATTCAATCACTTTTAGAAACACATTTCAATCAACAAATAAAAACATTCATTTTGAACAACTTCTACAACATCAATAAAAACTCAGAGTCACCACATACCTTGAGTAAAAGGTGTGAAGACAACTTGAGTGACATTTCAAAAATCTTCTCGTCTGATCACATCATATTTGCTTACATGATGTGGACTTCCACATTTTTATTATGTTTCCTTCCAAAAAGCTTATGAATTGCTGTCGTTTTGCAGTATCTTGGAGGCATAGACCATTGCTTGTAAAACATGAAAACATGGCTAGAATTTATGAAGCTGAAATAAATAATGAATTGTATATAATTGGTGAATGCCTTCTTTGAATCTCGGCTAGAAGTTAGAACCACTGAAGAGCCCACACCCCTTCTTCCACTAAAGGCTATAATGATGCTAAAAACAATTGTATATAATGTCTCCATTTTTTCTGATTGAGCAGCCATCGTAGGACCACCCCCAACATATGTAGTGCTCTGTGCTCGTAGTTTCTCAGGCACTATTGATTATGTTCTTTAACCATGTGCTTGGTGACCACTTCTTGTTGCATTGTATGCTCAAACTTTCTCATTCATAAATCAGTTCTCTCTATAGGAATGGTTGAATGGTTTGTATACATGAGACTATATTTGTGCAATGTGAATATAGGATACGAGATCACTCATTACTCTTGCAGAATCGCAATCTTGTAGTTCCAATAATTTTAAAATATGAAAGGCTGTTAAGGGAATAGTTTGATAGTTAGGATGTAGTGTTGTTTCAACATACACCCAGGTTCAAATCCTTGTTGGGTTATTGTGCTTGCGGCTTTACACCTTCGTTGGGCTGCTGAGATTACAGACTTGGACAAGCATTAATACTTGGACATGTGTTCGCAGGCTTTTACACACTCGTTGGGCTCCTGAGCTTGTGGACTTGGATGAGCATTAATGCTTGGGGATAAGGGCCCCTGTTGTGATCTCACCAGCTAGGCCTGGTTAATCTTTAGGATTTCATGAGGTGAGGACCCCATTAAATCACTCTAATTAATCAATAAAAAACCATGAAACCAGCCTTGCATTTCCAGATGCCTGCACATTTGATCATGCTGCAATTTTGGCCATGAAGCTCTGATAATAGAGTGGCCATATATTAGCCAAGGATTCCAGAATATAGTGATGAACCGCTTGATATGTATGATCTCCTCCCAAAATCTTGCTGAAAATGTCAACTTTTTCTTGAGGCAATGAAAATTGTATTGATTTTGTGTATGTTTCACTGTTTCTCACCAATAATCTCCACAGGAACATAACCCTTCCTTGAAATGATGGAAGCGATTAGCATCTCTCACAATGATTTCCCTCTCTACAAGCTTTGAAATGAATTTGGTTGCTTTATGGCAGTCAGCACAGACACGGAGATTCTTAAAAACACGAATGGGTGTCCCAGGTGATGAACTCATCAAACCAAATACAATCGCAAGTTTCTCACTATGGTGACCTACAGAATATTCTTTGTTCTCCTCCTCCATATCATGCAGCACAGAATTTGTCTCAGCCACATACCCTGCCTCTTTCATCTTTCCCGCCAAGCTCTCCATGTTTGCATAAATTTCGTCTGTTTGTGGGTGTGATATATCTCCTACAACAAAAGTGTGCACCTTGTTCTGGACAATAATCCAGCTGCTTCCAGGATCCTTTCCTATCCTCATTTTCTCCATCATACTACTCACATGTGCTCTATCATCCCACTTACCAAGTGAAGCATACATGTTTGAGAGGAGAACGTATGTTGAAGCATTATATGGTTCTAAATGAAGAAGATTTTTTGCTGCCCGTATTCCTAACTCTATATTGCTATATATTCTGCAGGCACTGAGCAAAGTTCGCCAAATTAAAGGATCAGAGGGAAGGGCAATCGAATTGATGAAGTGTTCTGCCTCATCTAGAAGCCCAGCACGGGCCAAAAGATCAACCATGCAAACATAGTGTTCTTGTCTGACTTCAATTCCATAATTAGAACCCATGGAATCAAAGTATTTACGCCCTTGCTCCACTAGCCCTGCATGGCTGCATGCAGAGAGAACACCAACAAAGGTGATATGGTCTGGATCTGTGCCTTCCTGCTTCATTTGTTCAAAGAATTTAAGGGCTTCCTTTCCTAGACCGTGCTGAGCACATCCTGTAATCATTGCATTCCATGAGACCACATTTCGTTTAGGCATTGCTTCAAAAACTTCTAATGCGTCCTCTATATTGCCGCACTTAGCATACATGTCAACAAGTGTACTTGCTGGAAATAAGTTGAGCTCATATCCAGATTTAATAACATGGGAATGGACTTGCCTTCCAAGTTCTAACGCGACTAAGCTTGCACATGCCCTGAGAGCATTAGCAAAAGTGAAGTTGTTTGGTTTCATGCCAACCCATAGCATCTCTTCAAAGAGTTGGAGAGCTTCTTGGTCAAGCCCATTCTGTGCATATCCTGTAATCATTGCCGTCCACAGCACCTCACTTCGTTTGTCCGTTCTATCAAACACTCTGCATGCATCCTCCATATTCTCACATTTAGCATACATGTCAACAAGGGCACTCAGCACAAAGACATCCAACTCAGAATCTGATTTGACAAGCATTGCATGGACTTGCTTGCCTTGTTCCAAACCACCTTCAATAGCACAAGCACCGAAAGCACTGGAAAAGGTGAATTGATTCACATTCACACCTTCCTTTAACATGTCTGCAAAAATATTAAGTGCTTCCTCCCCTTGCCCACACTGAACATAGCCTGCAATTAGAGAAATCTTTAAGGAATCCCAAATCGCAAATTTCAACAAGTTTAGAATTCTTGGAAAGTTTTTATCTAATACCGATTTCTCAAATTTTTAATTTATTTATATTTTAAAAGAATTTTTCCTATTTCTATAAGCCTACAAGATGGTACAGCCTTTTAAACAAATTCATCTATACCACCTATCAACTGCATTTACTCTGTTGGAAGCTTGTTTCTACAAATGTCCTACATTTGTTTGACTTTCCTGGTTTATGATCCCATGCATTCAGTTATAAAAGGAGATGGCTTTGTGATTTTGCCTGAAGTCCGTAAACCAGACATTTAAAAAGCTGATGTCTTTCACAAATTATTTCATTTAAGTTGTACAAGTTACAGGCTCTTTGTTCCCAAGGTGTCTTTGGGTGCGTTCATCTACCAGTATCACATTTAGTCTATGTGAACTAGCTCTTACTTTTTATAGTAATCGTTTTCCTTTCAAAGTGATTACTTTTATCAAGCGAGCTGGGTATTCTGGCTATCGATGATTTAATTTTATAATTCCAATTTTTACTTGTTTTAACAGCAAATATTTTCAATGACATCTGTATATTTCCTACACAAATAATTGAAGATAGATAGCGCTTTAAAGAATCTGAAAAAAAATGGTAAACACCTTTTCAAAATTAAATTCTCAAATTCCTAATCTTCTAGAACTACAAATGTTTTTCTGGTTTCATTTGATTGATGGCTGAAAAAAAAAAGCAAGCTCGCACATTAAAAAAATTATTGTTACATTGGAATTGAAGCGAAATCTCCATTTTCAAGTGACAACTAGGCCTAATACACGGAAAATTTTTAAAAGCAAGGAATCGAAGGATATTAAGCACCAAAAAGTTACCTACCTGCAATCATGGCTGTCCACAAAACTACATTTTGTTCAGCCATTTTGTCAAACACTTGTCTTGCATCATCAACTCTTCCACATTTAGCATACATATCCACCATAGCACTCCTTGCAAACACATTCAACTCGATCCCACTCTTCACAACAACACCATGAACCTGTCTACCCATTTCCACGTCATCCATTACAGAGCATGCCTTAAGAAGGCTCGTAATCGTATGATTCGTTTCTCTCAAATCCGCATTGCTCTCCTTTCTCATCTCACGAAAAACTTTCCAAGCCTCCACACCATACCCACTCTGCACATACCCAGTAATCATGGCGTTCCATGTCACCACACTGCGTTCAGCCATTCTGTCAAACACTTGACGTGCATCCAGTATACTTCCACACCTTGCATACATGTTGATCAGATTGTTGTATACAAAAATATCGGGTTCAAACCCACTTTCGATCATGTGCGAATGCAATATTTTTCCGTCTAAGAGACGTTTCATCTTTACGCATTCCTGTAAGAGATTTCCATACATGTTCGTATCTGCTTCACTCAATCTTACATTTTCATGTAGAAAATTTGTGGTATGAACAGAAAAATTGAAATCACGGATGTTTGAATTTTTATCTGTAAAATCTGTTGCAATGGCATTGCAACTGATAGACCTGCAAACTCTGAGGTTATGCTTTAGAATTTTGGCTAAGAAAAACCAAGACTTCTTCTGATAATAACTTGACGACAGCATAATTACTGCTAGAGATGTTTAGGGCAGAAAATGCGGCCATTAGAAGTATAAATTTTCTCATAATAAGGTTACCAAGAGAAAACAAATCTTCTGTGTACCGCCTACCATCAATACGCTTATTTTCAAGTTCAAAGCTCGCATCATTTTAGCTACTGGGGAAACTTACTGAACTCCAACTACAGTGCTCCATTCGGATGTTATATATGCTGATTTTTCAGTTACACATACAAAAAGAATTAGGTGTATTGAGTTTGAGGAGAAAGGAATTGTTAGATGTTCATAAGTTAAAGATGACAATGGAATACTAGAGCTTTGGATGTGAAGTTGGTTTTGCTAGGATTTTTGGTTTTTGGTTTTTTTTACTCTCACTTAGTTAATGTGGGAGTTTTAGTTCTTAATTTGGTTGTGATTTAATTCAGTAGTTGCTTTTGGTGTAAATGGTTTGATGTCTGTGAATAATGGTTCTTCCGATCAAGCAATCCTAAAATTTGTGTCAAAAGTATTTCACAAAGTATGCATTCTGAGATCTTTGTAGATGTGGTTTTACCCATTTCAAAATTTGATTTTGCATGTCAATGGTTAGAACATCATACTCTCATTGGTTATTTTGTTGGGAGGGTCCCTTCTAAAAGCATGCTACAGGATTGGGTTGCCAAATCATGGGCCTCTCATGGGATCTGTCTTGATAGGTTCGAAAACCTCACCAAAGGGTTTATTCTTTTCATTTTGTTAAAGTCAACAATGTTTAGGCTATTTTTCAACATGGAACATGCTATGTTTGGTTGTCTCTATTGGTTTTTCAGCCTTGGTCTCGAGACTTTTTCATTTTTGATGATAAGAAACTTTGCATGCCTATCTAGCTTGAGTTCTCGGGTCTTCCTTTCCCTTGTTGGCATTTTCTCCCAACTATATTGCTTCCTCCCTTAGGAGGGTCATTTGTGTTGAAGCCAACTGTTTTTATCATGCTTGGCCCCAGAATGAATCAGTGTTGAAATGGATTTATTTCATGATCTCAAAGATACAATCGATATTTAGATTGGAGGAATTTTTCACACTCACCGTGTGCTCTATTTGAATTTACCAAATACATGCTTCTTGTGTCAATCGTTGGAGCATAAAATTAAGGATTGTTTGTTGGCTATGTCGAGGGTTAAGATCCCTCCAAAGGTTCTTGATCCTCTGTAAGCTCCTAAGGTCTCTATACTAGTGGAGAAGTGGACTATACGGACTCACATGAAGAAGTTTTCCCCATCTAGTAATGTGTAAAGAAAACCCTTGGAGCCTGTTGCTATGCAACCACAACATGTTGATTCAGATCCTTCTTCGAAGAGGAAAGATAGCACCATTTCTATCAGCATTGAGGTTCATGTTCAACCAAAGTTTATGTCAACGCCTTAGCCGACCTCAATTCTCTTTTCGTAGTTGCAGAGTTTGTGTCACTCTCGCAACCCTTTTGGGCACACAAATCAAGGCGAGTTTATTTAAGAAAAATGAAGGAATGATATGCTAGTTTCCAAAAGGCTTTAGACTTCTTGCAAAATGATTGCTTCTCTCTAGAGGACAAGGATGATATGTAATATTTTTTGTCATGAATTTTCTATCATGGAATGTCTGATGTCTCATTAATCTCGCTAGGAAGTATTTTGTGTAAGATACTAGACATACTTATCCTAGTATTGATGTTTTGTATCTTCAAGAAGTTAAGATTGTTTCTTTCATGCTTTCTACTGCATGTCAGGTTATTTGGCCAATTCGCCTGATTTTTGCGTCCAATCGCGACATTGATCATGGAGGGGTTATCACCCTTCTTGTGCCACAAAGGCATTCTTATATGATTGACCATAGGTCTGATTAAACATGGCAACTTGTTTGGATCCTCATGTCAATCAAAAATCATTCTTTTGGGATCATTAATGTTTATGCTCCCAATTATGTTGTTGAGAGATCTATTCACTAGCAGTGGATTGTGGATTCCATGTCCTTTGCCGCTTGGTTATTGTGTGGAGACTTTAATATGGTTGAGGTGGCTTTTGATAAAGATGGGGCCTTGTCATTCCAATGGATAGTTGGTGACAAAGAGGCTTTTTACATGTGTAATAAATTGTGATGAAGGGTTACTCCTCTTACAAATCTAAACACACATTAACAATAGAGATATAAAGAGAAATTTCCAAAAAGAAACATTTGTTTTCTATTATCCTATGAAATGAGAACTACAACATTCAAAAAATTACATGCTACTTGACCACATGGGCTCAAATCATTACAAAGAAAATCAACTCTCTAAGAAAAACCCTACAATATGGAGCCACAATTTGTATTGATCGATCTGTCCCTCTATAAAGCTTGTTTTACCTCTTTATTTATCACTAATAACTGCCTTATAATAATCCTATACAGTGTAACTTTTCTTCTTTTTGACACCTAATGGTCCAACAATTCATTTTCCCACCTAGGTGGATTTTTCATTGGAACTTGAGTTTTGGTGGCATGACTTCTGGGAGCCATAACTTTGACTTAGGCGTCCAATTTTCTATCATAACATATCATTAGAAATACCATGAAGAGATCTACAACACCAAAAAATTTGAACATCTATTTGTCCATATTTCCATATTTATTTTTTTTTTTGTCGGGGGGGGGGGGGGCGCTTCTAAAGTTCTCAATTTCAACTTTGAAACTTCATTGGAGAAATTTCTCGAGATGAAAACTTTAATATCTTCCAAACAGTGTAGCATATCGAGATGATTCTTTCACCAATATTTTTGTTTTTAAAATTTTCTCCTTGGAGTTAGTTTTCATGTCCATACTAACCCGAATAGATTGACTTATTAAAAATAGCAAATGACTATTTTTTGCCATTTTAAGCTTTTGATTTTCCTACACCTTGTATGTGTCATGATGAGCTCCAAAACAAAAGGAAAATACAATATTTTTGGGTGATGGAAGATTGTCCTTACACCACTAAATGCTCTTGTATCAAATTGGATCTTTATGATCCCAACTCATCTACTACCACCCTCAAGTTGTTTAGCATATGTGGAGCAATTTTCGAGTAGGATATGACAGATTCCTCAAAGACTTGATCGTGTCATGATAAGAACAATATTTTTCTCTTTTGCTTCCCATCAAGATCTTCCAGTGATGCCTCTTCTTGAGGTCACCCTATCAGACAACTTTCCCATCAAGTTTAGTATTAATTGGCAAGTGGGTCTTCAATGGCCTTCCAAAACCTTTTTTTTTTAAACACTTATTTTCTTAGTTATCAACTCGTGTTAGCCCACATTCATAGCGTTTGGAACTTGGAGTGTCATCCTACTCAATAGTCTGGATGGATTACTTGTTGGAATCATGTTATTCAATGACCGTCTCGCTTTCTCTATATTTATGGTTGTCAATTGTCCATTTTCCACTAGCGAGCCTATGAGGCCACCACCTCAAATCTCTAACGTGCCATAGAGGCACTTTTTGCAAACTCGTTCTCTCCCAATTCGCAAGTCCGCATGCCCTAGCTTCGTTACCTAAAGTATATTGTTGATAATCACATGGCCAAAGAAGCCCAGATTAAGGTCAAATGCACTAGCTTAAAGTGGGTGACCAAGCCTCTAAGTAAATGTTTTTAGGCTTTCATTGCTTGTTATTCCACATTAGGCATAAACAGAATCAAGGATGGATAAAGAGTGCTCTCTAATCTATTAGATATTCTTAAGGCATTTGTTCACCATCATTAAAATGTTTTCACTACACATGAAGTATCTCCTGGGTGAGATCGTTCTCTTCAAATTGATCCATGTAGGCTTTTTGTGGCTCAAAACTCTTTTTGCAAGTAATTGCTCTCCTTGGAGGATCTGAAAGAGGTTTTTAGTTCCATGGTTGATGACAAAGCACCAAGATGTGATGGTTTTCCTTGTGAATTTTCTCCAAAGCCCTTTAAGCCTTGTGTGGGTTTCAACCTTCATAAGGTCTATTGGGAAGCCTTTCATAATAAGTCTTTAGGTAAATTAACCAATAAAGGAAACATCAATTCATACCTAAGCAAGGAGACCTTGAAGATATTTGCAACTGGAGGCCAATTATGTTGCTTAATGTCTCCTATAAGATCATTGTAAAATATTTGACTCTGAAGATTCATCATATGCTACCTCAAATTATTTCCCCTAAACAAACTTATTTAAACAAATCCAAGTTTATCTTAGATATCATCATTTCCATATGGGAAGGTATGGAATGGACTTGATGCTCTAAACAAGAAGCTATCTTTTGAAAATTGACTTCACTAAGGCTTACAACTACATAGAATATATAGTGCCCTACCAAGGAAGCCTTGAGGATAAGAACTAAATACACACAAGAATGCATATAATTTTTTTTTTGAAGTGATTAATTGTAACATATGCATCATAAATAAGTACTAGAGTGCAACCTCAAGATTAGGTCTACTTGTTGATAAAAGAAACTGCTCAAGCAAAAGACATAACATCTGAAACTATAATTGATCAAGAGGGAAGGTCTTCAAAACCCTTAGACAAGACTCAAAGAAACCTTTGAGGGTTCAAAGATGTCACTAGATTTGTAACACAATTAAAATGAAGTCAAACTAAGCTCACAGGAACCCAAAAACCCTAATAGACTCAACTGAAGGACACAAACACCTAGAAGGGACACTTACATACTTGGAGGACACTAGTATGCCACACTAATTTACTCAAGTTTCACTATTGTCCTTCAAACTAGTATACATGTGTTGCCATCTTCTAAGACGCACATTTGTCTTAACTAGTGAGCTTCCGGGTTGGACATATTGGACATATTGGACCCTTAAACACCCCAAACCCCTTGGTGAAGATAAAATACTAATACAACACTTGAATCAAGAAAATTTGATGAAAAGGTGTGGAGACAAGAGATGCAAAGTGTCTTTGGGTCACTAGGTGACATCTACAAGACTTATTGTGAATTAGGTGGGCCCTAAACGTATTTAATCCACCCTAAACTTCCATAAACCATTACCAACACTCTTAGGGATGTCCAAGATACCTTAACACCATATTAGGACACCTTGGGACACATCTCAAATAGTCTTAAATGAGTCTAGAATGACTCCAAACTTCTTTAAATTGCACTAGAATGGATAGGAATGTATGAAAACATTGAGAGGTGACTAAATCACTCTCCAAGTATATTCAAGAATAAATAAGATTCATTTTAGGGCACTAATTGAAGTGCTCCTACAACTTGTCCATAATATATTAAGAGTTGTTAAACTTATAATGCCATTGTTTGTGACCGATTCCAACATTGGTGCACATAAAGCAACACTAATCCATAACAATATGTTTCAATTACATCAAGCTACTCTTGGAGTGTTCATTATACATATAATCAATGTTTATAATGCTAAAATAAATATACATAAGTACTTCACAAGGAAGGATCAAGAACAAGAAGTAGATGAAGAGAGATGGAGATATATGCTCTTGAATCCAATCTTCGAATCCAAGTCCATTAGTCTCCAATGGTGGTTTGCAATGCCACTTGACCATGTGGAACACATAGATCCACCCCCCATGATTGTGGAGATAGGCGCACGACCCAAACACTCAAGCAAGAAGGCATAAGGGATAAAGTTTACATGAAAACCAACACGAAGTAAATACTCACCATGAACAACACATAGCAACATACATCATAATGAAATATCAAAAGAAATATGCCAACAACAATACACTATCATCATCCTAGGGAAGCACCAAATAAGAAAAGGTGCCAAAGTTCTAATAAGCAACATCGAAGGAGAGGATGCATTCTCAAATAGAAAGACTAAAGAGAAGGAGGCACCCTCAATGAACAACATCAAATTTTCCTTAAAACATAATACCATAACGTAATTAAAAAAGAGAGAAACCAACAATAAATCTCTTAGGTGCTACTCAAACTACAAAAACCTAGATAATAGAGTGCTAGTGTAGGGAGTTTCATCATGTGTGCTTGAAGGGATGGCAACACACATAACCAAATAATCCTTTCATATTGACAAGGAAACTCAGTCATGCTACATCAAAACCCCATGGACATGTTGGAATTAGGGATCATTGAGAGAGGGGGTGAATCAGTGATCTACCGGTTTGCTTATTTTCAAACTTAACTTTAAACCACCAGAAGTATACACTTGAAACTAAAATGAAAAAACATAAAACAATCAACCACAAAATTATAACACCGGATTTTTATGTGGAAACCCAAATGGGAAAAACCACAGTGGGATTTGAAATATTATTCCACTATGGCCAGTAGAAAAATAATATTACAATATGGGAATGCATGGGCATTCAGGCACAATGCCTAGAGCTCATTTCTCAAATACAATAAGGGATACAACCCCGGAAGGCTCATTGCCTTACTGATTAATTACAATGATGAATTATAGAAAAATGAACTCCAAAATAACATCTACAATGCTTGGATGAGTTCTAGTTAAGTGCCAAATATACTGACTGAATCACCTATGTTGTTTTGCCTCGTTCACTGTCTTAGTTAGCTACTGGATCAATAATGCGCACGTGAAACTGCACCAAAACTGATTCTTGATCACTAGTAGCTCACATACAATCATATCATCCACCAAAAAGATCATCTACACCGGTCTTATATATCCACAATCACAAAATAGATCATTTACCATGCCAGCCTGCTAGTGTAACGTGTAGTCACATGTTGGCTTGACTAGATTACAAAGAATAAATGTGGATCACCAAAACAACAATTAAATGATGTTAATATGTTGACTCAATCAATTTATACATGATTCATAGCATCACAATCACCGGAAAGCTTCCAGACTAGAACTACTTTTTTCATCCTGAAATACTGGTTATCTGGCTACCAGTTAACACCTACTTCCGGTTAAGAAGAATTATGAGTACCGAATAGAATCTCCATGAAGAGTTGTCATCAATGAAAACCCTAAACCAATAATCAACCATCAGAAGTCACTGGATGGGTGTCAATTGCCAACAATCTCCCCCTTTGACATTGATGGCAACACTCGTGAAAAATGGCTAAGTGTTGAGCACTGTACACAGGATCAAAATAATTTCTAAGGCTCCCCCTTAGACAAAGAATTTTGAAGCTTGAAATTACACTCTTCTATACAGTACATTTTTCACCTTTTCTCTCCCCCTTTAACAATTCCAAAGATGGGGTGTTGTCCAAAGTTTATATACAGAGATACTTGCTGAAGATATTACAAATACTTGAAGATGTCAGTAAAAATGGTCTTCAAGGATCCTAGATGAGTGTCCCACTCACTCTTCAAGTTATCCAAAACTGTAATAAATGCATTAAATATGGTGGCATGAATCTCTACTTCCCTCAGATCGGATGACACAGGTTGAGCCATCACCTTAATCCAATCTACTTTATTGCTTAGCATGGTGTCCAACCGGGGGGCAATTAAGTTTCGGAGTTCACCAACTCTCCTCAAAATTCTGTCCTTGTCCACATTGAGACTTGAGATATGATCATTTAGAGCCAAAATTTGTCCTTCCATACTACTGGTTGGGGCTACATTAGGATCAAAGGATTGTGAAATACTAGCAAGTTTTCCCTGGCAAACACTTATTTGCTTGTCTATATCTACGATGAATTTAGGCAAAATTAGACAAGATTTATATAATTTACCACCTTCTGTCAGAGTATCTGAAATAACCTGCAGACCAATATTTAATCTCACCCTATCATCCTCAATCAACTTCTGGAATGTTTGCATCCTTACATCCTTAAATCTATCCAAAACTTGCTTAGTAGCAGACTTCTCTAAAGAATCACAACTGGTATTTACACTATTAATCAATTGAAACAATTTACTGGAGGGGCTAACATTAGAATCTAATGGTACATTCAGAGCCACCTTCTGCAAAATATTAACCAACATCAAAATGAGTTTTTTGTCTTCTGACTTAGAATTCACCAGATCTTGGCTAGCTTGGGCTTGAGTAGCAACTGTGAGCATTAGCTTCTCGGCAGGGGACATCCGTCGAAGGTTCAATGGACCATCTAGATTAATGGAGATTTGAGGTGGGGTCCTCGAGACTGCAGAAGTGTAAATTGTCGGATCAACAACTCTTTTCCCCTTGTCTACCTCTAGAACCTTTACCTCTGCACCCTCAGCTTCCTTCTTACCTTCTTCATCCCCTTTATCTTGTGCACCGGTGTTGCCACTTGGTGCAGTATCATCCTTTTGGATCTCAGCCTGACTCCTAAACTATCTACTACCGGAGGATTATCACTGGCCTCATCATCAAGATTTGTGTTTGCCTTGATCTTCTGTATGCCCCTTAGTTTGAGTTTCACCCTTCTGATCACCAAAAACACCTTTCTTTTCTTCCGGCTGAGAAGACTTAAATGCATCTTTGTACAAAGGATCATTTACAATTATTTTTCTCCATATATCTTATGTCTCCTTTATCACCTCTTCCACTCTCCCAATCATTAACTCGTTTACCCTAATTTTGCTTCTGAACTCTTTCTTGTTGGCTTCCTCAATGAGTCTTTTGACTTCATCATGGGTGATACAGGTGCAAACATTTATCAACTCTCTTTCTTTCATTTCTCTATCAATATTTCTAGTTGTTAGCCTCCTTGCATCAATAATATTATACAAATCCTTAGGGATACTATGCCCTAATTCAATCAAAGTTTTTCTAAAGTTATGCAAGTATAAAACTACAAAATCTTCAACCTTTCTCTGATCTCCCTCATCTAGATGCTCATAATAAGCTCCAAGTTTCTTCAAGTTCCCATCAATAATTATTTCATCTATTAGTTGGTCTATTGACAATGGAGGAACAATTGTGTATTTACCTTGCAAATTGCTGGATTCAAGGTGGGTCAACTTGGAATTTTCACTTCAGAATATACCTGCAACTTGTTAGTTTTCAATAATAATCAAGATAAAAGCTACAAGAACTCCGAATTTAACCAATGAAACAAATAAAGGAGTACAAAACTTGAAAGCTTATACCTTTATCCTATTGTCTCATTGTGTTCTATCACCATTTGAACTTGGTTGCATATGTTTTTCTCTCAGACATGCACTGTGGTTGCTTCCAAGATGACAATGATGAACAAACTGATAACTAGATGTTGACATGATGAGCTAAATTATTATTCAAAAGCTATATGAAAATGATTAAGCTAAAACTCATGGATGCAAGATATCTATTAGATGACTATTATCTCTAAAAATGCTTACGAAATGCCTTTTTATAGATTTTCATGAGCAAAAATCCCTTATGGTAGAGATCAACGGTTGAGATCGAATCTTGTAGATTGGATGGCTATGAAAATATTGGTTGGAATGTGAGAGATAAAAGGGGAAAATGTTCCTCCTATACATGTAGGATGGAAGAAAAGGTGGGAGGAGAAGCCAAGTGTTAGAAGGCTCACCTTGACTGGAGTTGAAGACTTGAGGGAATGTAGGATGGTTGGAGAAGATTTAGGGATATGAGGACAAGTGGACTCAACTCCTTCCAAAGATGTAGGAAGTTTGGAGAGGATATAGAATTGGTTAAGAAATGTGTGTGTGTACACATTATTTCATTAAAGAGATGGAAGTTGAAGATATGTGATCAATTAATATTTAAAAATATTAATATCATTAGCCACATAGTTGATGAGTTGGCAAAAGAGGAAGTGATGTGGAGATGAGATGAGTTGGATTTAGAGGTTAAATAATTAAGAAATTATTTAATTGATGAGACTATAGAAGAATTGGATAGGGGATGATTAAATATTAGATATTTAATTGAATTAGTTTAAAGAAATGGGTAATGAATTAATTAATAATTTTTTTCAATTTAATTATTTAATAGAAGAATAAACATTAAATAAATAATAAATATTCATTTAATTATTCAAAGCCAATTTTGAGTGTATCCATTTTACCCCTCTTTGAAATATTGTTGGAACAACATTGTTTCAAAGAAAATCAAGTCTCGATATTGCGCCTGTCGGTGATGAAATGTTGATTGCGTGCCCCCTCAGGAGATTAATCATGAAATGTTGAAAAAGAAATTTGGGTTGAGCGATGAATCTCACAATAAAATTATGAAAAGATTTGATTAAAAAACCTTGCAAATAAATTTATTTTGAAAAAAATAAACTTACCACTCTCCTCTATTAATAAAAATGAATTACCCTTCTAATAAATCAAAAAGGTAATTATATAATTCACCTTGGGCCCATTTTGACTTCATTTGCAATTTGTCTTTTGGAGAAATTTGAGGAGAGCTGACTTGGAGTGTTGAGCTGGCAGGATGGTGGTCCCTTACGAGCAACATCGATTCGAGAGAGTTCGCAGATATTAGAGACCCATAGTGTATGGACCCCCGGTAGGTACCCATATTTTGCCTTGTTGTACATTTTTTTCTCGTGATTTTCGCTTGCTTTAGGTTAATTTTGAAATTTTCTGATTTTTTCGATTTCAGACCTTTTTTTGTTGCGCATTTGTTTGATGTTTTAGTGCATTTACCTATTTTGTTAGCACATCCATTTTGTTCACACATATGCATTGAATTTTCACGTCCTTTTTGGTTGCACATATACATGTTATTATGCATTTTCTATGTTTGGTTGCACTTTTGTGCATGTTAGTAGCACATTTACCCTATTTCACGCTTTTGATAAATGCGGTCGTACATTCATGTTTTGCCTTAGCGCATTTGTTGATAGTAGGGCATTTTTGATGTTTTGAGATGTCAAAGTCAATTTGATTGATGATGATTTGATGATTTCAATTTGATGTTGATATAGATAGATGAATTTGATTGTATTTGATGATAGATAACCATGATTGATGGTTTTAGATTGGATAGGATCTCTAAGAGGTTATTTTAGTCTCTGATGAAGAGCTGATAGATAGATTAATCCATTTTGATTATAGATTGATAAATTGATTTGCTAATAGATAGGATAGATGATTGACTTAGACAAGTTTCTCTAATTAAACAGGAGAAGTTAGATGTTCTCCAGTGTTGGGAGAAACTCTCGTCGATGCATCACTTAGTACCTAAGTTGAGCGCAACACATTTGAGACACATAGATCAGTGCGGTTTATGACATCTCTTGTACATCCCTGATATCAGGATGAACATGGGATTATTGATAGCTTTGGCAGAGAGGTGGCACAACGATCACAATATTTTTCATTTGCCAACCTGCGAGATTAGTGTTACCCTTGAGGATGTTTATAGGATTCTCCATATTTTGATTGTTGGTGAGCTCGTCTATTATGATTATCATGAGATGGGAGGGACTGCAACATTAAGGACTGTTTTTGGTGATGAGTCTATTGATGGTCCAGAGGTTAGATGGGAGGATATGTTGATGCATTATGACACTCGCCCTTGTGTTTTGGTTGGATTAGTTAGCGGGTTTCTCATCCCAGATAGGAGATCTCGAGGATTGGCAATTGGTTGGGGCAGGATCCTTCAGAGCACGATGGAGCATAAGATGAGATTTGATTGGGGAGTTTGTATGTTTTCTCATTTATACCATGATCTTCATCAGGTTGTTTATGATGGTGTAGCCAGTTTGTCTTCTAATTGTACTCTCTTACAGATATGGTGCTGGGAGCACATAGCCATCACTCGGCCAGTTCATGATCAAGTTCGAGGAGATGGTCAACCATATGTGTACCTATACCATGGCATACTTACCCAACACAAGCTGGATAAGCTTGAGTACTGGCGATGGGTGTTAGACATGATGGATTCAGTTGTTTGGCGACCATATGTTGATTGTGAGCCATGGTTTAATGATGCTCAGTCATTACCTATGATCATGCAGAGTAGGTATTTGATTTGTCATATTCCATTTATTGTTGAGAGGTAGCTTATTTAGTGGATATACAGGCAGTTCGGCAGGCCATAGGGTATGGCACAGGGTGTCACCTTGTATGCTTGATCATATAAGGACAACGAGATTGGGGGCCTTCTCTTTTATTTGATGCAGCATATGCAAAGTTCTTAGTCATGCCACTTGTTCCTTATGATCTGAGACCACATATATTGGATGTTGGCACTACTGAGGAGTATGCTAGATACCTGGCAACACATCCTTTTCCTTTCATCACAGATCTTGCAGATCCTCCACCCATCTCAGGAGATGAGGATGAGGACTCTGATGACCCTCGAGTGAGGAGGAGACAAAGATGCGAGAGAGTAGCTTGGGGAGTAGGAGAAGATGAGGGGGATGACGACCAAGGAGGGAGGAGAGGAGGACGAGCCAGAGTCTAAGGAGGACCTTTTGGTTGGATTCAAAGAGGTCTTCCACCACCTGTTGGAGGCAGGGATGTAAGGCAAGGTGGACCATTATTACTCGGTCCAGGTAGAGGTGGCAAGAGATTTGGAGATCGAGGGACTAGGGTGGATAGAGGTCGGAGGAGAGGCTCAGATAGAGGGAGAGGTGCACCGATTGACTTTCGTCATATTGCTCCTGATCCATGTGTTTTAGCTACACATGGCAGATTTGATGAGGAGGATTCTAAGGATGATGTGCCATTGATTAGACGTAGGATTACTCAAATATAATAGGCTGATGCCCCACCATGTGGACACAAAGCATAGGGATAGGTGGGCGGGGATGGAGAGGATGAGACAATACAGCAGGATGTGCCAGAGGCTCATGATCAGAATGAGATGGGTCAGCTTAGAGCACAGGTTGCATAGCTCACAGCTCAGGTTCAGGCTCTTACTCTTGAGAGGGACACTGCTAGACATGAGGGGGAGATTGCTATTGAGTGGTATGGACATGTAGAGAGCATGCTTCAACATATTCAGCAGGTTGGCTTAGGTTCTCTCTCAGCTGATACAGTTAGATCCTTGATTTGTGTTGGGAAGGAGATTTCACATTGGCATGGGTTATATGAGAGTGTGGTTCCTCCCAGTTAGAGAGCTAGCAGTTATGTCTCCACACAATGATTGGGTAGGCAAGGTCAGACAAAGAGTGGTGGAGTCATGGGACCACCTTGTTGAGATAGAGATCCCTGATGGTATGATGAAAGAATAAGTATCTAGTAGAATACTGAGAGGGGGGGGGTGAATCAATATATTGAAAAACTGATATAAAGTTCCCAAACTCAAACTCAATCACACAAAGTAAACATATCTCAGTCAAGATCAATATTCATAAGAATACTTGACATTAACCGATTTAACTGTTATGACAACTTAACTGTAAACATCAGCAATGCTTAATCATAACTCAACATACTCATCTCTCAATGCTTCTAGTTACCATGCCTTATCATAAGTTAATCAAATCAACAAATAAGATCATAACCAAAAAAACATTCACCACTTGACACAAATGTTTATACGTGGAAAACCCAAATAGGTAAAAACCACAGTGAGATGAGACTCACAAGGATAGATATTTGAACTCTTCTGAAGTTCGCCCTGTTAGGAGCCCAGCCTGTTAAAGCTTTACAATAAGTCTTGTTAAGAACTAATTCCAGTTAGGAATCACCCAGTTAAGGGATTTACAAATATGCCTTGATGAAAAGCACAATACCCTGTTAGGAGTAACCTCGCTGGAGGATTTAAGAATCCAAGCTAATGGACCACCTTGTGAGAGGATTTAATGAGTAACCAAGCTTGTTAGAGCTTACTCGGTTAAGGGATTTCTCTTCTGCTGTAATTGTTAGAAAACAACAGGTTTTCTTGATCTATTTGAATAACACTACATTTGTTTGATTAGATCCTTTTAAGCTTCAACCTGCCGTCACTCAAAGTGCAGATCCATTCATTGGTTAGGCAATAACACATTTCAATAGGTTTCTATCAATCTTGCCAACAACCTTTACAAACAACTTCATCGACCTTAAATATAAATAAATTAGGTCGGTAACACAACAAAAACCTAATTCTCATCATCGAGATTACAAACAAGTTGGTACAATCTTGACCATTAGAAAGCATGACAATCTCTTCACATTCTTCAACAAAATTCCAACCACTCCATGATCACCATTTCATCGAACTTTGTAACTCATCACGCACTGTGCATTAGATGCAATTCACTTTGCTCCTTCCCTAGACAATAACCAAACACACCAAAACAATTTGAATTTATCCTCATACAATGATCACACATGTCTCCATCATTACCGCTCATCAGATAATAAACCAACAAACTTGATCGGTTAGGTTTTAATAGCTGACAGGGTTTACCGGTTATATTGCATAGAAAGGTTTAACCCTTATACTGGTTTACCGGTTAAACTCACAAACTTTACATACTGGTTTACAACATCTTCCACAAATCTCTTCTTATCGGTTACTAGCTAATATCAAAAACAACAATATCAGCAATAACATGAATACCATTACTGGTTCAATTGACATCAATGACAACATATCTTTAATGCAATCTCTATGCAAAATGCCAACAAACTCAAAATGCCAACAATCTCCCCCTTTGGTATTGATGGCAATACAAATATCAACGCCTCTGATTGTTGTTGAGATGGGTGAATAGGAATCCTAATTTACATTACCAAGTATTCACCTTGCTCTGTCTGTCTTCAGCCTGCCGCTGGTTCACCTAATCAGACACATAATTCTTCTCCTCAATCACATAATTATGTTGGCATTATAACAAACAAGAAGAAGGTTGGCATTCCAATTACAATGAGAGATTGTTGGCATTTCAATAAGGATATTGAGAAGGTTGTTGATGACTATGGATATAACCGATTAAGGATGATTACTGTCTTAATATTATTATTTTGTCATTGATGTCAAGAAATTAATTTTCTAATTCAGTATGATATTGCCATATCTTAAGAAGTATGATTTGATGAGTATAAAGATGTCGGTAAAAGACACAGAAAGAATATGATGAATAAGGGGATAAGTTATTCAATGGGCAACTATTACCGAGTTAGACAATGATGAGATCATGATGTTTAGATTGTTTTGATATCCTACATATGCTATTTTTTGAAAGGTTAATACTATACTATGTTACCGAGTAAAGAACCTAGTCGGTAAACCCTAAGGAACCTAGTCGGTAAACCCTAAGGTTATCGCTATCGATTAATGAAGGCAGAATGTCTACCGAGTGAAGTTTAGTATTTACCGAGTTACAACCGAGCTATAATAGAATGCATTAAATGTTTACATGTGATATTTAATGAAGGAAGCTGATGAGCTGGAGCAGATTAAATGATTGGTAAGCCGTGTATGAAGATTGTTAAATAATCTATGGTAAAGAAAGATCGGCAGGAAGATCTACAGCTTAGATTGAACCGCAATACCCTAACACAAGTTCCAAGGTGAAAATGCAAGTTCCAAGGCAGGGTAAAACGTTTTCAAATCGAAGGATACATTGAACCTGGACAAGATTGAAGATCTGATGGCTATGATTGATCATGGGAAATGTGATCTAGGAGATTAAGCGGTTGGAAGATTGTTTATAAATAGGAAACTGTTGATAAACAATGTATGCGGGCAAGTGTATGCACAGGGATGTTACATAGTGATTACCAAGCACAGAAGCTTGAAGACCTATTTTGATAATAGAGTATAGAGCCCAACAGAGGGACAAGATAAGTCCTATGAATTGATTGTATTGAGCAAATAAGAATCTGCTTAAGCATTTTTAGATGTGAAGTTGCAGACATATTTTCATTACTGTTATTTTGAGAAGTAACAGAAAATCTCTTAACCGAGTGGACTTAACAGTCTTATTTGTAAAATCCTCTAGCAAGGTGACATTCTTATTGAGTGTTTGAAATCCTTTAACAAGGTCACTTCTAACAAGGTGAAGATCCTAACAGATTTGAGGGAAATCCCTTAACCGGGTCACATCTAGCAATGTGTTTGTAATCTTTAACAGGATTCACTTTTAACCGAGCATACTCTAGAAGAGTATATTTCTTAGTGGGTCCGAAATCCCACAGTGGTTTTTCCCTATTTGGGTTTCTACGTTAAATCTGGTGTTATATGTTTGTGATCTTATCTATTTATGGATCTGCATGCATTATTGTTTTTCTGATAAGGTTATCGAGGTTGAATTTGTTGTTTTTATTGAAGACTAAGTTTGAATGATTCACCCCCCCCTCTCATATTGTTAGCTTGGCATCTGTACTAATCATATTTAGTATCAGAACTGTCAAATTCTTCTCCCCCTTTGACAACAATGCCAAAGTGAAAGTAAAAACATGTAATTCTGCTCTCACTGTGCATCAACATCATACTGTAACTTGATGCTCCCCCTGTGGAATACATCCATTTCTTCATCAATCCATGTAAGATTCTACAAGTAATTCAAGGACTGATGCAATCAACATCATTCTCAACTAACTTCATGAAGAGGGACAACCCCCAATTGACTTCTAAGATACTCGAAAGTGGTCTTAGGCAGAGGTTTGATAAAGATATCTGCAAGCTGCTCCTTGGTAGAAACATGCTCCAAGATAACATCTTTACTTTGAACTTTTTCCCTCAAGAAGTGATACTTCAATTCAATGTGCTTAGTCCTTGCATGCAAAACAAGATTTTTTGAAATGTTTATTGCACTTGTATTATCACACAAAATCTTTATTGGTTCAAAGATTTCCATCTTCAAACCTTCCAAAACGTGCCTCATCCACATAGCTTGTGTGCAATTCATATAAGTTGCTACATACTCAGCTTCAACTATATATTGTGAAGTACAACTCTACTTTTTACTACTCCATGAGACTAGCCTTCCTCCTAGAAAGAATGCTCCACCGGTAGTACTCTTTTGGTCATCAATATTTCCTGCCCAATCAGCATCTGTGTGTGCTTTCAAATCAAAATTTCCACCATATGGATACCATAACCCATAGTCAATAGTACCTTTCAGATATCTAAAAATTCTCTTGGTTGTCATCATATGTGCCTCCTTTGGATTCTTCTAAAATATGGCAACGATAACAACTGCATGGGCAATATCCGATCAACTTTGAACAACATAGTGTAATTCATATATTGCAATAACTTGAGACCAAAAACTGAGACCATCATTCCCAGTAATCGCGAAGCTGTTCCTTCTTCTGTGTACATTGATCCTGAGTCATTAAAACCTTCAACATCAAAACAAGGTGAACTTAAGGGCAAATTCTAGGACAAGGGCATGGGTGAATATTCTTTGAATCACCAATCATTGACCTGTATTCTTTTTCATCTATAGACTTAGATGCGTCTTCCTTGGACAATTTACAACCTGTAACCATTGGGGTTCCAACTGGTTTACAGTCACTCATACCGAAAATCTTCAAAACCTCTTTCATGTACTTGGATTGAGTAATGAAAATACCATTCTTCATCTGTTGTATCTGTAAGCCTATGGAATTTTTTATTTCCCCTACTAATGACATCTCAAATTCATTCTTCATTTCAACTACAAAACAATTACTCATGTCATCATTACCTCCAAATATAATGTCATCAACAAATACTTCACTGACCAGTATTTCATCTCCTTCAGACTTGAGATAAATTTTGTTGTCATCACTTGTTCTAGAAAATCCTATCTTCATTAGATGAGTATTAAGCCGTTCATATAAGCCGTTCATACCATGCTCTAGGTGCCTGCTTCAATCCATACAAAGATTTATGCAATTTTCATACCATGTCTTCCTTTTCTGTCAATGCATAACCATCATGCTACTCTATATAGACCTCTTCGTCCAGTATCCCATTCAAGAATGTAGACTTAACATCCATCTAGTATACCTTGAACTTCTTATGAGCTGCAAATGCAAGTAATGTTCTGAAACCTTTTAGTCTTGCTACTGGTGCAAAAGTTTCTCCATAATCTTCTCCTTCTTCTTGCGCATAACCTTTTCATACTAATTTTGCCTTGTTTCTAACTACAACACCATCTTCATTTAACTTGTTTTTGAACACCCATTTAGTACCTATAACATTCATGTTTACTAGTCGGGGCACCAGGGTCCAAGTGTTGTTCTTCTCAATTTGATCCAACTCCTCCTCCATAGCTTTCACCCAATGATCATCACCAAATGCCTCCTTAGAACTTATAGGTCCAAAGGTGGAGATCATGCAAGAGTTCTCTCTTATTCTCCTTCTAGTTAGTACACCGACATCCTTATCTCCAATTATCTGTTCAAGACTGTGATTCAGTCTCACATACCTAGGAATAACATGATCATTCTCTCCAGGTTCAACTTCTTCATTATCATCTTCTTCTGAATTTATTTGTTTTGGTTGAACAAGTACATCAGGATTTGCTTTACCAGTTTCTGATTTAACAGTTTCAGGTTCCAAAATCAAAATGCAAGGATCTTCATCCTTCTTCTCAGATTTGGTTATATCTGAAACTTCAGGACATTCATCTACAAGAACATCAGCACTCTCAACACTTTTCTGTGTCCGGTTGTTGAAGCATTTATAGGCCTTACTCTTGGTGGAATAGCTAAGAAATATGCCTTCATCACTCTTAGCTTCAAACTTGCTTATGTAATCGCCTCTTTTAATAAAACATTTGCTTCCAAATATCTTAAAATAGATATCATCAGGTGATCTCCCATACCAGTATTCATATGGGGTCTTGTCCTTACCTCTTTTCACCAGAACTCGGTTCATTGTGTAGACAGTTGTACTTACAACTTCTTTCCAAAATGTTTTTGCTACACCTCCTTGTATCAACATAGTCCTAGCAGATTCAACCACTGACCGGTTGTTTCTCTATGCTATACCATTCTGTTGTGGTGTCCTTGGTGCAGACAGTTGCGGCTTCATACCATTATCATCACAATACTTAGTGAACTCTGCAAAAGTGAATTCACCACCTTGATCTGTTCTCAGACATTTTATTTTTTTTGCCACTCTCTTTCTCAACTAAGGCTCTAAATGCTTTGAATTTCCCAAAATCTTCATTCTTATCCTTCAAGAATGTGACCCACATCATCCTTGAACAATCATGAGTGAATATCATGAAATATCTGTCACCTTGAATGCTTCTTGTTCTTATTGGTCCACATAGATCTGTATGAACCAAATCTAACAAGTGATCTACTGAGAAGGACTTACTCTTGAAAATTGAAGAAGTTATCTTTCCTAATTGACATTCTTTACAAAGAGCATTAACTAGTTTGTCTAGTTGAGGCAGAGCGCTTACTATCTTAGACTTGCTTACTTTAACAATATTGTCAAAATTTATATGACAAAATCTCCTATGCCAAAGCTAGCTATCATCTATTTTTGCAATCAAATAGTTGCTAAATTTAGGATTAAGATGAAATAGATTACCTCTGGTCTGTTTCTTGGTTGCAATCAATTCACCTTTGTTGTCAAAGATTTTTCTCATACCATTTCTAAATTCCAGTGGGTATCCTCTATCATTAAGTTGTGCCACACTTAAAAGATTGTGCTTTAGGCCTTCAACCCAATAGACATTGTCAGCAGTGCTCTTCCCATTAAGAGAAATAACTCCCTTACCTTTAACCATATAGGGTGAGTCATTGCCAAATCTGACAACACTGCCATCAAATTCCTTGAAGGAAAGAAATTTGGTCCAATCACCGGTCATGTGATGTGAACAACCACTATCAATGATCCAATCATCAGAGTTATCCATTCTGGATACTAGTGCCTTCTGATCTGATATTTCTTCCTTAATAGATACAAACTCAATATCTTCACTAGCATCATCATCAGATTCTTCATCAGTAATACTACCTTCAATAGCTACAAGACAATCTCTCTTGCCTTTACCCTTATACTTTTTAAATTTGTCTCTCTTGTATTCATTTTCACCATTAGGGCAATTAGCTGCTATATGACCAATCTTGTTGCATGCAAAACATTTTAAAGGTAGCTTACCTCTATATTTACCAGTGCCTCTAGGCAGTCATTTTCCCAACAATGCTTCAAGTTCCACTAATCTGTCTTCATCATCAACATCTCCGTATGATCTAGATTCATAGCTATGATTGGTATCTCTTCTTTTCACAGATGGGTTAGAGACAGAAGCTCTGAATGTAGATTCTAATTTTTGTACACTATAGCCATTTAGTTCAAAAGCAGTAAGTTTCCCAATAATAGAGTCAAGAGTTACCTTTGTCTTGACAATGGATTTCAGCTCCTGAATAGCTACAACTTGGATAGCATAGACCGGTAGCAGGGTTCTCAGTACCTTACTGATTACTGTGCTATCTTCCACTTTCCCTCCTGCACTCTTTATCTCACCAACTATCTCTTTAATCCTTTGGCCATACTGCTGGATATTCTCACCTTCAGACATTCTCATGTCATCAAACTTTCCTCTTAAACTCTCCTCTTTGGCAATCTTAACATGTTCATCACTGCTATAAATCTCTTCAAGTTTTTTCCATACTTCATGTGCAGTTCAAGACCATGAACATCTACCTATTCAACATCAGACAGAGAACTACTACTAGCCTCTAATGCTTGGTGTTTTTCTTGTTGTTCTTTCTTCTGATCATTAGTTAGGATTCCAGTAGGTGTAATATACTTAGTTCCTATATGATCCCAATATTGACTACCAAGACTCTTAATGCAAATCTTCATTCTGTCACTCCATATTCTATAGTTATCTTTATTGAACTTCAAACCTTCTTTCTTCATCATGATCTACAAGATCTTTTCCTCAAGATGTTAGGATTTTAGATTAAAGAGGACCTAAGATGCTCTGATACCAATTGATGGTATAATGAAAGAATAAGTATCCAGTAGAATACTGAGAGGGGGGGGGGGTGAATCTATATATTGAAAAACTGATATAAAGTTCCCAAACTCATACTCAGTCACACAAAGTAAACATATCTCAGTCAATATCAATATTCTTAAGAATACTTGACATCAACCGGTTTAACTGTCATGTCAACTTAAAAGTAAACAACTTCAATCTTGTAAACATCAGCAAAGCTTAATTATAACTCAACATATTTATCTCTCAATGCTTCTACTTACCATGCCTTATCAGAAGTTAATCAAATCAACAAATAAGATCATAACCACAAAAAACATTCACCACTTGACACAAATGTTTATACGTGGAAAACCCAAATAGGTCAAAACCATGGTGAGATGAGACTCACAAGGATAGTTATCTGAACTCTTTTGAAGTTCGCCTTGTTAGGAGCCAAGCCTGTTAAAACTTTGCAATAAGTCCTGTTAAGAACTAATTCCGGTTAGGAATCACCCAGTTAAGGATTTACAAATATGCCTTGATGAAAAGAACAATATCCCGTTAGGAGTAATGTCGATGGAGGATTTAAGAATCCAAGCTAATGGACCACCTTGTTAGAGGATTTAATGAGTAACCAAGCTTGTTAGAGCTTACCCAGTTAAGGGATTTCTCTTCTGCTGTAATTGTTAGAAAACAACAGGTTTTCTTGATCTGTCTGAATAGCACTAGATTTTCTTGATCAGATCCTTTTAAGCTTCAATCTGCCTTCACTCAAAGTGCAGATCCATTCACTAGTTAGGCAACAACACACTTCAACAGGTTTCTATCAATCTTGCCAACAACCTTTACAAACAACTTCATCGACCTTAAATACAAATCAATTAGGTCGGTAACACAACAAAAACCTAATTCTCATCATCGAGATTACAAACAAGTCGGTACAATCTTGATTGTTAGAAATCATGACAATCTCTTCACATTCTTCAAGAAAATTCCAACTGCTCCATGATCACCGCTTCATCGGACTTTGTAACTCATCATGTGTTGTGCATTAGATGCAATCCACTTTTCTCCTTCCCTAGACAATAACCAAACACTCCAAAACAATTTAAATTTATCCTTATATAATGATCACACGTGTTTCCATCATTACTGCTCATCAGATAACAAACCAACAAACTTGATCGGTTAGGGTTTAACAGCTGATAGGGTTTACCAGTTACATTACATAGAAAGGTTTAACCCTTTACACCAGTTTACCAGTTCAACTCACAAAGTTTACATACCAGATTACAACATCTTCCACAAAGCTCTTCTTATCGGTTACTAGCCAATATCAAAAACAACAATATCAACAATAACATGAATACCATTACCAGTTCAATTGGCATCAATGACAACATATCATTAATGCAATCTCTATGCAAAATGCCAACAATCTCGATCCTGGGGCAGGACCCTTAGGTGGGGCACAACCTACTTGATAGAGATAGATAGATTCTGGTGGCAGTGCCACATGATTTGAGACTTGACTGTATCCTTGATGTTGTATAATAGGACTTTTGTACGTTCTTTATTATTTTTGTTGATATCATTGTACACTTGGACATTGTTACGATTTATGATGATATGCAAACATGGACTCTATATGATGCTACTCTATGATGGTTAGTTTTTTATTCATGCATGCTTATGTGATGATAATTTTATACTTGATGATCTATATGATGATGTTTCTTTATGCCATGCACTATATGATGATGATTCTATACTTGATTTTCTTTTTTGATGTATGCATTGATGATGACGACATTTTTCTATGATATGATTTAATTTATGAGATGCTTATAATAATACTATGATGAGATGCTTTGTAATATACATGTGATACCTATTGATGATGTATATGTATATGATGATATAGGTGATGTGTATAGATGATATAATGATATAGATGAAATGGTATTTATAAAATGATAAAAATGATACTAAATGCTTATAATGATGATATGATGAAAGGTTGCAAATGCAAACGAACCTAAATGATTAATAAAACAAACCTAATGGATTAATGTACCTAGTATAATTAATAATTATTGATGATCTAATGAAATGCACCTAATGCAATAAATGCAAATGGATCTAAATGAATGAATACAAATGATCCTAATATGATTAAATGCAATTTTTTTTTGTCCAAGTATACTCAATCATTATTTCAACTGGTTATACTAAATGTTGATGAATGCTTATAATGCAAATGAAATTGCAAAGACTTAAATGATATTACCATCTTTTCAATGTTTTGGAACAATGCTTAAATTCATCATTGAGCTTTTAAAATGTTGTAAGAAAATACAAACATCTTGATATAACGATTCAAGATGACCTAAGTACTTCTTACGTGGATTTTGATATAGCAAGTTAATACAAGCATCTAGGTACAATGAGCCAAGATGACCTGAGTATTTCTTGCATAACAAACAAGGATTATCCCCTTTCATATATGACTCAACACGTCCTCGATGATCTTTTGTTGATCATGTCCTTAGACAAGTACATACATTACTAAGAGTTAAACCACAAATAAAAGACAAAGAAAATAATTGCGCCCCATCATAGCTCCTCTAGTATTGGACATCATCAAGTTGCATAGGGTACATGGTTAGAAAAAATCAAGATACAAACATTGAATCATGTATGCCACATATACGTTCTCAAAAGAAGATATAATCATCCTGGTCAAACAGTTGTTGATATATATTGTCACTTTCTTGTTAATCTCAAAATTTTGAGTTTCATGATCCAATTTTGTTGGATATGTCTTGATTTTGTTTAGGCCTTGTTGCCTTACTGCTTGTCACCTGTTTCAAAATCCTATTGTTTTTGGTTTTTCTAAGTTTTCTGATGTTTTTGGATTTTCTATATTTTAAAACATGTTTCCCCCAGCTAAGTTGAAGATTTTTGCCACCATCTAGAAACAAACTTTATTATGGTTGTACAATGATGACTGAAACCATGGTGGGATACAATGTAGATAACTATTCAGATAAGAAAAGACAGTGACTATGCTAAGTATGTCCATGTTTGATAAGCTTTGTGAGTTGTAGATTTCTGATGATGGCTTAGGTCAAATGGATGCGAAAGAAAAAGTGAACTCATAGATTGAAGAGCCAATTATTAGATAGCGCTTGTTACCAGGTTTTCACCATCTAAATTTATTACATTTTTCCATATATTTTATTTTTTTCACCGTTTTCGTTGTTTTCCACTATTTTTTGAATTTTCCTCTTTTTCGCTTTTTAGGCATTTTCTCTTTTGTATTGTTTTTTGGATTTTGCTGCTTTTATACTTTTTATGGCATTTTATTGATATTTCAGGCATAGAACTTCTTGAGATCCATGGTGTTGATAGGTTCATCAAACCATTCACCCTCTGGTGTAGACAATATGTATGCTCTTGATCCATATGTTGCTACCACGACAAAAGGACCCAGCCAGTTTGGCTCAAATTTGCCCTTTTTCTCTCTATCCTGCTGGTTGCATGGATTTTCTCTCAGTACAAGATCTCCTATCTGAAATACTCTGGACTTGACCTTTTGATTGTAGCTTCTCACCATTATTTTCTGATATGCCTTCAAGTGATCTGAAGCATTTTGGTGACGTTCTTGTATCAGTTCTAATTCTTGTAGCCTAGAGACTCTTTGTTCTTCTTCTAGAATAAGTCCCTTCAATGACACACGTAGAGAAGGTATCTCTACTTCAATTGGTAAGATTTATTTTGATCCATACACAAGGCAATACAGAGTTTCCCCCGTTGGTGTACGAATTCTAGTGCGGTATGCCCATAGAGTAAGGTTCAATTGAATGTGCTAGTCCCTACTAGCCTCATTGACTGTCTTCTTCAGAATCTTGAGGATTGTTTTATTTGATGCCTTGACTTGACCATTTCCTTGTGGATAATGTATACAGCTAAAAATGGTTTGAAGATAATTAATTGAATAAGCGATTATTTAATTAATCCCCCTCTCCAATTTAATTGAATTCATTAGCAATTTGATTAAATTATTCCTTTCATCTACTTTTTAATAAATCTGAGGATTTATTTAATAGGTTCATTTCAATAATCCCCTTTGATTAATTAATCCCTCCCCATTTAAATTCATTCCTTCTAATATTCTAATTAATTAAAACAAATCAATTTATGAGTTGTTGAAATTTAATTAGTCTTTTCCTATTATTTGAATTTTTAAATTCAAATTACCCACATGCCTCCTAACTTCTAACCACCTAACCTAACCAATTCTAAACCTAACCCATTTCATCTAACCCTGGGTTTAATTAAACCTATCTTAGCTTGCACATCCTAACCTCCTTATCCTAACCTTCTATAGTGTGGATACTATTCACTTGAGACACATGGCATTCTTGGGCCACATGTCCCCTCTCTTGGAAGCCCCTTGACACTTGTCACCATAGAGATGAAAAATGTCCCCTTTCCTCCAACCTCTTTTCCAACCTCCTCCAATTTTACCATTGATATCTTTAGACTCAATCTTGATCGTTGATTCCTGCCACATCATCCCTAGCCTTGGAAATCCTATAAATATCCCCCATTTTGGAGCAATAATCATCCCATCTCATTTGCATTTTAGGCATTGTTACTATAGGCATAATATCTCTTAGCATATCATTTGAGAATTGTTATTATAGGCAATTGCATCTTAGATCTAGCCTAATTTGATCATTTTCTAGCATAATTGTTGAATCATGTAGCTTAATCATTCTCTTTTCTAGCTTAATTGCATCATTATCATTTCAAATCCCCCATCTAGGTGTAGTCAAGTCATTTGAATTTGCTTATCCAGATTTGAGAGCAAATCCACACTCGTATCTCTTAGGAGGCGATAGATCACTTTGCCATGGTTTTATCTTTCTTTGTTTTAAATTTGCTAACCATGCTTATAATGATCTATTGAGTGTTTTTCTTGTAGCTGAAGGTATCACACTTCACATGTACGATAAATAATATGGTGTTGAGAACCTATGTTCGATTTGGAATTGCTCACATAGTTCTTTCACATCTTGATTTTTGCAAGGTCGTCCATTATCAGTGATAATGGTCATAAGAACACCATAGCGACAGATTATGTAGTTTAGGATAAATGATGAGATCTATTTTCTTGTCATTGTTGTCAAGGGAACTGCTTCAATCCAATTAGTAAAGTACTCAGTTGCAGTCAAAATGAATTTGTGTCCATTTGAAGATTAAGGATTTATATTTTCCACTAGATCTAGTCCCCATTGAGAGAATGGCCATGATCCTATTAGAGGATGCAGTTCTTGCATTGGTGCATGACTTAGATTCCCATGAATCTGACATTGTTTACACTTCTTAGCATATGTGAAGGAATCCATTTCCATAGTGGGCCAATAATACCCCAATTGAATGAGTTTCTTGGCCAACGTAAGAACACTTGAGTGTGTGCCACAAATACCTTCATGGACTTCGTTTAGAACTTTTTCAGATTCTTCATGTTTGATACACCTTAGGAGAGTGCTATGTAGACCTCATCAATATAAGATATCAACAATGATGGTATAATGGGCTGATTGTCGGATAAAATTCTGCTTCTGATTGTGAGATAGGTTTTGGGGAAGGGCATTCTCTTTTTTAGGTAAAGATAAGCTTGGCCGTATATGGAGGCATCGGTTCCAGATATGTTGCAGATGATTTAGGTATTCTGGGAATCAATAGTAGGACAAAAGATTTCTTCTACCAAGAATTCATAACACTCTTGATTTTCTTGAGTTTGCAAGAGAGATGCTATCATTGCCATGGCATCAACAACTTTATTCCCATTCCTTGGGATCTGAGTAAACGTGATTTAGTAAAGTGTTCTTTGAAATCATCAACCAATTTCTTGTAGGGAATCAATTTGTCATCCTTGGTTTGATATTCATCATTGATCTGGTTGATTATTAGTTGTGAATCACCATAGACATTTAACTCCTTGACGTTCCATTCAATAGCCATATTAATCCTAATGACTAGTGCCTTATACTTTGCAATATTGTTTGTACATGGAAACCATAGCCTGTATGATTTTTGAATGGTGTGACCCTAAGGTGTTATGAACAAGATCCCTGCACCTAATCCATGTTGTGTGTAGGAGCCATCAAAATACAACTCCCAAAACTTTGTGCTAATTGTAAGAATATCTACATCAGGAAACTCAATGTGTAAAGGTGTATCATCACTTAGGGGTGCTTCAACATATTGATCTACAATTACTTGTCCTTTTATGGCTTTCTGATCAACATATTCAATGCCAAACTCACGTAATACCATGACCCATTTAGCCAATCAACCAGTTAATCTTGTCTTGCTAAGTAAATACTTCAATAGATCAATCTTTGTAATTATCTTTACAGAGTTGGTAAGCATATAGTGTCACAATTTCTGAGTTGCAAATACCACTGATAAACATCTCTTTTCCACTGTTGTGTAGTTCAACTCATAACTAACCAAAGTTCTGCTGATATAATATATATCTCTTTCCTTTCCTTCGGTGTCCTGCTGTGCCATAAGAGCCCCTAATGATACTTTTGTTGCCAATATATATAGCAACAATGGTTTTCCTTTGATTGGTAATGCTAGCACTAGTGGATTTACCAGATATTGTTTGATTTGCATGAATTCTTCCTGACATTTATCATCCCATCTGAATGGAACATTCTTATGTAACATGTGAGTAAAAGGATGGCATCTGTTAGCTAACTGAGCTATGAACCTCATGATTGATTGCAATCTCCCTTGTAGAGAACGCAACTGACAAATATTCTTTGGGGATTCCATCTCCATGATAGCTTTTACTTTTGTTGGATCCACTTCTATTCCATGAGATGATATGATATAACCTAGGAGTTTACCTGATGTAACCCCGAAAGCACACTTCTTTGGATTCAGCCTCAATTTGTATTGTTCTAATCTATCAAAGATCTTATCTAATATTTCCAAGTGCTCTTCTCTTGTATGTGATTTTGCGAGTATATCATCGACATAATCCTCCATGAAAGTATGCATCATATCATGAAAAATGGTTGTCATAGCTCGTTGGTAAGTAGCTCCTGCATTCTTGAGCCCAAATGATATGACATTCCAATAGAAAGTACCCCAAGGGCATGTGAAAGTTGTTTTCTCTTGATTTTCATGAGCTATCTTGATTTGGTTATACCTCGAGAAACCATCCATTAAAGAGAACATTTCATGTCCCGCTGATAGATCCACAATGATATCAATGCTTGGTAATGGAAAGTCATCCTTTGGGCATGCCTTGTTCAGGTCCCTAAAATCGATGCATACTTTGATAATTTTATCTAGTTTTGATATAGGAATAATAGTTGACACCCATTGTGGATATGCGACTAGTTTTATGAATCCTACATCCATTAACTTCTTCAATTTTTCTTTAATAAGAAGAACAATATGAAGGTGCATCTTTCTAAGTTTCTGTTTAACTGGTGTGGCTCCCAGAGCGACATTGAGATGATGCATACTGAGATTTGGATCAAGTCCTGGCAAATCAACATATGACCAGGCAAAGTTGATTTTCCTCTTCTTGAAAAACTTGGTAAAGTCTTCTCTTTCTTGTTCTGATAAATATGTTGCAGGATGAAGAATCTTAGGACTTTCTAGAGGACAAATATTAACTACCCCTGTGGGTTCTATCATAATAGTTGATCTCTCTTGAAAATATTCTGGTAGAGTGTCAAATCTTCCATCTTCTGGTGCCTAGAGGAGGTTTTCACCGTCAGATACATCCTTTATTTTATCTTTTGATTGATCTAATGTTGCCATAAAATAGTTTTCAGCATTAGACCTTCTTTTTTGTTTTATTACTTCACTTTTGCGACTGGAAGACTTGGCACCCTCCTGACTACAAGAAGTGTTATTTGATTCATTGGTGAAAGCTCTCTTTGGTATTATAGGTTCAATAGTGTTAAGGTATACAGATATGCCATGGTCATTTGGAAAGATATCAAGTTCAAAAATTTCATCATTTTCCCAGTCAATTAGTTCCGGGTGGATTAAGGGTAAATCATCATCTTGGTCAATCTCTGTGTTTTCAATCATCATAACATAATCGTCAAAATTTTCAAGTGCATTAGTCAAGTTAAGGATAGTACTCTCTTCAGAATATTCTCTCTTGATCGTTCTCCTATTAGTTCTTGTGAAGTTAGAATGAGTAAATTGTGATTCACCATTGAGTGATCTATCTTCTGACATTTGTCCCTCAAATGAATTTATCATATCGACATACACATCTTTTGTGCTACAAGCTTCTTCAGAAGATGTCTCTGAATTTGTATCAAACTCTCACTCATGTGAGTCAGTTTCACTACTAGCTTGTAATCTACATATTTGTTAATATAGATTATTGGTAGCTTCTGCTGATTTCTTTGTCATTTCTTTTATTGTTTCATATTCTGCTTCCTCTGGACTTATTGTTTCTCCTACTTGGCTTGCCATCAATTCTTCTATGGTTCTACCAAGTTTTGGTTCTTGATGACTGGGGATTGATGGAGATATTATTTCCTTTTATTCTTTTGACTGTTGAGGAATGACCATTTCTGTCTTTTGGATTGTAACTTCTCATTTTCTCTTATTTTCTTCCTCCTTTTTTTTTTTCTAGCATATGCTTATTTTCTTTGAATCCTGATTTCTTCTTGTCTTCTATCCAATTCTTCTTTTTGTTTCTTGGAAGATGTGTTATCTTTTGGAGTAGTGTCCTTGTCTTTGATTTCTCCACTTAATAAATCAGATAGTGGATCTAGACCCCATTCATATTTATGTGAGTCAGTTTTTGAATCACTTTCTAGGACTACACCATTGTATCTAGCAAGAATATTGTATGGCGAGAAGAGTTTTCTACCTACTGATACAAGTTCTATTGCTGATTTTGTACTTGATTTCTCTTGATGAATCTTTTTGTATGAAGCCTCCTCTCTTTGAATGGCAAGTTATTCTTGTTGTTTCTCATATTCCTCTTCTTGTTGTTTTTTGTTTGTCTTTTCAGTTGCTTGATGTATCACCTCTTGCCATGATTCCTCTTTGTGTGCTACTTTTCTTCTCCATTGGGGATTTTGATGACAATCACGATTTTGTATAGATTTATCTTTAACATGTTGAGAGTGAGGTATGATTGGTTTTATGATGCCTTCTTGATGCTTTCCAATAGGGCCTTTTCTTTGGTATCCCATTCTCTACATTATTCTGAATCCATTGCCATACTGCTTTGTGGGGATAGTGATATCTAAAGTTATTTCTCTAATTTCTTCTTCATCTTTGTTTAGCCAATCAAGGATGTCCTTTTCTTCAATTTCTTCAGATAATGTTCCAACTCTGACAAATTTTCGATCAAATATTTCAATAGGTTTTTGTTGGATTTGCATTTTTGCATTTGTTGGTTTTCCATATGACTTTGGAGAAAGTGGTAAAGTTTGCAAAGAATACTTTCCCATTCCTGCATCATTTAATTTTAACTTTTTCTTAAAAATTTCCAAAGTGAATGTATATAATGTCTCTTGAGATTCTTTGGTAGGAGATAATGCTTCTCTATTGTGAGGAACCCTTGCATCTTGAGCCGGTTTAAAATTGTTGCAATATTGACTGGAATCTACTGATAGGGTTATTTCTTGTCCATTATGAGGAAATTTGACACATTGATGATATGTCAAGGGAAATGCTTGCATATCATGAATCCATGGTCTACCTAGAAGAATGTTGTAACATAAATTCAAGTCCAGAACTTGACAAACTGTATCTCTCTCAATTGGTCCTATTTTGAGTGGTAAAACCATTGTTCCCCTAGAAGAGCATTCTTTTTCATCATAGGCCTTGATTGTTATTTTCTTTTTAGGATCTACTGCATTTTCTAAATATCCCAAAGCTTTTATCAAACTCAATGCACAAATGTTTATGCCAACTCCTCCATCTATAAGAACATGTTTGACGTGGGTTGTATGAATAGTGACTTCAATGTGTAGGGGAGCATTATGAGGATGTTGTAATGATACACCATCATGTTCTATGAATGATAAGAAATAAGGGGCTATGAGATGTCCCACCATGTTTTAGAATTGATGAACATCCAAGTCCTTTGAGACTGTTGTTTCCACTAGAGCCTTTTCCAATATTTCCTTATGCATTGGTGAGATTTTGAGAAGCACTAGGATTGATATTTGTGCTGGTATTTTATGTAATTGATCCACTAAGTTATATTGTCGTGAAGTGGATGTTGTTTCATTTGTTACACCTTGAAATGTTACCTTTTCTTTACTTCGAGTAATGACATTCACTGGTTTTGTAGGTGCTTTGTCTTTAACTATGATGACATTCACTACATTGTCATATGTGTAGGTATAGTTTACTTTTTCTTTTCCCTTGTCATATTGTGTATTTGAGGTTGCACCCTTTTAATAGTTAGGGAGTGGAGTTTTGAGTGCTAAGTGTGATTCATTCATTTTATGACCATCCACTGTGATAACCTCATTATCAATCAAGTACCGAATGATATGTTTTAGTCTTTGACAATCATTCGTTTGGTGTCCTTTGTTTCTATGAAAATCATGAAAAAATGATTTTCATTCCACCAACTTCGTTTGACCTTAGGCTCGAAATCTCTCGCTTCTGGTAATGTGACCAACTTGTCTGCAATTAGAGTTTTAAAAGCCAATTCCAATGGTTCCCCAATGTTTGTAAACTTTCTGTTGGGGTTGGAATAAAAGGACTTTTGTTTAGTATTCTCTTGATTGTTTACTAGTGCTCGACTTGATAGATTAAAAATGGGTTGTTGTGGTTTAGCATCGTTGTTATGAGATACTCCCTCATTGGAAACATTTATGTTCTTTGTCCAAAATTTTGGTTTATTGTTGTTGCTATTATTGCCATTGTTATTGTTACCATTGTTGTTGTCTTTGTTGTTGTTGTTGTTGTTGTAATTAGAGGAATTGTAGAGTTTTAATTCTCCTTTCTTAACCATAGCGTCCTCTATTTTTAAACCATTTTCAATTACCTTTGCAAAACTAGGAGTACATTGCATTTTGAGTCTATAACTCATTTCATTGGTAATATTATCAATGGATATGTCCATTTTCTCTTAATTTGATACCTCTCTAGGGTATCTGTTAAACAACCGTCTCCATCGGTGTAGAAAAACCATGAAAGGTTTACCATTCTTTTGTTTGATGTTACACAAATCCAACATTGTTATCTCATGTTGTATATTATATGGATATTGTGAGATGAATTTGTTTATGAGCTCCTCAAATGATCTAATCGCAGGTGGCAATTTAGAGAACCATTTCATTGATTGTCCACTCAAACTTCTAGGAAATAAACACACGAGATAGGTTTCATTATGCGCAAGTTAAATACTCATGGTACATAATTTCCTAACGTGATCTTGAGGATCTATTTTCCCATCATATTTATTGTATTTCAATATTTCACAATGTTGTGGGAATGGTATCATGTTCAAACTCTTGTCAAAAGGATATGGACATACATCCTCCAAAGAATATCTTTTAGAACTTGTTCCATTCTGCATATCCTATATCTGTTGTTGCAAAGTTTGCATTTGTTAAGTGAGAGTTAATAGAGGATTATCAACATGAGTTCTCCTTGTATCCTCATAAGTTATTCTATCACCACGATCCCTTCTTGTTTCATCTTGGTTCTTTGTGGTATCATCCTGATCTCTTCTTGTTTTATCTCCCCTTGTTTCTTCCCTATCTCTTCTTGTTTCTTCTTGGTTTACCCGATTCAATTCATCGTCATTCTAATCATCAGTGTTTTGATTATGACTTGTTTCAGCATTTTGCTTCGAACTTTCCATATTAAAACCTTGTGGCAATTTTTCTCCTAAATTTTCCAACATTAGGAAATATTTTTGCTTTTCTTTTTCCAAGATTCTTTCCATTAATTTGTCAAATCTGGAATTTTGTTGAAGGTCTCTAATGGTATTATTGATTGCTTCTTCATCAACATCTGTGTGTCCAAATTCATGAAACATTGGATTTTCTTCTTCCATTTGTTTTTGTTGTTTTCTCAATTGCTCGTGTTGAGCTCTAGTCCAAACTGACATATGATCAATTTTGAAATTTCCCAAGTTTTGATCTTCAAGATGTAACTCAATAGGTGATCAATTGTTCAGGAAAATAAGCTAAGTTGATTCTACCACCTCTATTAGTACATTGAGATAAAGTGTCTCTTTGTTGAAAAGCACGTGCTTGTAAGGTTTCTTCGTCAAACTTAGTTTCACAACCACGAAGATAGTTACGAAAACAGTGTAGGAATATGTGATGTTTCAACAAAATTTTGCAGTTTATGTATAGAAACTTTTTGTTTTTCAAGAGTGCTTTATAACTAAGTTTCCTCTTTTTGAGATGACACAAAATGGTCATACAAGCATGAAATGGTTGAAAAGTTTTTGATCCCAATGTGAGTGCAAGTTTTGTGAAATTTTGATAATACCAAGTTCAAGGTGGAACGATATATCCAAGTCAATGAACAAGGTTAATCTGATCTTAAAGTTTCATGATGAAGGATTATGTATCCTATCGAGAAACTATAAAATAAAATAAAAATAAAAATCCACTTCCTTTCTCAACAAGAAGAATGAATATAAAATAAAAATCTAATAATAATATTTTTCTACTAATTTTTTTAAAACTTTTGTAAATAGTTTAATGGAAATAATATATTCTTAATAATATAAGCATATCTTTATGATAACTTAATATTAATTACAATATCATAATATAATAATAATTTAATATATTTTTTAAAAAAAAGGGTAAAAATTTATTTAGATCAAACCAAAGAGTACACAATAAAAGCCCAAAGGCCCAGTGAGAGACATAAAACAAATAGGCAAAGGAAGTTCCAAAAGGAACCCAAGAACAACTACACAGTCTTGTCCTCCATAATTAACTTCTCCAAAGTCTCCAAATACTCTGGGAGAAAAAGCCTTGAGTCATCCACCTCCAACCAACCAAGTTCTGGGTATGTGCACAAAGATGGTGGTAAAAAAAGTGGACACCACCCAAAAAAAACATGAAAAAACAAGTAGCGCATACGTGGTTATAAAATTTGAAATCACCTTGTACGAGCTTAGGTTCATTGTTCTTGAGCCAAAAAAGGTAGCGTGTACGCGCTCATAAGCCCTAAAGAACCGCGTATGCGGTACTTGTCAAAAAAAGTTAAAAAAAAAAAACAAGGTCTTATTTTCCTGTGACCACGACCTTTTTTCCTCCATTTCCTCCACGAAACCGCAAATGGGCTGCCTTATTTCTCCTTCATATGCTATGGAACGAGGTTAGTTTTTCTTAATTTTTGTCTTTCTTTTCCGTTTATTCAATTTGTTTTACGTTTTGAATTTAATTTCGTTAATTTTGATTTGGTTTTTTAATTTTTTGTTTCAAAAACCAGATTCTGATAATCCACAACAAAAACAACAAAGTGCACCTCCTGAAAACCCCGAAGAACAACCACAAGATACACCCCCAGTTCCTCCTTTTGACAGCACACCTAAAAGACATGAGTAATTGATTAATCAGTTAGGGCAAAACATGTCTAAAATAAATAGACTAATTAATAAATTGAAAACAACTGAGCTTGAGCATCCTAAATCCCTCGCCACTAGCCTAGAAACATTAGCTAGTGGTGCCACAACTGTTTCCACATAAATTACAAGATGGGGAAACTTTAGGGATATGTGTAATGGGTTATCATACGAGGGAGTGAAAAACAAAAATATTAGTAAACAACAAATATGTGCCCTTTTTGTTGATCCTAAAACTGATGAGTCATTACCTCTTAATGCAAAGAGGTTTCCCATACATTGGTGTACCAATGTGCAGATGAAGAATCTTTTTTAGCAGAGGTAGTGGATGGTCTTTGATGATCCACCTTGTAATAATTATGAGGTTCCATTGTATTTTTTGAGAAAAGTATACTGTGAGTTTGTCCTCAATGTGCGGCTAAACTATTTTGACATGAGAGAGTTCCATGGTAGAGGTGGCGGCTCTGCTAAAGATAGACTTGGAGCCCGTAGGCAAGTATCCCCAGAGAGTCATTGCCCCCTAGCACCCAAACCCAAGGTGCATCAGGTTGTCCCAGTAGAACTGAAAGAGTTGATGGAACTACAAACTCTTCAAGTGACCACAACATTGACTGGTACCATCATCCAGCATGGGACGTCATTAGCACACCCTATTGTACTGGATGATGAGCCATTAGTTGCTCCAAGTGGCGACAGAGAGCCCATTCAACATATGTGGGTTAGTTGCTCGGGGATATACTCAGGGATGGATGATGCGATTGCTACAGATGGATCCATATCTTATTCGTGCATGATTTGTGGGAGTAGATGTCAGGCCCACATGGCTAAGGATTTGAAGCTAACAGAGGAGTTGATGGACATGGTGTTTGCCCATCGGCGAGAGACACAGGTGTGTTGATTTGAATTCATAGCATTTTATTTATCAGTCAGTTTAAATTTGTAATTACATAAATGAATTTTCTTGTATACAACGATTTAAATTGAGACAAATAATATGCATTTTAGGATGCAGCAACGGTATCCCATACTCCTCCCGCAGTTAGTACAGCCGCAACTTCGATGCCTGAGGTATAAATTTTGTAACATGTTAAAATAGAATAGTACACTTCGAATTCAAAAAAATTACAAGATATACTAACTATATTTAATGCTTGGTCCAAATTTTGGTTTGTAGGTGTTGACAGGGGACCAAATATCCCAGATTGATGACATCATGCTCTCAGCGATTGATTTTGGCCTACAAGGCTATATAGTATCATATTTTGTACAACCTTTTTTATGTATTGTTTTGATGGAATATGCAAGTCATTTCATTTTATATTTTTTAAATTATGTTTAATATATTATCTGTACTAATATCTCATGTTAATTTTGGTTTTTTAGGGTACCCCCTCCACGTCTAGGCCCCATCCTAAGAAAAAGAATTCCTTGAAGATGCCAAAACATGGGAAGAATGTAATTGAGAAAATTTTTAGTTATACAATTGTTTGAAAATGTTGAAATCAAGTCTTAGTTGGGCTTTGTAGATTGATTAGTATTTTTTGTCTATTTTACATGTATAGTGACCATTGATCTATGTGGATTTGTTGAATGCACTTGATTCGCCCGTGGATCAAGAGAGGGCGAAGGTATGCATCTCTACTTTATTTTCTTGATTTCATGATTATATGCACGTGCACACGTGAACTTGTGATAAATTATAATCTTATATTTTTTTCATACATGAAATATCCATAGCTGCTTCATCAATGGCGAGCCCTCATCTGTGCACTGGATAAGCATCTCAGGATCTGGTACACTTTGGTTTGATATATTTCATTAATTGTTTTTAACCTACAATACTTATCATTATATTAATTGTATTTAATCTTTGATCATTTTTTGTATAGGTAATAGTGATAGTTTCTCCATCAATGGTGAGCCATCCTCAGTCCATTGGAGAAGCATCTCAGGCACTGGTACATCATTGTTCTCTATATTATAGCTTTTAAGTGTTTTTGATGTATTTATGTTAGTACATTATATTAATTGTACATTTAATCTACAATAGACCCCTTTGTGGTTCGACCATAACGTGGATCCTTTTAAGTTTGTCTTCAAGAAAACTCCTAAGAGTGACAAGGAGAGGAGAGTAAAGACATTAGCTCCGAGATCAGCCGATGAGGTAATCTACATTTCAATTGCAAAGGAATTATAGTTAAATGCATAGTTATGTTGTTAATTGTGAACTGTTTTCTACAAAAGAAATCTAAATTAGCTTTTGAATTGTGGTTTTGCAGCCATCTACAGAGCTGTGTATTGCATCGAAGAGGCTCGATTTTGATGATCCACCACAAGTTTAGGATCATATAGTGTTAGTTGTGGTCATAGAATGACCAATACATGTAGATATATTCTACATTTTTATTGTATATCGATTTGGACATGGCATATGCCACATTTTTGCAACACTTGTATTGAATTGGCAGACATGCCTTTTTTTGATATATATAAATGTTGATATTCGATCCAATAAATGTGTATTGAGTTCATTATTGTGTATTCGTTGTATTTCGTGACTGTCCTTTTATAATGTTAATTGATCATTTGCCTTTGTAATCAATAATATGAATATAAACAATATGAATATAAACAACAAAAATCTATGATATAAAACATTGCAATCGTGGAATATGATTTGATAAAATTTCTAAAATATTGAATTAACCCTACAAGATTCCTTGTATTCAGTTTATTATTATGTTTTCGTTGTATTTGGTGGCTTCCCTTTTATAAATTTAAATGAATATTTGCCTATGTAAACAACAATATGAATATAAACAACAAAAATCGACAATATGAATATAAACAACAATATGTGTGTGGTGCGAGAGCACCCTCACGCTCGCAATGGTCAAATTTTGGTTCTTGTGTGAACAAACCGACGTCATGAGTGCATCTGGGTGGGTAGGTTTATATTAGGCATTCTCCTCTCATGCATCCCAAAGCGCCGAAACGTCGAGAGTCATACCCTATCGGCGTGATCTCTCAAGTGCCCAGAGTCTAAAAAAATGTCAAACTTTGACGGATTGATTCTTCTAAACCAAGACACATATGACTGATCTGTTTGAACCAATGGGGTTGCGTAAGGCTCCTTTACAATGGCCTATCTTGGTTTTTGACGACTCAGAGCCATTTTCAATTGGTAGCATTTTTTCGCTTGTTGCAAAAACCATCAGTTGCATGCAATGCAAAGTTGCTAGATAGGCTTGAATTGATTCAGTTCGTCGTGTGCACAAACTAACATCCCAAGCATGTCTGGTTGGGCAAGTTTATGGTAGGCATGCTCCTCTTGTGCATCCCAAAGAGCCGGAACATTGAGATTCATACCCTACTGACGTGATGTACAAGTTGCTTGACAACTTTTTTGACAAATTTTTTGACAATAATGACAATTTTTGCTCAAATTGTATCTAGACTCAATCTATGACTACTATGACCCGATAATGACTCAAATAATTCTCCATGATTATACAAGAATAAAAAATGCTCATGATTGACCTTATCACATCACATAAACTCAAAATATAGTCACAAAACATAGACACAAAAAATAGTCACAAAACATTGTCACATATTATTCAAAAATTTGCCTCTAAGTATGGTCAAATCAGCTCTTGGCTATTTGAATATACAAAAAAAATGTCTTACAAATCATCTCATGGGCTTTTATACAAAATTTGGCATTACAATATGTGCGATTCAGCTCATCGCCATTTTAATATACAAAATTTGGCATCTAAATATGTACAAATCATCTCATTGCCATTTAAATATACAAAATTATGCCCCTAAACATGTAAAAATCAGCTCATGGGCATTTATATGTACAAAAAATGAATATAGAACAATTCGTCGAGGATATATACAAAATTCTCAAAATCATTCTACTCTGAACTATAGAATCAATCAAGTGAGCCTTTAGGATCGACTCTAACCCATTTTGTGTCAAGTATTGCTTCATGGTTAGATTCACAAATTTTTCTTAAAATATTGTTATGAGATCTACCACGATACTTCATCAAATGAATATTTGTTGCAACAACAAGGTTAGAGAAATGAAGAATATGTCTGTGTGTTTCAAAGTCCTCGAACAACCAAACATCAAAATTCTTGATAGGGTATCTCCTAAGTCATGTTCCTATCATGACAACAGACCCTATTGGGTATTCAATACCCTCTCCATCAATGATTGTGGTTGTCAATTTTCTTTTAGGCTCAACACAATGACACAGATAGTAATCCGTTCCTTCTTCATTGTTCTCTTCTGCAACAACTACATACACATGACCTGCATTTTATAAAGTGATAATTAATACCAAAAATAAAGTGTGATGTACATCAAAATGAACCAAAAAGAATACTTGCAAAAAAATTAACTCAAAAAATCACCTGAATCCACTAGGTCAAATACATGGTCAAAATCCATTGATGTCTCCATCTGGCTCAATTCTAGTGCTTTGGGAATTTGATATGTATCAATGGGAACCAATAGTCTACAAGACCATTTGTCAACCCACTCTTGTGATTCACATTCTTCCCACAAACAATACATGCATGAAGAGCAAAAACATACCATTTGTCTCGCATAAAATACTAGTGAACTTGCATTTGAACTCATAAATGAGTGCATGTCACTCGATCCTGTAACTATATAACAATCTAGATAGTTTTCAATGTTAGATTTAGTGATCAACCAAAAATATCTATGAACCATTGACGTACTTGGAGTACTTGGACCCATCGTAGACTTACACCATCACATAATTGTTTCTGCATCTATCAACTCAGCACCACCTTCGTACTTTAATTCTTCTCTAGCTAGGGCTCTTTTACACATGCTCCTGCACCATCATGCTCTCTCTTACCTTGTCCAGCCTCAATGAATTCCAAAAATGTTGTACACCGCTTGTCATATGCATCCTTGTCAACCAATAAAACATCCTTGCATTCTTGAATTGTGTGGTACAATTATCTGAGCATATTAAGTGTCGGTTTTATTGTATGTTTCTTTCCTTTAAATTAACATTCAAAACTTTAAAGCATCCTTGTACAAAATCCAATGAATGAGTATGATCATCACATATATATAGAAGTGATAGTTTCTTACAACCTTTCTATCCTCCTTTGTGCTATCATTTGCATGCATGAATGTTATGTGTACAAAAATAGAAAATTGTGTAGAATGATAATACATAGATTACACTTCATTTTGAGGTTGTAGTGTCTAATTTTCAGCAAAATCAATGATAGAGACAATGGTGCCAAGAGGAAATGTGTCCTTACATAACTTGAATTTCTTATCTAACCATCAAGCTCTATGTGTATGCATTATGTACTCATAAACTAGTTTCTCTTGAAACATTTTCATAAATTCAGGTACACATATATCATTTTTCACTAGCTCACATCTCTTCAAATCTTTTCCATCTTAACTCCATATGTGATTGTCTTGTATTTTCCAAAAGTAACTAGTTTCCTACCAATTTCATGTGTGCTCTCCAAATGTACACATCTTGGTAAATATTGCAAACCACCACATATAGCAAAAGATCCTTCCAAACAAGGCATCTTAGAATAAATGCAACCATCATGTCTATTACATAGCACACTTCAAATCAATTCTCTTACCGACTTAGGAGGTGCTTGTATATTGCATTCGTGCAAAACATCGTTAGTGTGCAAAGTAGAACAAATATGACGAAAAATATCATAGTGCATGGAAAATTCAATATGCATCTTACAACAACACGTGGTGCATACATGATTAATCTTAATATAAAAGGGTTTTTCCATTTCAAAAAATCTTTGAGAAATTATTATTTGAGGAAACTTTTGAAGGAATCTTTCATAAAATTTTGTTTGTCATATCCAAATAGTGTTTGGCATGTGGCTCGCAATTTGTAGACCCGATTTGCCTTCTAACATTATCTCTTTGGTTGGGCAAAACTCTTGTGTTGTCATGCCAAAATTTTTCAATTAATGTTCTTAGTGCATCAACAACAACCTTGTCTTTGCGTGGGAGTCTACCCGAGAATGCCCAAAGAAAATTATTGTTAGGTTCCTCTATTTTTTCTCACCTTTGTAATGCTTTACTTAACGTTGTTCTTCTAACGTTTAATGACTTACTTGTTTTGCTTATCAAACAATCTTTTTTTATTTTCCTGCTCATTATGATTGATGTAATGACACATCGAGTAGCATTAAAATCTTTTGTACGTGATTTTGAACCAATATCTTGATATGCATCAATTAGATTTCTAACAATAGTTCTTTCGCTATTACTTTCAGATGATCTTAGGCCTAGAATTTTAATTGTCTCTCTAAAATTCAAATTTTTAGTCATTTGAACAATTAAATAACATCTTGCGGTTTGATTTAAGTTTTCAAAATAGTTTTACCATATTCTTTTAACCATTCTCCTACAAGTTTGTTCATTCATTTTTTCGAGCATTGGCTTCAATATATTCTCATCAATGTCAATTAGATACTTTGGTTTCCTATGAATGATTCTAGGAGGTGTTAACATTGGTGCATTATGTACATTCAATTCATCAAATAGAGAAGGTGTATGTTCATAATTTAATTGGTTATTCAATGTGGTATTTTCTTCAATTGCATTAGGTTCATACAGTAAATCAAATATCTCTTCTTCAATTGCATTAGGTGCATTATGTTCGTTTGGTAAATCGAATTGAGATGTTGAGGATGACATATCTTCTTCTCCCATTGTTCTTATGTCACATAATTTCTTCATATGTCGCCTTTGTCTTTCCTTTTTAGCCTCTCGTTGTTCCATCATTCCTCGCTTGTTCTTTCCCATGACTGATATCGGTTGCCCTAAATGGAATCATATTACATATATATGTAAACAAAAGTTCACAAACAAACAAATAACCATAAATATGCATCTTATCATTATTTTTTTGAATCAAAACTATTAAACAATCACTTAATATTGACAAAACTAATAAGAACAATTCAATCATTTGAAATCATGCAAAAACAAAAACATCACTTACTTCTATGTATAAAACAATGATAAAAGTGCAGGCACAGTTGCAGTGGGGCCTTCAACGACCTCAAAAACTTATTTTGAGGCCGTTGAGGCTCTTGGGAAAATCAAACTTTGTCTAAGTACCTCGTACACACTATATTAATAGCTGTGTGCGCGCTATTAGTCCCTAAAATGTTGGCAAGCCCAACGATATTTTTTTTTCACCCTATATGCTTAGAACTCATAATTAGCACGTACGCACTCCTACACCTTAAAAATGCTATGGCAGGGAAGAAAACTAATAGGTTCAGTACCCCGTACACGCTATTTGTAATAAAGAAAATGTGAAGGAAAAGGGAGAGAGAGGGAGAGAGAGAGAGAGAGAGAGAGAGAGAGAGAGAGAGAGAGAGAGAGAGAGAGAGAGAGAGGGAGAGAGGGAGACAATACACATACATTTACACACATGTGTATATATACTTAATATATTATTATATATATATTATATATTATATATTTATATATTAAATGTATATACACATTTTTTTTTTTTAATAAAAAGGTGGCAGTGCCACTTAATATATTTTATTTATATAAAGCTAATTCAAAGAGCTCCCAGAGAAAAGAACCAGTAAGAAAAACTTCAATCCTTGCTCTACAATACATAGAAAGATTATGAGATTTAAATCTCAAATATGCCAAAAAACACAATATCTTATAATGTCCAGAATACCAAGTGCCACAAAACATCCCCCAGTATCGAATGATTTCTGAAATATATTGAACAAGGTGCAGTTCGAACCAAAACATCACGAGAGTTGTACACATTTACATAGCAGTACACAATCTATCTCACTTATGCATTTATCCAACTTACAATCCAACACGCTTCTCAAATCGACATCCATTCACAACATACAAATACAACAGAACCGCAGGACCCTGCACTTATAATACCACACATACCAATTTATATCATTATGAAAAAGACCACTGCATAGCTATATGTAATATTATCCTGTACCCATATCCTCCAAAATTTTCCCCTTGAGAATTGGATAAGAATCAAAATCACAATTTGGACCCATCATATTAAGTTCCTCCTTGGAACTTCCCATATTTGCCAAATGATCTGCAGCCCGGTTCCCTTCTCTGTACACATGTGAAATGGTAAAGTTTGTAAATGTATAAATTAGTGTCCATGCTTGTTCAAGTAAATATCTTATCTGCCAATTATCAATATTTCTCTTTATGCAAGCGTTGATAATAATAGCTGAATCGCCTTCAATGTGAGTATAAGAGATGTTCAGTTTTTTTACTAGTAGAATGCCTTTAAGTAAAGCATATGCCTTTGCAAAGTTGTTAGTACCCAATGGAATAAAAGAAAATTTCAAAGAAAAAACACATCCTCTGTGATCCCTTATGCATACTCCTATCCCTGCATCACCCGGGTTCCCTTTAGAGGAGCCATCAAAAATTTAATTTGAAATGCATTGAATTCGGAGGACACCATTTCACTTTATTTCTATCAATTTTACTAGTTCTCACTCTCGGAAGACAAGGTGATACAGGAATAGAGATGCCCTTCCAGCAATTACTAACTTGACCATCCCAAGAAGTAAATTCCCTATTTGAATTGAACTGATTTGAAACATGAGCATTAACGAGTTTTGATACTGATTTTTCAATATAATTAAAAACATCAGAAAGAGGAGATGTTTGCTTTCTAAAAATATGCTTATTTCTTTCCCACCAAAGTGACCATACTACTATGGATGGGATCACTTTCCAAATACATGCAAAAAAGAGGATGAGTATAAGACTGGCCATGAATGGAACACATCCCATACATTATTTGGAAGAGGGGTGCTAAAGGAAAGCTTATTAAGCACAAACATCCAACAATAGTGAGGAAAATCACATTGGAGGAGGAGATGATCTAACGTTTCACTGTGTTTACCACAAAGTACACAAGCAAATGGATGTGCAATATACAATTTAACAAGTCTCTCACTAGTGAGTATTCTCTTATGTAGAGAAATCCAAGCAAACATCCCTGCCTTGGGAAGAACACCGTTGTTCCAACAGAAATCGTAGGCTCTTTGTGAATAGGATTGAACATACATATGATGAATTGCCTTGTACCCTTCCTTGATAGAGTACTTTCAATTATTCGCAGGGCACCATATCAATTTGTCCAAATCATTAGAGATAAAGATAATGCAGTTCTTGAGAATCAAAGAAAATTTTACCTTTTGACTCGGGGAGATTGGGAGTAGAGTTGGCTTCTTCCAAATGACACAATTTGAAGGCTTCTCAAGATCATCTATGTAATCATAAAGGTGAGAACCTCAATGAGTAGTAAATATAGGGATCACATCTACTAGGGATTCCTCAAGATTAAGATGGGGGATACCACTCCATGAATCATGCCAAAAGTTGACTTCTTTTCTACTATGTACTTGCCACGATAAGTATCTAGTAATCACATTCCTAAAGTCCATCATGAAGTTCCAAATTGCAGACCCCGATGGAGGATCAAGGATAGTAAATATATGTGAAGGGGTAGGAGTATCTAAATACTTTGCTTGATAATTTGACACCAAAAAGCATGTGGTTTTTCATATATATTCCAAACTAGCTTTCCCCCAAAGGCCTTATTCCTTTTTGAAAGATTGTGTAGACCCACCCCGCACGTAGATTTTCTTGGAGTCATTTTGTTGAGAGACACAAGCGGGATCTTTTTATCTTCTGAAAGATTACCTTTGCAAATAAAATTTTGAATAATTTTCTTGATATGAGAGACAATAGATTTCGGGGTTTGAAGGGTTGAAATCTAGTAGTTTGGAATTGTAGCCAGAACAGTTTTGACAAGAAGGATTCTGCCTGACAAAGATAACCATCTAGCTTTCCACACAGAAATTTTTCTTTTTAATCTGTCAATCACAGAATTACAAAAAGAAGGTTTCCCTACTCCCATAAAGAAAGGGATACCCAAGTACGATGATGGAAGATAATCCACTGGAAAGCCTAATGTCTAGATATTGCTATTAGACACCATTTCAGAAGTATTGAATATGAATAGTTTAGATTTCTGCGCACTGATTTTGTGTCCAGATCTAGAAGTATATATGTCCAATATTCTCTTAATATGCCTTGCTTCTTGTATATTGGAAGAACCAAATAAAAGTGTATCATCTGCAAATAAAGTGTGGGTGATAGAAATTGAGGTGTTAGGGATGCATGCCCCCTTCCAAAGACCCAGACTCAATTGCTTATTGACCAGTCTTCTAAAAGCTTCTACCCTGATAATGAAGAGAAAAGGTGATAGTGGGTCACCTTGTCGAACTCCTTGGGTGGCTCAAAAAAAACCAGAAGGATTACCATTAACAATAACTGAAAAATGTGCCCTAGAGAGGCAATTTTTGATCCATTTGCACCACTTATTCGGCAAGCCAAACTTTTTAAGAACTCTCAAAAGAAAGGACGAACATACTTTATCATATGCTTTCAATATGTCTAATTTAGCTATAAAAGCAGGGGACTGTGAAGAGTTAATTGAGTGCAAAACTTCATGGGCCACAAGCGCACCTTCTGATGTTTCCCTACCAGGAACAAAACCTCCTTGTTGAAGAGATATTACTTTAGGTATCAAGGATTTTAACCGAAGATAGATAGCTTTTGTGAAAATCTTGTACACTAAATTACATAAGGAGATAGGCCTAAAATTTGCAAAAGATTGAGGGTTATTGGATTTGGGGATAAGAGAAAGATGGGTTAAATTGAAGTTCTTGAGAATAAAAGCTTTTTGTCTTGACTCCTCCAATTCCATTAAAAGATCAAAGCCTAAAATGTCCCAACACTTTTGAAAGTATAGTATGGTGAAACCATCAAGGCCTGGAGACTTTTCAGGAGCCATCAAAACTACCACCTCTTGTAATTCAACAAGAGAGAAAGGTTGCATCAGGTAATCATTATCACGTTGTGAAATCAGACAAGGAATGGAGTCTAGCAATATGTCGACACTGGACTCCTTAGGAAAAAAAGGAGGGGAGAGAGCAAGAAGATCTTTATAGAAGAGTTCACCCTCTTCCCTAATTTCTTGTTCATTAGTTAATTTTACCCCCGAAGAAGAGGCATTTTTAGAAAAGATAGTAGATATAGCTTGCTTAATCTTTGTAGATGCCTGGAAGAATTTAGTATTTTTATCCCCTTCTTTTAGCCATAGTTTCCTTTATTTTTGTCTCCAATATTCCTCCTCTCTAGAGCACAATTCTTCCCAGTAGCTTTGTAAATGCTTCTGCTTTGAGAAAGTTTCTGGATTAATCCCACTAGAAAAGATAAGTTCATTGACGTCCTTTAATTCCTTCTCTACCTTTGTTTTTTCTACAAAGATATTTTTGAATACTTCCCTATTCCAGACTTTGATATTTGTTTTTACAAACTACATTTTCATATAAATTTGAAACATTTTGTTCCCCCTGCAGAAGGGGGCACTCACCCACCATTGACGAAGCAAAGCATGAAAGTGTGGGTGCTGAAACCACCTTATTTCAAACTTAAAAGAAGATCTATGATGAGAAAATTCAGTTTATCTAGGCATAATGAGATAGGAAAATGGTCACAACCAGAGAACAATAGAATTTTAGAGCTAAAAGTATATTTCTGAAGGATCCATTCATATGAAGTGAAAAACCTATCCAATCTACTTGCAAGTTGAAGGGAAGTTCTCCGGTTTGTCCATGTAAATTGACCATTAGAAAGTGAAATGTCAGAAAGGGTGTTATCAGACACAAAAGATCTAAAGTCTTCAATCACCTTAGACGCTGTAGGATTGCCTCCCTATTTCTCATCCTGAGACAAGATGGCATTAAAATCACCTCCTAAGATGATTTTCTGAACTCCCTACTATTGGATCTGACAAGTTATAGTATTCCAAAGAGCATGTTTCTCTTGAGGAGCTGCTAGGCCATAGATATTAAATAGAACAAAGGATAAATCAAAATTTTCAATAAGAATAAGATGCCAATTTGTCCCTTGGCTCAAAGTTTTTGCTTTGATTGTCCTAGTATTCCACAAGGTCAGAATACCACTGGAAGCCCCAACTGCAAGAATATGTATGAAATTCCATAAAGTTCATTTTAAAAAAATCTTTTGAGAGGCTTCATCTGAAAGCTTTGTTTCTTGTAATAAAATGATGCATGTTTGGGAGGAATCCAGTTGCTACTTGATCCATCCCCTCTTGTCAAAGGCATTCAAACCTCTGACATTCCAAGATATGATCCTCTTTGCATCTGAGAAGAACAACATGTTCTTCTTGGTCTTGTGTGGGGTGAAAACTTATCTACAATTGTAGTCTGGATACCTGTTGCGATCTCTTCTTGGGTTTTAAGAATCTTTGGCTTCCGACCTCTTTTTTTAGGTGTTTTATATAACATGGGAGATGAAGAAACTATTTGAACAAGAGAGAGATGTTGAACAAAATCAAAGTCAAGCTGTGTGGGAGGCTAAAACGGTTGATATGAATTATCTTCAGCCACAAGGTGTTCAACATGACTAGATTCTAATAAGGATGAGGAAATGGGTGGTGAAGTATTGAGAATAAGAGGCATAGCATCAACAACAGGGACACCCTGAATTTTTGGAAATTCCTCAAGAGCAATTTCATCTATCAAGTTCGATGCAACCGAGATAAGGATATCATATGCCATTAATTCAATATTTGGAGTATCCGATGAGGATCCAACAATGGGAGGACTGTGATGAATCACACGGAAAGGTTGGCAATTAAACATCAAGCTATGAATCAGGTTGACCTTTGCATTCTGTGATATATAGATTTCCTGGAATTGAGTATCTGAGGTTCCCACAAAAGTTAGACTCAAAAAAGAAGAAGTGGGCTGCCTAAAGAGAGAGGAAGCAAATATTTTCTTATACAACCAATCAACCAGGATTGAAGAGCAGTGGATCTTAAAAGATACTTTCTTGTATCTACCCCTAAAATTTTGCAGAGAACTTAAACCAAAAATAACAACCTGATAGTGAGGAGATTTCTTCAAATTGGAAGGCTTTGTTCTTTTTTCTGCTGGAAGTAAAGTGTTGGTCATAGAGCCCAAAAATGATTGAGAAGGAATCAAAGAGAGAGGAGGAACATCTTGAAACTGAACACCCTAGAAAGGGCTTGCAATATTATCAACATTGTTCAGAGGTATGAAGCTCTCTATTAGTCAACTACACTTGCTGTCCCATTTGGTGTAAAAGGAGGAGATGGAGCAGATTGATAAAAGGAGCATTTATGGTAATTAGTCACAAAGTCCTTGTAGACCCTAACAGTATCAATGCCCGATCCTTGTCACTGTGAATTAAAATGACCCAATTTATCTATTCGGTCATCAATATCTCTAGTACCCTATATGGAAATGTCTTGATTCCATTTCCCTATGGAGGAAGTCATTATAATGGACTTGGGAAGTTGCTTTGCTAGGTTTAGCAATAAGCATGCCCTGATGGTTAAATGGGAAAGTTCATATGGGATAAGATCATGCTTGATAAAAATACCCATTTGGTTAGCCAAAATTTCCACAATATCTGGATCACGATATTCAAGCGGGAGCCTCGAGAGAGTAATCCAAAAAGGCATGAAAAGAGGGGGAACTGACTCCAGGATAAAATTTGGAACCCACGCCAAAGTGATAATACCAACACCCTTACAGAACCATCCCTTATATCTATGAACACAATTTCTATGTTCTTTAGAATTAAAAATGGCAATAAAAAAGAGAGACTGCTTATCCATAAAAAAAATATCCGTCAAGCCCAGCCAATTCCGTTTAGCCCAAAATGAAAGTTTCATAAAGGAAATAGTATAATGAAGTTTACCAATGAGGGTTGTAGTGCATAGCAGATCTATTTGAGGCTGAATAAGGTGGTCCAACATAATGATCTTATACACACCTTCAGATTTGCCTAATTTTCTAGTATTAACAACAATCTTGTTCTTTGGCGAGACTGGAGCCCGACTACCCTCTTTAGCTGTATCATTTAGACATTTCCCATTACCTTCTGTATCTGAATTTTGTGCTTGTGGATCGTGAAGAAATATGTAAGGGGTTTTCTTTCTCCAGCTCTATGTAATCTGTTTTGGTTTGAAGGGTGCTCCTTGGCACAAGTTGTTTATTGGGAGATTGTTTGGGGTTGAAAGAAATTTGGGGTTTATCAACTGGGTATTGTTTAGCCAAGTCACATATGATGGAAGATTGGTAGGATTAGCCTGCAATTCAGATAGAGAATGATATGAGAACGGTGGTGTCCCCTCACAAATGTCAAACGAGGGTTGTGGTGTTTGATCTAGTCGACATGCAAAACGATGTTGTAGGAATCTTCTTTCTCTCCCCTTATCCTGAAGCCTACCTGGAAACTGCTAGACTCCATCAAAAGAGCATCTATTCTCTGATATATCATCGTGTAGCTGCCACGTAGCCCGCCTAACTCCCACAGGTCTAGGTCCTAGTAACCTTGGTTGCATGTTTCACTGCATCACTTTGAGTTACTTGATGCTCAACTTCCTCTCACCATGCATGATCTCGCTGCCTCACGACCTCCATCGTTGGTCACCTGCACAGTCTCGCTACCTCACGGTCTTGCCTGTAGCTTATATACAATATCATATTATACACACTCCCAAATTTAAACAAAAGTAGCGCGTACGCGCTATTTATAGTTAAGATAGAGTGTAAGTGCTTCTTACACCATAAGTACCTTGTACATTCTTTTTATACCATAGGTACCCCATATGCACTTTTGATTGTTTACGCTTGGAAATAGGCTTGGATGACAAAGCTACGATTTTTAAGTTTGATTTCCTTCCATTTCCCTCCTTTTTGACATGTTTTATTTTATCAACTTGGTTTCTCGAATTTGTCATCATCAATTTTACACTTCATCAAGTGGACATTTCTAAAATTGCCACCATATTTTCACCCATCTTCTGAGCTTTCTAACCATATAATTTTTTCTAAATTTGAACAAAAATAACATTATTATTGAATTTCTTTTACTAGTGTCTCCATAGTTCTCACAGACATACATGCACCATTTTTTTTATAACTTTTGATATACTTATCCAAATTTAAAAAACTTTATATATTATTGTAGCGTACTTGATTCTTTAAAATTAAAAAAAAAAATTGTATTTTTTGATTTTTTTAGTGCAACTTGTGCTTCGCGCACAAACAAGTACCTAATTTTCAGAATGTGCTCGATTGGAAAAATCATTAAAAAAATTAAAAAAAAAAAATTACAAAAAAATACACATCTTCTAGTGCTCACTCTTAACTATCTTTCTGCCAAAGGATTTGTAAAAATACTAAATCTAACTATGATTTTTTTGATGCGCATGTCAGACACTGTTATGTTTTTCAGCAAAATTCAGGGTCTGTTTTTTCTTGCGCGAAGGATTTTACCCCCTTAATCTTATCCAATTTTGAAAATTTTTAGTAGTTTGGAAACTAGATTCAGAGTACTACAATATTTGTTCTTTGATTATCTTCATATCTTAGGTGGATGACTTTCAAATTTTGCCTCCAAGTTCAGGTTCACCTGATTTCAGAAAAAAAGTGTCCACTTATACCCTTTTTGACCACCATCTTTGTGCACTTACCCTTCTCAGAAGCCCATTTAGCTAGATAATTTGCTACTCTATTCCATTCACGTAGAATATGACAAAAATAAATATAATCCAAAGACAAACATAGGCTCCAAATTTTCTTAGTCACCAAGGCTAAATGCTAGTTAACTCCTTCCAAGCGCTTCTCATTGAACATATCAACCACAATTTGAGAGTGATATTCATGAACAATATTCTTCCAGCCAAGAGAAAACCCTCTCTCAATAGCCTAAAGAATAGCAAGAGCCTCCATAAGGTTACTAGAGTGGTAACCCTTATAAATAGAGAAAAAGAAAAAAATAACTCCAATACTACCTCGACCAATACCACCAATTCTTGTGTGTCCAGGATTCCCTATAGAGGAACCATTAGTGTTAATATTTAAAACTCCATCAGGAGGAGGAAGCCACTATCCCTTTCTGTGAATTTATACTTGGCTTGATTTTCTCTTCTAATTAAAGAAACCCAATCTATTACTAATTAAATTCATATTTTTAAAAACCAAATCACTATAATGCACAATCACAAAAAGTTCACATTTAATTAAAATAGTCTCTTGAATCCTACTCAAAACTTACACCAAAGTTGGCTATCCACCATTCTCAAATCCTAAGAGATTTGTTTATTTCTTTCTAGCCAAAGATTCCAAATCATGAAAGGGGGGGAAATAACCCAATCCACTTGAAGAAATGAGGTCTTTGCTAGAGGTTGACCCAAACTTTCCCAAAAATCAACCAAGGATGTGGCAAGAACATAGGCATGGTTCCACGCCTCTCACCAAAGTTGCCAAATCTTGTTAGAGTAAAGACATTAAAAGAAGAGATGTGAAATACTCTCTTTACTATTATTACAAAGAACATTAATGGAAGGGCCCTAAAAACCTCTTTTATGCAATTCTCCTAGGCGAGGCACCTATTATGGGCCACCAAACATATAAAAAAGTTTCACTTAGGCCAAGAGAACTTATTCCACACTTTCTTCCACCAGGGAAAAAATATCCTAAACATAAATCTACTTGTCCAACTTTAGATAACTCAAGGAAGCAATTTTTTTTCCCTTTAGATTATGACCCCAAGACAAGGAGTCCTTCCCCTTTAGAGAACAAAAAATTCTACCATTCACAATCCTAGCTATCTCTTGACGATCCTCCATATTATCACCCAACGACCACTCTTGAGAACCATTCCAGCAAGTCACCTCTAGTTAACAATCTTGAAATCCTCAACCATACTCCAACCAACTTAAACAAAAATGTTACAAAGGAACTAAAGATGAGGAAAATGAGTAATAATTGGGGGATGGACATGATAAACTTATAAGGTATTGAGAGGTGGGGGTGAATCAATGCAAGTGAACACAATATAAATCTGATCACCACTTTAACCAACCTGAAAATCAATATGCATGTAAGAAATATAACCACATAAACAAAAACCCAATAAAGCATGCAACTCATAACATAATGATTTTCACGTGGAAACCCAAATGGGAAAAACCACGGTGGGAGTTAGTACCCACAAAGATCAACTATTTGCAGTATAGAGATCTGACCGGTTAAGGTCTTACAACTGCTCTATTAGGAGCACACCCGATTAAGAGTGTCTTAGCCTGGTTAAGAGATATTACAACAAGGCCTATTACGACCAGCCCTGTTAGGAGCTACCCAACTATGGGATTTCAAAAAACAAGATAATGTGTCACTTGGTTAGAGGATTTAAACCTTTGAACTTGTTAGGATCCTACTGCACCCTGTTAGGAGTGACCTTGTAAGAGGATTTTCTTGCTGCAACTGTTAGGGAACAACAAGTTTAATTGATTTGCATATAGCACCTTTGTACCTAATTATATCCGGTTCACTTCTTCTTCTAACACTGATTAAACATCAATACCAAGCTTCACCTTCCACCTCACAATCAAATTCTCACTCTAGATCCTTCATGATACATCATCACACAATATTCATCTTTTTATAAACAACTCTATTAAGTCGACTAAAACCCTTGGAACAATTTCCTAGGTTCAATGTATCTGGTTAATCTTGCTCAACACACTTTACTCATGTCATCCACATAATTCATAACTCAAAAATAAAACATTATGTCTACCGATTTACTGATCTAAGTAACTCTGCTCTACCAGTTTAACTGTTCTTCCTAACTGACTGCTCAATACATCATAACTCGCTCATTCCATCAAATTTGTTGATGTGGTTCCATTCATAGACTCCTGCCAATGTCATGAACATACATTCTAAACCACAACACTTAACTCTTCACCAATCTTCTGTACTAGTTGCTTGAACATAACACTATCCCTGTTTGCCAGGTTGTTGTCATGTTTACTGATTTATTGTTTAACTGCTTCCACTACCAGTTAGACTCTACCGGTTGGTCTAGGTGACCTAGATAACTAGATAAACATAGTTTCCATCAATGACAACACAATTCAAGTCATCAATCAACTTATTACAACTCTATCATCATCATCAAGCCAACAATCTCCTGCTTTGGCATTGATGGCAACACTTAGGAAATTTTTTGTCTAAGTGTCACATTACGAAAAATACGACTCATGACTCAAATACATACAAAACCCCCCCTTAGCAATTACATGCTATTACAAAATTTTAACCTGACCAATACTACTCCCCCTTTGACATCAATGACAAATGTAAGCAAATACATGAAAAATATGAGTACAATATATCAAAATTTGCATTACCAAAATATATAAGAGTTCAAAAGTTTACAATAATTACATTTTGAGAAAAATATCTGCAAAATTAGACTTCAAAACTTTTAGATCATTTTCCCAAGTCTCCAAAAGAGTAGATGTAATCTCTATATGTGTCCGGATCTGGTATGCAAATTCCTCCATAGCATCAATTGTGCTCATCTCCGGTGTAGCCAAAATTGCCTCTGTTTCCTTATAACCTCTTTGCAAAATTTGTAACTTGGGGACTAAGTGAGTCTATAACTCCTATAGTGATGATGTCCTCTTTACCTTCTCTGCCTCATATGCCTTAATCTTCTGTTGTATGCAAATAACAACTCTACCAAAAATAGTTGTTGAATCATTTAAGGGGTTAAATGATTCAATCAAAATTTTAGCTCCTGCTACTTTGCCTTTCTCTTCTTATCAATATCATCAAGGAATAATGGGAAGTTGCAAATAGTAGACAATATTTTACCTCTAGTGTACAATTCTTCCTTAATCTGCTCCAAGTTCATAGCAATACCTACTTTGTCTCTATCAATTTCCTCAATCAATTGTTCAATTCTCCTCTTTTCATATTCCTTTTCCACATTCTTGATAGCAGCCTCTTCAAGACTCTTCATCTGCTCACGTGCTGATGGAACCAAATGTTCCAGTTTGTCAATAGGTGTAGGAAGACTGTCAATATCAGTCTCTGATAGTATACTGGAAAGTATATATATTGCACCTTGAATAGTTTGAGCTTCTTTTCTCTGTGCTTTCATGATCTTTTTTCATGCCTTAGATTGTATAGCAGATGCAATCTCCATTAGCTCAGTAGGACTTAGCATGTCCATATTGATTGGTCCTTGAATACTCACAGTACCATCTTCCTCATCATCATCAATTATCTTCTTTGATGTAAGTGACAGGGAGGATACTTTTTGCTCATGCTCGTCTTCTTGCTTCTCTTCATCTTTCTGCTTCTCATTTGTCTTTACCGGTGGCTCTTTAGTTTGCTCAACATTTGTATTGACCGGTTGCTCAATAATAATCTATTCATTTTCCTTCTACATTTCTTCTGTTTACTGGTTGTCATGTAGATTGCTTAACATCAATATTTTTTGCATCTCTTCCTTGTCTGAGGGCTCAGTAATTTGTACATCATCTATTTGTACATTTTCTTCAGTCTCAATCTCTTCTTCACCTTTATTTTTATCCTTACCGGTAGAGATGTCTTCAAGTATCACTCTCTTCATTAGGGATAATGATTGGATCTTCCTTAGTGCTTTTATCAGCAAAAACAATCTCATCAAGTATAATGTAATTAATATCTCAATTTATTCTCCTATAGGAATAAGTCCTAAAAACTTCTTCAAAATTTTCTCACTTTTAGTGTGTACAGACTGAGATTCACCAAATAACAATCTTGTCAACCTTTTCTTTGTAAGAAATAATTCTCCTGTCTTAGAAATAATTTCTTGAATATCCTCCCTAGAGGTCTCTGGTTGCAAGTGCATCAATACAAACTCAATTAATTCTTTGTCCTTCTTTATAATAGTCTTCCATCTTGATTCCAATTTATTATACAAAGAATCGGGTGTTAAACCTTGCAACTCAATCAATGCTTTACTATACTTGTTCATAAACCAAACGATAGTATCTTCAATTTACATTTTCTCATCTTCACCAAAATTATTATAATGTCTCTTTACATCAGTCAAAATACCATACTTTCTTATTTTCTCCAAAATCTTTTCAAGTGGGGTGAGTTTACTTACCGGTTGCTTTACAAATTTTACAGTAGAAGATCCAACCACTTTGGATTTCCTCCCACTAGCTCTTAATTCCTTCTTCTCACCTTCAAAATCTGTATCTTCTTCCTCAACAACCTCAAGAGTCCTTTGTGCTTGTAGTTTCTTCCTTTTCATGTACACTTCTTTCACTTTAGGTTCTTTAGGATTTGCTTCCTTAGGTTTTCTTCTAATCTGAATCTTAGGATTAGGAGGGGGCTTCTCCTTCACAATTGTACTTCTTGTTTGTCTATCGGTACTGGTACCAGCTGAGGCACTAGATGATTCAACCTTCCTTGCTTCAAATTTTGCTCTAGCCTTTGCAATCACCTCTTTTTTAAATCCTTGTTCAATCGCAAAATGTTCAACTTCTTTTCTGACTTTCTTTGCAATAACCAGTTTGGCCAACTTCGAATGTACCTCAATAGATTTCTCTTTAAAGTTTCTAAACCTGGTTGCACTGGGATCTACTAGTGTAGATAGAAGATGATTAGCATAGGCAATCAAAAGATCATCTTCTACCTCATAACCCATGGGCATCACCCATGATGTCCTAGGTTCTACTGCCTCCATTTGACATGTGTCTATATCAACCATGAAATAGATAAAATCTCCATACCTTTTAACAACATTCTCTGCTATCCTTTCTCTAGCATGCATTATTTTCTAGAAGTCTTTGAAATAACCCTATCTTATCTTAGTGAATTCATTTCCAAGCATTTTAATACTGTTCTTTATCTGTAACATTGCTGGTGTATCCTCTGACCATTGAATATCATCGATACCAAGAAAGGAGTTCTGAAAATAGAAAAATAAACCGGTGATTAGTTGTCCAAACTTGAACTTCTATCTCTTATCCTTCTTGATTGATTCAAGATTTAGTATCAACTGGGTTCTCAAAGCTTTTGCAAGATCATAGTCTGCATTTTCCTTCAACGTTTGGTAGGCTATGTAGATTGCAGCTTCGAGAATGCTATTTGTTCTGCTTGAGTGATAAACCCTATCACCAATGACCATAGAAGCATACTTTACCTTAGGGTCTTCAATTTTATTTATATTTATAGCACGACCATCCCACTTAGACTTTGTCAATTGGGTGACTTCATCCTTCAGGATTGTCCTCAACGCCGAAACTTCATCGGTTGCCCATAATCCGGTGACAACATGAATAGCTTCCTTTGTAGTCTTATGCGGGTGATCCAACCACATAAAATGATCATGTATCCTGCTCAAAACATATGTGATATGGTCTTCTTCAAATTCATCAATAAAGTTCATAGCATGATGAAAACCTTTATCGGTAACCCTTCTGAATTGATTATTTATCACTCCTTCATCACACAATGTTCGATATTGATTGAAGATAGCAAAGGTTCCCAAATCCTCTAGTTTGCAATGAATGAAAGAACGGAAGTCTTCAACATGCAAAAAACCATAGGGTACGCTGGATAGGACTCCAACTAGATCGGTTTCAATCGACTTATGTGGATGCCTCTTGAATTATGGTCAAGGCCTTTCAATAACATCTACAAAGTGCGGTGTATCCATTGCAAAATATCAAACACAAAATCAGATCATAGAAGAATACCTTTCAACTCCTTCGCAGCTAGGGTTTCTAAATCAAATGCACTTTCACCGATTCACTTCACAACAAATCTCCTCAATCCACTATCAAATTTGCTAAGATAATAATCAACAGTTCTTCAGTGCTTCAGTCGCTCTCCAAATGCTCTTGAGAATGCAAAGGTAACAAATGAAATTTGTAAAACACTTTTATTTACCTTTTACAAACTGCATTAAATGCAATGCCGGTTGAACTTACCCTAATCACCGTTCAACCCTAAAACATGCTACCATTTCTCACAAAACATCCAATATACCGGTTAGATCACAAAAATTCTTCATAACATCAGAATGCATCAAGATATGCAGATTTGACTTACCGCGCACCATATAGGGGGTCTGGAAATGGATCTGACAGCTCCCCCTAAGATTTATACGCAACTTAGTTTACCGATGAGGGATTCTCCACACTGGGTGAAGAATTAGAATCTTCTGATGGTTTCTCCTCACTCTTCTTTCTCTAGATCTTGTTCATCTCAACCTCGTCTCTTCCATATCAACTTTTATCTTACCTTTCCGTTCAATAAATTGATTTACCAGTTATTTCATTTTTCTCTACAGAACTTTGCAAGGTGTCCCGATTTGTGACAATGAAAATGCCATTCCAGATGCTCTCCAAGGTCTAGCATTGCCTTTGCCAGTTATTCTCTAGCAATTCATAGCAATATGACCATAGTTGTGATAGATTGAACAAGTCACATTTTGTCTATACTCCATTTCATAAGGACTAGACCGATTCACATAAGGTCTCTACCAAGTAGTGTTTCTTCGGTCATTGAAAGATCCCTACCATTCACCATTAGGTCTCTGATTATTGTAAGATCTCTGATTGATCATTTCAGACCTGCACTGAACAACTCTATGCCCATACTTGTTGTAATTGTAGTAATAACCATTAAAATTTCTAAGCATATATCCATCATATGTATTAGTTCCATAACCATTAACAACATTGGATCTACTTCTACAAACATTAATAGTATGACCTACCTTATGACAATTAAAGCATACTGGTTTGTAGGATTTCTTACCGGTGGTTTTCTTGTTCATAGGTGCAGATTTGTCTTCATGCATGGTGTCCTTGGTACCGGAAGGCTTTCCTTGCTCAAAGGTTGTGTATCCCAATCCATTTGTATCTCCATTATGCCTTTGTGACTAGATTTGCTCATCAAGCATAGTAGAGCTCTTGTTGTATTTAGCTAGTATCTCATTAGCATCAGCCAACTCCTTAGTAAGATCTTCATTATTTTTCATAAGACTCTCTCTAAGGGACATAGCCATGTCTAGATCAGCCTATATTTCTTCTTTTTCTTCTTTTTCCTCATGAAGATGTGCATGTAGGGTACCAATCTCTCAGTTCAGCTTTAAGATCTCATCATCCTTCTCTCTGATTTTGTCTTCAGAATCCCTCCTAGCTTCCGACTCTCTCCTCAGATTTGACTTATCATCATTCAGATTTTCCACCTCATTAGCCAATGCATCAATGTTGGCTTCTTCAGATGAACTGTTTTCACTGATTTCATACAACTATTCAACTATCTCTCTCCTCTTAGCCAATGAAGCTTTATACTTGACCCTCAGTTCACCTAGGGCTTCTTCAAATTTTGCAAGATGGTTAGAAAGCTCCTTGTAACTCATATCCCCCAAGATAGCCTTAAGGATCCTTCCCAAGTGGTTAAGCCTTAAAGGAATTACGCTTTGATACCAATTGATAAACTTATAAGGCACTTAGAGGAGGGGGTGAATTAGTGCAAGCAAAAACAATATAAATCTGATCACCACTTTAACCAACTTGAAAATCAACATGCATGCAAGAAATATAACCACATAAACAAACACCCAATAAAGCATGTAACTCATAACATAATGATTTTCACGTGGAAACCCAAATGGGAAAAACCACGGTGGGAGTTAGTATCCACAAAGATCAACTATCTACAGTATAGAGATCTGACCGGTTAAGGTCTTACAACTTCTATGTTAGGAGCACACCCGGTTAAGAGTGTCTTAGCCCAGTTAAGATCTATCACAATAAGGCTTGTTAGGACCAGCCCTATTAGGAGCTACCCAGCTATGGGATTTAAAAACACAAGCTAATGTATCACTTAGCTAGAGGATTTAAACCTTTGGACCTATTAGGATCCTACCACACCTTTTTAGGAGTGATCTTGTGAGAGGATTTTCTTCTTGCAGCTGTTAGGGAACAACAAGTTTAACTGATATGCATATAGCACCTCTCTGCCTGATTAGATCCAATTCAGTTTTGCTTCTAACACTGACTAAACATAAATACAGAGCTTCACCTTCCACCGCACAATCAAATTGTAACTATAGATCCTTCATGATACATCATCACACAATATTCATATTTTTATAGACAACTCTGTTAAGTCGGCTAAAACCCTTGGAACAATTTTCTAGGTTCAATGTATTTGGTCAATCTTTCTCAACACACTTTACTCATGTCGGCCACATAATTCATAAATAAAAAATAAAACATTATGTCTACCGGTTTACCGATCTAAGTAACTCTACTCTCCTGATTTAATTGTTCTTCCTGACTGACTGCTTAGTACACCATAATTCACTCAATCCATTGAATTTTTTGATGTGGTTCCAATCATAGACTCCTGCTAATGTCATGAACATACATTCCAAACTGCAACACTTAACTCTCCACCAATATTCCGTACTGGTCTCTTGAACATAGGATTGTCCTTGTTTGTCGATTTGCTATCTTGTTTACCAGTTTACTATTTAACTACTTCCATTACTAGTTGGTCTAGATGACTTAGATAACTAGAAAAACATGGTTTCCATCAATAAAAACACAATTCAAGTCATCAATCAATGTATTACAACTCTATCATCATTATCAAGCCAACATACCATCCCAAGAGTCATTCCAAAAAAGAGCCTTAGATCCCTTATTACAAATCCAAAAGAAACCCTCCTTAATGAGACTTTCTCTTCTTTTAAGAGTATCCCAATCCATGGATCCCTTTCCCAACATGTTGTGATGATGCACATTAGATCTAATGACTCCCTAGAGATACTTATGAGAGCACATTCTCGATCCTAACAAGTACACCACCGCTAGTAAATATTAGTAGACAACACCTGACCAATCAAACCAATAGGTTGAAGCCTAAGACCAATCTCTTGATTTGGCCTACAAACTGAATCCTATCTAACCAAGCTCCATTTCAAAGATAAAAAATTACCATACCATAGGAATTGACAAGAAATAGCATCAAAATATTTAATACAATTAGAGGGAGCAACCTGCACAAAACATCTACAAATAAGATGAGCCTACAAAACCGACTTCAGAAGGGTAACCCTCCTAGTAGAAAAAGCCATCCAAAAGTCCAATGATTGACCTTCTTGCAAAACTTATTCATGATCTCTTGCAAAAATTCTTTGCATTGAGATCCCACACCAAGGGGGATTTAAAGATAAACTAGAGGAAGAGAACTAATTTGAAATCTAAGGATTTGAGAAGTCCTACTTTGAATCATATGGGTAGTATTAAAGAAGAAGATAAAAGATTTAGCCTCATCAATCTTCCACCCCAAGGTAGTCAAGTAAGAATCCAAATTTCTCCTAAAATTAATAGCTTCTTTGAGTCAGGCCATGCCCAAGAAAGCAATATCATCAACAAAACTGAAAGTGAGAATAAGGAGGCAAACTATTGCACCATCTCCATCCTTGAATCAATCCTTTTCTATCTCAAAATTTAATAAATCTACCAAGCCCCTCAACCATAATGATAGACAAGGAGAAAAGATATTCCCTTTCCTAAGGCCCCTAGAAGCACTGAAAAGATCAGAGGGTTCCCCATTAATAAGAATAGAGAAGAAGAAAGAGAAAACACAACTCATGATCCAATTCACCCAATCACCATCAAACCCAAATGCCAAATGAACTCTCTGTAAGAAAGTCCATTTAACTCTATCATAGGCCTTTGCCATATCAAGTTTGATAAACATATCCTTCTCCTTGGAGGTCACCATAAAATGAATTTCCTCATAGACAATCACTATCCCATCAAGAATTTGTCTACTAGCAACAAAACCACCCTGCTCATTAGAAATCAAATCTTTGAGATATAGCTTAAGTCTTTCAACAATCAATTCGGTGATAATATTATAAACCATATTACATAGAGAAATGGGCCTAAACTAATACAACTTGTTCATACTATCTTTATTAGGGATAGGAGCCAAAAAAGTAGAATTCACAACTCTTAACATTTGTTTATTTCTTTTTAACTCCCGAACCACCTTCAAAAGGTCCATATATGACTCCCAAAAAAAATGAAAGACTTCAATAGGAAATTTATTGGGACTTTGGGCTTTTCCTTTCTTCATATGAAATACATCATCTTCTAATTCCTTCAATGAGATGAGATGAATGAGAGCCTCATTCATCTCATTGAAAACCAAAGAGGGAATGCAATTAAATATAGCAATTTTATTTTTAATTGCAAGGGGAGAGTTCTCTAAAAACATACTAGGGAAATACCAAGTGGTCTCTTGATAAATTTTCCCATTGAGGTAAGTTGAACACCTTTTGTAGTCACAAGAGAAGTGACGAGTTTTCCATTTCTTCTAGCCTTAATAGGATTAAGAAAAAAAATGTTGTATTTGTATCTCCTTCTTGAAGCCAATCAATATGAAACTTTTATTTTCAAAAAATCTCTTCATAAAATTCCAATTCCTCCAACTCCTTAACAACCAAATCCTTCTCTCTACTAAGATCCACATGCTATGACCTAGATCATAGATCTTATGAGTGATAATGTCTAATTGAACTTGACATTTTATTGCAGTGAAGGTTTCCAAAAATTTGCTTATTCCACCTCTTGAACTTATATTACTATTGCAATCTTTTGACAAAAGAGTACATAACCCTTCCATGATCAGGCTTCTGTTCAAACCACCAAACATGCATAAGATTTTTGAGAGAAAGGTCCCACAACCACATAAGTTAAAACTTAAAGGAAGGTTTGGGAGAACTTAATTGACCAATAATCACATCCTTGCCAATATAAAATCTATGAGATGGTAGTCCATCTATCTCCCATCCAATAAAAAGAGACAATAAATCTATCTAGCCTCTTTGAAATCGCATCTATATTGAACTCCTCTTGTTGTTCCAAGTAAATATGTCATTATTTGGCTTCACATCAATAACCTTCAAAAGATAATTATTTGCATTGGGGTGGTTAGTTGAGGGATCAAGACTTACTAAGCCTCCTCTTTTCTACTCCAAAATACAAACTGCATTGAAGTCCCCAACAATAATCCAAGGAAGAAAGGGCAGTAGAGAATGAACCACTCTAATGTGATGCCAAAGCTGCATCTTCCCCAAGAGATTAGTAGGAGCATAGAAATTTGTGAAAAGGAGAAGTTCACCTGACTCCAAACTTGAGGCCACCAAAGAGATGGAAGAGAGACCCGAAATCCACCAGAGAGGAGCAACCTTCCTTGGATCCCAAGAACAAGCCAGACTACCTAAACTACCTTGGACTTTAATTCAGTGGCAAGAGCCCCGAGACCAAATAATAGGAGCTCTATTTGACATATCATCCATAGTAAGTTTAGTTTCCTAAATAAAGACCATTTTTGGAGAATGATAACTAATCAAATCATGAGCAACCTTTTGTCTAGGGATTTTGTTCATACCCCTCATTTTCCAATATAAGACAATCTTTTATGGGGTTGGGAGAAATGAGATTCAACGGTCTTTACTAACCCAGATTCCACCAATGTATCCCCAATTATCTTTGCCTTCTCTTGGTCTGCCATACACCCAATTCTCAAGGGTTTATTCTGAGGCACCATTTTAAGAGGCTTTTGTTGTAGGCTGAAGGTATGAGAAGCCCCATTGTTCTTCCTAGGATTGAGAGATTATTTCAATAGATGAGAGGGGTATGTGCACCAAGTTGTGGTACCAAAAGGGGGTCTTAAGATGCCACTTTTTTTTTTTTTTTTTTTTTTCTGAAATCAACAAAGTCTGAACTTCAACGACAAATTGAAGATAGTTGCACTCCAAATTTGAAGATGCAACAAGAACAAGAGTCAGAGTGCTTTGAGTCTACTTTCTAAACTACTAATTTTTTTTGAAAATGGTGGATATTAAGGGCTTCAAAAAGGGGGGCCACAAAAAGTGGTCCTTTTTTAATGCAAAAAACATAACATAGCGTCTGTTGTGGCCCCCCTAAAATGTTAACTTTTTTTTTTTGAATTTTTAAAATCACTTCAGTGAGAAATTAGCTAACACCTTGTAGTTTATGCCAGATTTTTCAACTAATTTTTTAATGAGTATATGATTTTTTAATAATTTTTGAAGTGGACACATCCTAAAAACCAAAAATTTGAGCGTGCTCCCCCCTAAAATAATTGAAAACTAATAAAAAATCAAAACTTTTTTTTTTAAATTGTGTAGAATGGAGTCTAGTTTCTAAAAATGTAAGTTTTTTCAAAATCTGATGAACGTGTAAAAATCTATACCCAAAATAGTGCATGTTGGTTTTTGACAAAAAATGGACACTGACAAAAGAAATTATAGATGAAAGACTTAACGAAATCAAAATTTGAAATAAATTGCATTGTTGGATAGCTAAGAGGGAGCTCAAGTTTACCACAGTATTTTTTTTAACTTCATTGAAACACGTGCAAACTTGATGGAGAGCATGACCAAAAATATGTCAAAATTTTCAATGTTCTGATAAAAACACGTCTCTAGCTTGAAATGGTCATCCAAACCATAGGTTTGGTGTTTCCCCAAGCGGGCCATTTGGCGCGTGCCAAATATGGCGCTCGCCCTATTTGGCACATGCCAAATTTGGCACTCGCCCTATTTGGCACATGCCAAATTTGGCACTCGCCCTATTTGGTGTGCGCCAAATGTGATGAATGGATTTTTCCATTTGGCGCGTGCCAAATGTGGTCCATATTCCACATTTGGTGCGCTTCAAATAGGGAGAGCGCCAAATGTATACATAGAAACCCCCATCTCGTAGTTCCATCTCTCTCTATGAACTAGATCTCATATTTTATCTCTCCCCTTGCCTCTTCTTGGGCTCTTCATTCTTATAGATATATACTCTTCTTTGTCCCTCCCCTCTCTAGCTCTCATAATTCCCTTATTCTCCTATCCCTCGAGCTATCTCCCTCTTCATCCTTACACCCATCTAATTCCCTCTCTCACCTCTTTCCCTCAGTTTCTTCCTCACTCTCTCCTCTCTCTAGGTCATAAGGGGTCATAGGACACCATATGACCCCTAACGACACCTAAGGGGTCATATGGTGTCCTAAGGGGTCATAAGACACCATATGACCTCTTAGGTTACCATAGGACCCATAACGACACCATATTCCATCCTAAGTGGTCATAGGACACCATATGACCCCTTAGGACATCATACAACCCATAACGACACCATATGGTGTCTTAATGGGTCATAGGACACCATATGACCCCTTAGGTGTCGTTAGGGGTCATATTATGTCCTAAGGGGTTATATGGTGTCCTATGACCCCTTAGGACACCATATGACCCCTTAGTGCACCATATGGTGTCAGTATGGTTCGTATGGTGTCTTATGACCCCTTAGGACACCATATGAGCCACTAGTACACCATATGGGGTCAGTATGGTCTTATCATGTGCGATGATCCCTTAGGACACCATACGACCCATAATGACAACATAAGGTGTCCTAAGGGGTCATATGGTGTCTTAAGGGTTCATAACACATCATATGACCCGTTAAGACACAATATGATCCCTAACGACACCTAAGGGGTCATATGGTGTCCTATGACCCCATAGGACACCATATGACCCCTTAGGACACCATACAACCCATAACAACCCCATATTGTGTCCTAAGTAGTCATAGGACACCATACGACCCCTTACGACACCATACAACACATAATGACACCATATTGTGTCCTAATGGGTCATATGGTGTCTTAAGGGGTCATAGGACACTAGATGGCCCCTTAGCACACCATGTGACCCCTTAGAACACCATATAGTGTTGTTATAGGTCATATGGTGTCCTAAGGGGCCATATGGTATCCTAAAAAGTTATATAGTGTCCTATGACCCCTTAGGATACCACATAACCACTTATGTGGCGTTAGGGTCCACATTGTGTCTTAAGGGATCATATGGTGTCCTATGACCCCTTAGGACACTATATCACCCCTTAGGACACCATATGGTGTCATTATGGGTCGTATGGTGTCCTAAGTGGTCATTAGGTGTCTTATGATCCCATAGGACACCACATGACCCATAATGACAACATAAGGTGTCTTAAGGGGTCATATTGTGTCTTAAGGGGTCATAACACACCATACGACCTGTTAAGACACAATATGATCCCTTACGATACCTAAGGGGTCATATGGTGTGCTATGACCCCATAGGACACCATATGACCCCTTAGGACACCATATGACCCATAACAACACCATATTGTGTCCTAAGGGGTCATATTATGTCCTAAGGGGTCATAGGACACCATATGACCCCTTACGACACCATGTGACCCCTTAGAACACCATATAGTGTTGTTATGGGTCATATGGTGTCCTAAGGGGTCATATGGTGTCCTAACGGGTCATATAGTGTCTTATGACCCCTTAGGATAACATATAACCCCTTACGTGTCTCTAGGGTTCAAATTGTGTCCTAAGGGGTCATATGGTGTCCTATGACCCCTTAGGACACTATATGACCCCTTAGAATACCATATGGTGTCATTATGTGTCGTATGGTGTCCTAAGGGGTCATATGGTGTCGTAAGGGGTCATAACACACCATATGACCCGTTAAGACACAATATGATCCCTAACGACACCTAAGGGGTCATATGGTGTCCTATGGCCCCATAGGACACCATATGACCCCTTAGGACACCATACGACCCATAACAACACCATATTATTTCCTAAGGGGTCATATGGTGTCCTAAGGGGTCATAGGACACTATATGACCCCTGAGGACACCATACGACCCATAATGACACCATACTGTGTCCTAAGGGGTCATATCGTGTCCTAAAGGGTCATAGAATGCTATATGACCCCTCCCATACAACCCATAACGACACCATATTGTGTCCTAAGGGGTCATATGGTGTCCCAAGGGGTCCTAGGACACCAAATGACTTCTTAGGACACCATGTGACCCCTTAGAACACAATACAGTGTCATTATGGGTCATATGGTGTCCTAACGGGTCATATAGTGTCCTATGACCCCTTAGGACACCATATAACCCCTTATATGTCGTTACGGTTCACATTGTGTCCTAAGGGGTCATATGGTGTCTTAAGGGGTGATAACACACCATATGACCCGTTAAGACACAATATGATCCATAACGACACCTAAGGGGTCATATGGTGTCCTATGGCCCCATAAGACACCATATGACCCCTTAGCACACCATACGACCCATAACAACACCATATTGTGTCCTAAGGGGTCATATGGTGTCCTAAGGGGTCATAGGACACCATATGACCCCTTAGGACACCATACGACCATAACAACACCATATTGTGTCCTAAGGGGTCATATGGTGTCCTACGGGGTCATAGGATACCATATGATCCCCTACGACACCATGTGACCCCTTTGAATACCATATAGTGTCGTTATGTATCATATAGTGTCCTAAGGGGTCATATGGTGTCCTAACGGGTCATATAGTGTCCTATGACCCCTTAGGATACCATATAACCCCTTACGTGTCGTTAGGGTTCCCATTGTGTCCTAAAGGGTCATATGGTGTCCTATGACCCCTTAGGACACTATATGACCCCCTAGGACACCATATGGTGTCATTATGGGTCATATGGTGTCCTAAGGGGTCATATGATGTCTTAAGGGATAATAACACACCATATGACTTGTTAAGAGACAATATGATTCGTAACGACACCTAAGGGGTCATATGGTGTCCTATGGCCCCATAGAACACCATATGACCCACTAGGACACCATACGACCCATAACGACATCATATTATGTCCTAAGGGGTCATATGGATTTCTGAGGGGTCATATGACACCATATGACCCCTTAGGACACCATACGACCCATAATGACACCATATTGTGCCCTAAGGGGTCATATGGTGTCCTAAGGGATCATATAATGTTGTAACAGGTCATATAGTGTCATATGACCCCTTAGGATACCATATAACCCCTTAGGTGTCGTTAGGGTTCACATTGTGTCCTAAGCGGTCATATGGTGTCCTATGACCCCTTAGGACACTATATGACCCCTTAGGACACCATATGGTATCATAATGGGTCGTATGGTGTCCTAAGGGGTCATATGGTGTCTTAAGGGGTCATAACACACCATATGACCCGTTAAGACACAATATGATCCCTAATGACACCTAAGGGGTCATATGGTCTCCTATGGCCCCATAGGACACCATATGACCCCTTAGGACACCATATGACCCATAATGACACCTTATTGTGTCCTAAGGGGTTATATGGTGTCCTAAGGGGTCACAGGACACCATATGACCCCTTAGGACACCATATGACTCATAACGACACCATATTGTGTCCTAAGGGGTCATATGGTGTCCTAAGGGGTCATATGGTGTCCTAAGGGGTCATATGGTGTCCTAAGGGGTCATATGGTGTCCTATGACCCCTTAGGAGACCATATAACTCCTTACATGTCGTTAGGGTTCATATTGTGTCCTAAGGGGTCATATGGTATCATATGACCCCTTAGGACACTATATGACCCCTTAGGACACCATATGGTCATTATGGGTCGTATGGTTTTCTAAGGGGCCATATGGTGTCTTAAGGGGTCATAACACACCATATAACCCATTAAGACACAATATGATCCCTAACGACACCTAAGGGGTCATATGGTGTCTTATGTCCCCATAGGACACCATATGACCCCTAAGGACACCATACGACCCATAACGACACCTTATTATGTCCTAAGGGGTCATATGGTGTCCTATGACCTCATAAGATACCATATGACCCCTTAGGACACCATACGACCCATAACGACACCATATTGTGTCCTAAGGGGTCATATGGTGCGCTAAGGGGTCATACGACACCATATGACCCCATACGACACCATGTGAGCCCTTATAACACCATATAGTGTCCTAAGGGGTCGTATGGTGTCCTAAGGGGTCATAGGACACCATATGACCCCTTAGGACACCATACAACCCATAACAACACCATATTATGTCCTAAGGGGTCATAGGACACCAAATGACCCCTTAGGACACCATACGACCCATAACGACACCATATTGTGTCCTAAGGGGTCATATGGTGTGCTAAGGGGTCATAGGATACCATATGACCCGTTATGACACCATATAACCCATAACGACACCATATTGTGTCCTAAAGTGTCATATGGTGTCCTAAGGGCATATGGTGTCCTAATAGGTCATATAGTGTCCTATGACCCCTTAGGATACCATATAACCCCTTACATGTCGTTAGGGTTCACATTGTGTCGTAAGGGGTCATATGGTGTCCTATGACCCCTTAGGACACCATATGGTGTCATTATGGGTTGTATGGTGTCCTAAGGGGTCATATGGTGTCTTAAGGGGTCATAATACACCATATGACCCGTTAAGACACAATGTGATCCCTAACGACACCTAAGGGGTCATATGGTGTCCTATGGCCCCATAGGATACCATATGACCCCTTAGAACACCATACAACCCATAATGACACCATATTATGTCCTAAGGGGTCATAGGATACCATATGACCACTTAGGACACCATACGACCCATAAGGACACCATATGGTATCCTAAGGGGTCATATAGTCTTATTGTTTTGGGCGAGGAATAACACATATGGGCCTAAGGGGTCATAGGACACCATATGACCTCTTAGGACACATTGTGAACCATAACGACACGTAAGGGGTTATATGGTATCCTAAGGGGTCATAAGACACTATATGACCTGTTACGACACCATATGACCCCTTAGGACACGATATGACCCCTTAGGACACCATATGACCCATAACAACACCATATTGTGTCTTAAGGGGTCATATGGTGTCCTAATGGGTCTCATATAATATCCTATGACCCCTTCGGATACCATTGACCCCTTACGACACCATGTCACCCCTTAGAACACCATATAGTATCGTTATGGGTCACATGGTGTCCTAAGGGGTCATAAGACACCATATGACCCTTAGGACACCATGTGACCCCTTAGAACATCATATAGTGTTGTTATGGGTCATATGGTGTCTTAAGGGGTCATATGGTCTCCTAACGGGTCATATAGTGTCCTATGACCCCTTAGGATATCATATAACCCCTTACATGTCGTTAGGGTTCACATTGTGTCCTAAGGGGTCATATGGTGTCCTAAGGGGTCATAGGACACCATATGACCCCTTAGGACACCATACGACCCATAACAACCTCATATGGTTTAGCATATTGGGTTTTAGGGTCTATGGTTATTGTATAGGGTTGAGGATTTAGCATATTTGGTCATACGATCTAGGGTATTAGTTATAGGTTTCAAATGGTTTAATTTTTATGGTTGTGGCTATCAAACTATAGCATATAGGGTATAGATTATAGGGTATAAAGTATAAATTTATCAAAGGTTAAAAAATTTCAATGGAAGTCATTTGACTAGCGCCATATTTGGCGCTAGCCAAATGAGCTGCACTAAAAAATGGTTATATGGGACCCTTGACCCATGATCCAAGCCCACATTCTCTCATAAGGTGCACGCCTTATAAGGCATGCACCCTATAGTGCGTGCGCCTTATGAGCATTTTTCATTTTTTTTGAAGTGTGGCACCTTTTGGGTACCACAACTTCGTGCATATACCCAGAGATTAGAATTTCCATGGCTGCATCATTTGTTAGAAGCAAAGATCTACTAGGAAAAGACATTTCCAAAGCTTGAGAGGGTATATCTATAATCATTTGTCCAACTTGTTGGTCCTCCAAGGATAAGTTGTGATTGTCATCCCTTATGTCCTCTAGCTTTGTCACTGCTAGTTGCTTAGCACTAGAGGATGACTCAATTGGAATTCCATCTTCTTCAATCAAGTCATCCAATACATAAAAAATGGTTAAAAGTCTCCTTGTTTTGTCTATCCTTCATAGTTATTTTTTGACCTCTTTCCTTATTGTGGTCTTTAATAGAAATAAAGCCCTCTTTATCTATAGACCCTTCGATCAAAATAGCCTTTACTTTATCTGCATTGGGAATTGATTTATAGGGAGCATTAATTGACCCACTTGCATAATTATAACGAGGGCATTTCCTTTGTAGATGCCCATATTCATGACACATTCAACATCTAAATGGAAGAGTATCATGATCCAACGGTTATCACTAGGAAGATGAATAAGAAAAATATCCACAAAATTTGCTAGAGGAATATTTAATCAATTTTAACACAAATTCAAGCAAAAGAAATTACCTTTCTATCCCAAGTTTGTGTAGTAGAACCAACGAGCTTGCCAAGAAAAAGGGCAATTAAGTGGAGAATATTGCTCCTCTAGAACTCAAGCAACAGTCGTAGAAGGTGAATCCAAATAGGTACCCTTGATGGAAGCTCCTCAATAGAGTTGAACCCCACATGCCAAGGATTGATGAAGAGGCCAACTTGATTAAAAAAAGAGGCTTTCCTTCAAAGGCTTTATTTCTATCTTCCATGCAAGAGAAAACAAGTAAAAAGTAAAAAGTAATTATTGGCCACTATCATTATCTCTATTTCATCTTTGGGGTTCCAAATCTATTGAGCCCAAGATAATAGATCTAGAAAATAAAGTTGAAGCTCCATAAATTTGTAGACAAGAGCATGATTGCTCAAGTAAGCAACACCATTCGAAATGGTCTTCGGCTAAATCACCAGAATGAGCCGATTTTGAATTCTCTCCAAATAACCATTTAATTTTTTAATTTTAGGTCCACCAGTCCCTAAGGATGAAGCTTCACCCAAGTCTCTTTGAACAAATTTTGTGCAGCCTTTGTATGCAAAGAGGGCTTTACCATCTCCATGGCATTGCAAGTCCTAAGATTTGGAGAAGCATCTCTTCCCTCCATCGCAAACCCAACCTCTAGGGCACAAAAAAACACAAAAAATGGGGACAACACCCCACCAAATAACAATAGAACCCACAAATTGACCCTATTAGCACACATAACAAAGGAAAGAGCATGCAAAACCAACACGCTCCAAACAAAACCACCAAGAACGTAAAAAAGTAGAAAGAGAGGCTAAAAATGCAACCTCTAGTCACCCTCATATCCAAAGATCTTCCTCCTAGACACAAAGTAGAGAAATGACCCCCAAAATCCCTTGAGATGCAAGCAAAAGAGGTAGAATTAGTATGGCTAGGGTAACCCTAGCCCATGCTACAGAAAGCTCCCATGGTTGCATAGACCTACAACATCTTTTTTCCCCTTACTCTTTACTTTCACATTAGCCAATAATAATTTAATATTAATTGTAATATAAGAATATAATAAAGTTTGGGGTTCACCCCATAGCGCAACGGTACTGCTGCGAGCCTCCCTCAATGGAGGTTGTGAGTTCGATGCACGAGGCTTGGCCCCTCTCCGCCCCCGCCGTTCCAAATTGTTTATCGCTGCACCGGTCTGTTGACTTGGCAGAAAAAGGTTTGCTTTGGCTGGAGAGGTAGTTCATTGTTGGTGCTCACCGAGGAGAGATTGATAAATTTGGAGCGTACTCTTGGTCCCCTTGATGCTCGTTGGTCAATTGCTCTTTGTTCGTTGGCTAGAAAATTGACAGTTGTGCTCTTAGGCTGTGTAGGATGCTTCAAAGAGGATGCCTTGACCCTTGATTCAGAGATGAGGTTCTCCTTGTGATCTCATTGGTTCATAGCTCCAGTCAAAAGCGCTTGCTTTAAGAAAAAAAGAATATAATAAAATTTTAAGTGGAATAATGAGCAAATATGACATCTTTTAGCCCATTTACTTGTATTCCTCTAAAGATAGGTATGCTTGTTATTATAGTAAAAAATAAGATAATATGATAAGAATAATTATAGTATTAGAAGATATAATAATAATAATAATATAATGTTAACTGAAATATAATAATATCATAAAGATAATATAATAATAATAATACATAGTATATTAGTTGTTATATGTCTATTATAATAAAAATAATATAATAATGAGATAATATTAGCTATAATAAAATAATATCATAATCACAATACTACAAAAATAGTATTAATATGATATAATAATAATTTATTATAAATTAAAATATAGTAATATCATAATGATAATAAAATAATGCTATTCAAATATAATATATAATTGGTATATATCTATTATAATATTAATATTTGAATTGTCTTACTATTTATTGTAATTAATTTTGATTTAATTATATTTTGTAAGATATTTTCCTTTCTATTATATTATATTTTGTCATTTTGGAAAAGTATATTTTATGATATTTAATATAGTATTATCAATTCAAAAATTATCATAACCTTTGAATTTTGAAAATTTAAATGATTTAAAAAATTTTTGCCATAAAAAATAGAATAAATCTAAAATGATTTTATTACAATATGTAGATTACCATCTTTTATGATTTGAATTACAATCCCCAATCTAATGTAAATAATAAATAATATATAACAAAATTAAATAATATGTACCATCTTTTAATTGTAGTTAGGCTTAGGATTAAGGTTAGTGCTAAGGGTTGTTAAAATTAATGTTTCCATTTTAAGATAAAAGTTAGGTTAGCATTAGGGTTAATATTAGGGCTCAATTAGGGATCCTTAGAGTTAGTTTTAGGATTCAAATACATGATTACCATTCTAGGATAAAGCTTGGGGTAAGGGTTATTGTTGAATTAGGGTTAGCATTAGAGTAAATCAATTTGATATTCTTCAACAAAAACTCATTGTTAGAAACCCCTTTTGAACAAGATGGACTATCAAAGATCATGTGACTATCAAGAAGGAAATCGACCAATATAACACCAAGAAAGGAACTGGTCAATTTTTTAGCTTTGATATCACAGATAAAAAATGAACTAAAACACACCACTTTTTTCAATGAAGTAGCTGATCATCATTATCAAAATATTCATATCGGAGGAGCATATACATTATTTGGTGGCACAATAAAGATTTCTAATAAACTTTACAACAAGTTGAATATTGGACTAGAATTTTTTTGAACATTGGTAGAATCAAAGGACACTCTTTGTGAAGATGATCTTTCAACATTGCATGTCTTACTTATTTTCCAATGATGTAATCTACAACTATCTCAATGCTTTACTCTTATAGTTGTTAGTACTTAAAACTGACATTTCCAAGATATAGGTGATAGACTTTTGCAGGGAAGCATTGTAGAAACTTTGCCAATCAAACATCGTAGGAACAACCTACCTCACAACAACAAAGGGAATTATTTTCGTATGATTTATTCCTGCACTCGAATATATTACCCAAATTATATCTTGCTATTGGCATAACCATTGCACCTAATTGGGATGAAAACATTCTAGTTCATAGATTCCCCTAATTGTCAACATCATGCAAGATTTTAGTGAATATACTCAAAGGCAAAGAATCTTGGCGATTAAATTATTTGTAAGTTACTATTCTTAGAAGATGTTCTCCAAGGTGGGAATGGGATTTTTGTATGATATAACATGAATTTTAGTATCCATTATTTTGTAAACATGATATATTTGTTGGTTTCTATTTCTTATGCATTATTTCATTTCGATGATGGTACATAGAGTGTGATCCAAAATGTTGATGCAAAAAATCTCACACAATCAAAGCTAGAAACATCAATTCTCAATAAATTATTTTGTTTCTTCTCCTTGTCTATATATTGAGGGTATGCAACAGTGGTTTCATAAGCTTATTTTATAGGTACACAAGTTCTATTAAAGCATTATTCTAGTGAATATAGGTGAGTTTATTGGTTGTATCTTCATGTAAAAGATCAATGCATACTTGTCCTCTTTATCAAGTGGAGTTTTTTCTAAAAGAATTTTTCCATGTAAATTCTATGTTCATATAGTTTTATGATTTTATGTAATCACATAATCATCATATAATAATCTTTGGATAAATAATTTAAATTTAAATTTGCATACATTTGTAAGAGGTTTTACAGTCGTAATCTCCCATTATTTCTCAACATCTAGTAGTAGAGCTAATAATTTTTCATAGAGGGATGAATTTCTATTAAGTGTTGATGTATTTTTAACTATAGTGGGATCTTTTGTATAGTGTGGTGGTTTTGTCGATTTATGGAAAGGATTAAATACCATGGCTTCTAATTCTTGTATGGATATTAAAAAAATAGTATTATTTTTTATATGAGATATTGAAGTTAAAGATATAAAATCCACTGAAGAAATGAATCGATAGTCACTTGTTTCAAAAGAAAATAAGCCATTAGATGTGTTTGACGAAGATTGGTTGAAACTAGGCAAAAATGCATGAGGAACAATTTAGTTCAACATTTCAAATTTTATTCTCTTGCATAGTTTCGAGGAGAATACCACATTAAATTTGTGGAAGAGGATAGGTGATATATATCAAACTAAAATTATTCCTAATATATATCTTAAAATATAGTTCATTAAAAGTGAAATATATGGATTCTATTGGATACCATTTGGATGTGTTTGGCTTGATTTTGATTCAAATTACTTCTATAAATGTTAATTTGCACGGAGTAAAAGATAAATGCATCTATGTTTTATATAATAATTGAAAAAATCTAATAGTTTTCAATATTGATAGTGGTTCAAAGCCAAAAATAGAAAATCTTATTACTGCTTTACTTTTAGAGGAGATGAGAAGAAAATCCATGATTGAAGGCTTAAAATATTTTTTTCATGTATGAGGAAGGTGAAAATAAGCAAGAGAGCTTAGAACAGATAAGAACAAAGATTGATCAAAATCTAAAGGATGTTTTAAAACCTTCAAGGAAGAGTAAATTGTTGAAACTATGGAAAGAGAGGACATTCGAAGAATAAAAATATTTAAATAGGAAGAAGAGTTTAGATTCCTCAACAAAAGGACTTCTAATGATGGTGATGGTGATGTGTTATTTATTTCAAGTGATTAGTAGTGGTGCTTTGGTTTTTTCCAGTAACATTATTTGTAATGATCTGTGGCTTTTAAATTTAGGTTGTTCCTACCATATGACCTCTGTTAAGAAATTATTTTCTACATATACAACTTGTGATGGAGGATAGGTTTCCCTCAGAGATAATATTACCAAATATATTTTTGGCAAGGGAAATGTACAATTGTGTTCTGGTAATGGAAGGGTTAAAAACCTTTGTGATGTTATATATATATGAGAACTTGTGAGAAAATTAATTTTGGTATCCAAGTTGAACAATTTTGGTATGCATGTGAAATTAGATAAGTCTAGTTGTAGGTTAGTAAGAGGGAGATGGTTATTATACAATATTAGATTGGGACCTAATTTAGGTTGAGCGCCTTCAAATATTGTAATTTGATAATTATAACTATGACCAACAAATTATGTATGTTGCGGCACCAATGTTTAGGACAAATAACTGAAAAAATTCCTAGGAACATTATTAATAAAAATATGGTAGATTATTTTACTAATGATTCTATTTGCAAAAGAACCTGCGATCAATGAGTATTTGGGAAATTATGTGTTAGTGCTTATAATAAATAAAGGAATAGTATCTAAAATTGAAATACACCTCAAATATTTTTTGTTGAAGGGAGATATGGACAAATTTTATAAAATAATGGTTGACTTTAATTATTGAGATGATATTTTAAAATCAAAGAAGTTGGGAGGAACACAAATTTAAAATCTATAAGCTCAAAATTTAATTAGGGCAGAAACTAGCTTGGAACATTTTGATGAAACCTAAAGCTTAGAAATTGAGTCAAACTATGTAGGCTAAATATTTAGATAGCTCTAATCTATAGAGAATATTAACTATTGCAAAAGCCCATAGGGCTAAAATATTTAGAACTCTATAATTCAAAGTATTGTGATGTCATAAATTTTACATTACATTCTATTTGGAAGCTAATTTATCATGCTCTCTGTTAGATCATTTTAATCCTATTTATGTCATATTTTACTTTAAATATTCATAATTGATCCCACAACTTAATCATTATGAAATGAAAAAATTAGGGTTGTATCTAATATTACAAACCTTGACACTTATGTTTCCATTTTAGAGAGGCAATTTTAGGTGGACTAGGGCACCTAACTCCTTAGTCTTGCCAAAATCTCTTGAAATTATGGTCATTGCAAGTGTTGGCCTTTACATTTTAAAATATGGTCTCAATGTTTGCACTTAACTGTTTTGTGAACTGTCTTTTATAAAAAATTAACCTTTTGATCCCTATATAAAGAGCATCTTCTATCTTTTATAAAGCTAGCAATCAATTTAGAGATTCTAAGAGAAAGCATTTTCAAATCCAATTTAGTCTAGAGCAATCAAGAAGTACCATAGTATAAGCACTCTATATTCAAGTATAATTTCAATTGTATCATTTATAATTATCATGATACTCCATTGACATTTTTAGGAGTTTCCTAAAGAGCATTGTATCATCAACTTTATGTGAAACTCCATGAGAGGGTTTCATACCTAAGGTATTATCATTTCATTTCAATATTTTATCACTATCACACCTTTTTCCTCCCTAAGACACACACTCTTTTCTCTCATCATGATTGTTGTGGAGGTGGAAACTATTGTGTCTCACACTCATGCCCCTCTTTGTCACTTGGCAAAGTGGGGACCCCCTCTTCTTTCCTTTATTTCCTCTAATGTTTCTATCCCTTAGTGTTTTATTTTGTTTCCCTCCTTTTTTCCTATTTGTTCTTTCCAAAGTTTGAACTTTGGGCCTCCATTGTTCCCTTTTACCTTCGAGATAGTGGACCATTGAGCCTCGATCTTTACTTTTTTCCCTTTGCCTTTTCTTTTTTGTCAATGTTTAGATTCATACTTAGAGTGTTCATTTTATGCCAAGTGAACCTTGGATTCCTAGCCTCTGACCTTGATATTCTTTTCAAGATAAAACATCAAGTGTTTACTATTCACTTGGGGACAAGAGAATACCAAAGGCCTAGTTCTTGATCCCATTATCATTTCGTGTCGGCCTTACTTGTGATCCCTGATCCCAACCTAATGCAGATGAAGTTGGAAAAGATAATTCATAGAAGTATGATCCATTAGGATGCTAAAGACTAGTTTAATCTCATGAAATAACAATTGTTATTCATAAAGACAATTATTGCTAGGAAATAGCACATAGATTGGGGGACTATCATAAGTGATTGCCTACATGAGTAGTTGGTGAGGGTTCAAACCAATCTAAAATAATACATGAAATCATATTTGGTTTATCTTCATATTGTGGAAGCCACCTTCCTAGGCTTGATTAGGAAGGGTTCACTAAAAGACCCAAAAAAGAGAGTCTTTAGGTGAGCTATCCTTATCTAACCTTAAAAGAAAGAAATAATATATGATGATTAATGATGATTTTACCTTGCCATCATTAGGGCAGTAGAAAATTATTTTTCTAAGAGGCTTTCAATAGAAGTAGAAAAAAGATACAAAGGTTTGGTAGTTAATTCATTCACTTTTTAAAACATTCACTTATATAAGGGTGTCACACTACAACAAGGCACCTTATAAGATGTTGAGGTATCCCTATGACAAGATATTTTAGAATGTTGTAGACAAGTTGGTGCATCTCATCATCTGATTGTGACCAAGCATAAGTATTTCTTCACCTTTCCAATTAAGATAAGTGCACATGCTTGTTTAGACATGAAGAATGCTAAGGCAGTGGAGCCAGAGTTGGCAACATAAACTATGCAAAATCTGTAGGTAACTAAGGAAATATTTGACCCAATTGGAAAGATTAGACCAATCATTGGGGCATATTATAAGCACGAGATTAAAGTGGAAGACCACTGGGAAAATTGTGTTGATGACTATGCGGTGAGATTAAGGGATTTTTGTAGAACGGACCTTGATTTAGCTAATAAAGCCACAACCATGATGATACCTAAAGGTTTTAATGATGATGAAAATAAAATGCACCCCTCTTATGAATTAGTAGGAATCTATATTATCCCCATATTCAATGTGGATCCCTCTTGTAATGAAGTGGTTGATATGGATGAAAGAGAAAAGAATGTGGTCCTATGGACCAAGAAATGGATTGCAAAGCCATACCCTATTCATCATGTGCCTCAAGTGGGATTCAATCCTACCAAACAAGGAGGAGGAACTTATAAGAGGAAGAAACCATCCTCTTTAATGGGATAAATAGTGACCTAATAACCTACATGCCATACAAGGCCCACTACCATAAAAATTCCAATAAAGGTAAAGAGAGTGTATAAGGTTAAATAATCTTCAAAAGGTGATGCATCAAGAAAGAAACAATCTACAACCATAGCCACCATTGAGAAGGAAGTATATCTTCGATTGGATAACCCAACACACCTCATATCTATTAAAAATCCAAGACCAAAGGTGTCAATAAAAACATAGTGGACGAAAAGGTGATCATTAGTTCCCTTCTCCAACTAGCAAATCACACACTTGGACATGCTCTCTTTGCCCAAAATTTGGATTTTATCCCAAGTGAGAACCCGTATTTTATTAGTTTTCCAAAGGAAGGTATTATCTTTAGGGAGACCCATACTCTACCAAATTTTGGAACCAGGAAAATAACTCTTTCCTAACCCCTTTTCAAAGAGGAGGAAGACTTCCTTAGCTAAAATGTTGTCACTCTTGCACCAATCTAATAATAAAATCATTTATTTCCTAGAGAGGGATGTGTCACTTCTTTATAGATTCATTCAGAAGATTACATGATAGTTCTGATACTTAATATAAGTACAGATCCAATAACCAACAAGATGAGAGGGGGGGGGGGGGTGAATCATACAAACTTAATCATCCATAAAAACATCAGATTCAACCTCGGTAACATATATTTCAGTAATATAACCAAAACTGTTTAAACATGCAAACTCAAAAGCATATAAACATCATAAACCTCATAACACTAGATTTAACGTGGAAACCCAAATAGGGAAAAACCACTGTGGGATTTCAGACCCACTAAGAAATATACTCTTCTAGAGTATGCTCGGTTAAAAGCAAATCCTGTTAAAGATTACAAACACATTGCTAGATGTGACCCGGTTAAGGGATTTCCCTCAGATCTGTTAGGATCTTCACTTTGTTAGAAGTGACCTTGTTAAAGGATTTCAAACACTCAATCAGAATGTCACCTTGCTAGAGGGTTTTACAAATAAGATTGTTAAGTCCACTCGGTTAAGAGATTTTCTGTCACTTTCACAAAATAACAATAATAAAATCTATTTGCAACTTCACATTTAAAATGTTAAAGTAGATTCCTATTTGTTCAATACAATCTAGACATAGAACTAATCTTGTCTATCTATTGGGCTTCTATACTCTATTATTCTAACAAATCTTCAAGCTTCTGTGCTCAGTAATCACTTATGTAGCATCCTTGTGCATACACTTGCCCACATACATTGTTTATCAACAGTTTGCTATTTATAAACAATTCGGTAACCGCTTAATCTCCTTGATCACATTTCCCATGATCAATCATAGCCATCAGATCTTTGATCATGTCCAGGTTCAATGCATCTTTCGATCTGAAAATGTTTTACCCCGCCTAGGAACTTGTATATTAGTCTTGGAACTTGTGCTAGGGTATTGCGGTTCAATCTGAGCTATAGATCTTCATGCCGACTTTCCACTGCCTTAGATTCATTAACAAACTTCTTCCACGGCTCACCAATCATTGATAAGTTCCAGCTCATTAGCTTCCTTCATTAAATAATGCATGTAACCATTTAATGCATTCTGTTATAGCTCGGTTATAACTTGGTAACAACTCGGTGAATACTAAACTTCACTCGGTAGACATTCCGCCTTCATTAACTGATAGCGATAACCTTAGGGTTTATCGACTAGGTTCCTTAGGGTTTACCAACTAGGTTCTTTGCTTGATAACATAGTATAGTATTAAGCTTTACATTTTACAACATATGTATGATGTTAAAACAATCTAAAACATCATGATCTCATCATTGTCTGACTCGGTACTAGTTGCCCATTGAATACCTTATTCATCCCCTTATTCATCATATTCTTTCCTGTGTCTTTTACCGACATCTTTATAATCTTCATATCATACTTCTCAAGATATGGCAACATCATACTGAATTAGAAAATCAATTTCTTGACATCAATGACAAAATAATAATATCAAGACAGTAAAACATCCTTAGTCAGTTATATCCATAATCATCAACAACTTTCTCAATATCCTTATGAAATGACAACAATCTTTCATTGTCTGTTATAATGCAATATTGCCAACATTACATTGGTCCCTAAATTTGATAGAAGGGGGTATTAAAGTTTTCTAATATCTATAAATCCTCCCAACAATCTAGTAGTCCCTAAACATTATTCCCACATAATTTTTAAAAATGCTAGGCTACAAACTTGAAAACATCTTGATTAATGACTTCAAGATCCTAAATCCATCAATCTCTCTAAAATCTAATTCCCCCATTGCCTAGCCTTCATTTGAAACCTAGTCAAACATATTAAGAACAAATTATGAGGAAGTTACAAATGCTCAAACCTAGTGCAAAGGTAATATATCCTTTGAAATATTTTTAATTCACCCAAATGTGCACTTTTATTGAATAAAGTGGCTCCATTGTCTATTTACTTCCTCATATGATCTTCATACCAACTTCACCCAAAGAGTCCTATTATCTCCATAGTTTATCAATCAGAGGCATACCCAAATATTTACATGGCAACTTATCTCCTCCAAACCAAAAATTATTTAGATCAAAAGCCCCTTCATGTAGTGATCTTTTAGGAAGAAAAAAATAAACTTAAGAGGATTAATCTTCTTCCAGGATATTGCCTTCTTAAATTTATATAATATATGTTTAGTAACTCTTTCTTGCCTACATATTGCTTCATCAAACAATATATATCTTTGACAAATCATAAATGAATAAAATTCCTCTCCTTTGAAGAATTCTACAATAACTATTCACACTATAGGTGGATAAAATCTGATCTGAAATCTTATGAGAGAAGATTCAGATAGATCAATCACCCAACAATGAAGTACCTGCAATGAACACACATACAAACCAAAAATCAAAATTAAAACACACATGCATTCTATGAAATCCTATTCCATTGCACTTCTATCAACCAAGATCTTGTGTTCAAGAATGATGCTCTCAGGAGCACACGCACAAGAGGCTATGGTGAATGAATATTTGAGATAATTGCAAAGAAATGAGAAATGAGAAATGCAAGAAAGCAAGAATCAACTATCAAAATGTAAGATATGAATGCAAGAGTTTGATTGCAAAGTCATGGATCCCAAAATGGGAGAGGGGCTCTGCTTTTATAGGCATCTTTCGGGTGAATCCAAGTTATGTGATGAATGTGGGATAAAAGATTGGACTTGAGAGTTTGATCCCACATGTGCGAGGTGAATGTAAGTGGGTATAGGAGAAAGTATAAATGCAAATGCATGCATTTGTGAAATTATATTGATGAAATTATTATAAAATATATAGGTGATAGATGATAAATAGGTGATATAATAATAATATTAATAAACGATAAATAAAATTATAATATTAATGATAATATAGATATTATTATTGATGTTAAATGATAAATAATAATAATTAATGATAATATTAATAATGGATAAATATTGAATAATAATAATATTAATGATAATATTAATAATAAATAAATGATGAATTATATATATATATATATATATATATATTTACCTAGGGGGTGTCTTCGCTACCCGCCCAACACTCAACATCCCATTCCTTGGGTACCTGAGGCGAGCGAGGCGAAACTAGTCCCCCTAAGGATGAATAATTATAATATTAATAATGGATAAATGATGAATAATAATATTAATGATAATATTAATAATGGATAAATGATGATAAATGACAATAGATGGAATAATGCATGAAAAAAGAGGTGGATTCACTCGGGATTAAGATGGCAAATTTTATGTGTCTACACACACAATAATGGTTCCCACTTTTTAGTCAAACTTGACATTGAAATCAATGTTTTGAGCTAAATATTCACTTTCTGACACAAATAGTAGCTAATCGATTAGGAATTAAACGGTACTTTTCTAACGTAACTTTTAATAACTTATTTTTTTAATAGTAAACGATATTTTAAAAAAGTGACGTGTATGATGTCGCACATAATTTTTTATTATAGAAAGTCCATAAAATTCTATTTTTTAAAAAATGTATATTTGTAACACCATATCTAACACTTGTGCATTTCGTTTCATAATAAAATTTGTTGCATTTTTTAATTAAGTTTTGAAGTAAAACCAATTATAATTTGGAAATAGGTGTACCACGTCACACATAACTTGTTTTATATGTATCAAAATTTGATTTTTGCCGTTGGAACGAGGACATTATTACCTATTGCATAGATATTTCTCACTTTTTTTCACTAGTTTACTATTTTTTCAAATGTGTAGAATAGAGAACTTGATGTTTGGTGAAAACATATATGTTTCATAAAACTTGTTTTTTTTTTATAACAAAACCAATATTAAAATTATACTCGTTGGAAAGGTCATTTCTATGGCTACAATCCTACAAGTTGGTTTGTCAAGTTGATTCCATTTGGACTGTCAAACCAAGATTTTAAAGTAAAATTTATGAGGAAAATTTCTCAGGATCTAGGGGGATAGGCCTAGCTAAGGATGTTTGCTTGAAGCTACCTTTGAGTGAGCATCTTACATACCTTCGAATGAAGGTAACTTCATTTGAAGGTACTTTTCATACAAAGTCGCAATGTAAAAACACCTTACAACCTTCGCTCAAAGGTTGTAATGGACTTTCATTCAAAGGTATACCTTCGAACAAAGGTGCTTGTAAAAAAAATTGCCCTTTGCTTGGAAAATGTTTATGTCCCAAGTTTGTAATCCATTATTGTGGATTTACCCTATCATTTTCTTTAATGCTTATATACAAAATTTGTTTTGTCCTGGGATCTATAGAGATACATAAAAATGTACAAAATTCCTCACAATTGCACTTATCATCATCACAAACAATAAATTGAGAGTGATCCATGTGTACAAAGAAAAAATGGGTTGGTAAAATCTATTTAGAAGCATGTCCAAATCAATTATGTGCATGATCCAATCATGACTACTAGATGTAGAGGTCATTGTTGAAACATTAATGGTAAATCTAGGCACTTTTCACCATTATCCCTTGAAAAGACATACAAAATTCCCTTTATTTGGTAAATAGTACATTTCAGGTGGTAAAATTCCTATTTAAAAATCAAGACAAGCAAATTAGTCAAAAATGACCTTTGGGATCATGTAGGGAATAGGTGAGAGTTATAGTGAATAATGGTAAGAGTTTTGAATTGTTAGCAGTTAGGATAACACTTGTCTCATGCCTTTGGTCAAAGTGTTAAAGATTGAGGATGATAAGGATCTCATACCATTAAGATATGTATAATGGGTGAATCCAAAAATACAATCTTAAAAAGGTTATAAGCTTCAAGATGTTGGGCATTGAGAATCAATAATACCTGATGATAGGTACCAAAGTGAAAGGAAGGATGAAGTCCAATTTTGAAAAGAAATACAAAGGATTCAGTGGAGTTTGGAGGGTTGAGGAAGACATGAAATGAATGGTTTCTTAAAAAATCCAAAACATATCTAGAGGATAGGCGATTGAGTTGTCAGGGATGACATATATAAAGGGTACCGAAGTAAAGGAATCCTGTAATCCTAACTTTAGTAGAGTACTTAGTGGTTCGATAATGAGGTATTTGAATAAGGGATGGTTTGAGTTCCTAATCCAAAAAACTTAGACAAATTTATAATAACAAAGGACCAAGATGTCAAGTTTGAAATGGAAGGGTTATAGTAGGAAGGAGTAGCCCAATAACCTGGTGTAAAAGAAAGATTTAGCAATTTTAGTGCATTTTTTTATGAATGGAGCTCATGGATACCAATGAAATAGTTTTGGCAAAGCACAAGTCTAGAACTCTAGTACTTAAAAAATGCCAAGGAATTAGGTTAGGATGTTGGGTTTTAGATGGATGGTATGAAGGGAAGGTAGAGGCTAATAGTTTAAAACTCTCACAAAAAATAGAGAATGATAAAAAAAATGCCTCAAACATTGAGTTTTTATTGATTTAAGCAAAATTTGACAAGAATAGAATAATATTAGGGACAAATTTTACAAAATATGATTAAGTTTTACTTTTAAAATGCACATTCCATTTCTCTTGATCATAGTTGTGAATGAATGGCAAGTTGTTTTTTTTACTTTTTATCTTTGTAAAATAAAATCATAGTTTATAGACCATAAACTATGATTATTTGTACTTTTTCCATAAAATGAATGCATTACAACCAAAACTTTTTTGGTGTTGTTGTTTTCACTGTTCAATTTGATAAAATTGACACACAGGTACCGCAAATCTATGAAACATGAAAAATATGAGGCCTCAGAAGTAGACGCCAAAGGCAGATTGCTAAGTTTCTTCAAATCCGTCCAGAGCTTTCTCTGTCTATCATTAAAGTGTTCAGACCGATTGTCAGAGGGTGAATTTACACCATTAACTATTGCATAATGTGCGTCACTCATGAGCTAATTACTGTCATCTCAATTCCAATCTTAGTGGCTTCATTATTAATATATAGTGAACCATTCTATACTTCAATCCCAAGTTGCAGATGTGTATCCTGCATAACTAGTGGGTTCTTTTTAGTAGGTTTTTTTTTTTTTTCATCACTTTTTCTGATGATAGATCGTGTAGTTTGATTCAAAATGTATAAGAAATAAATATATAATTATTATCAGAAATTACGTACAATAATGTTATAAAGTTTACCGTAACTCTATATTCTGCAGATCAAATCTCATGTAAGAATCCATGGTGTGTGATAGAATCATGTGTTCAGTCCAAAATCTGCAATCTTAGGGATCCATGGTGTGTGATAGAATACTGTTAAGTCCAAAATCTGCAATCTTATTTTCTCTTGTGCTTGGACAACCCAGAAAGGGAGCCCCCATCCATGTATTTCAGCACAAAATCCATGTTTGTTCCTTCCTTGGTGAGAAAAGTGCCCTCACATTTGACAATGTATGGAGTATCAACTTTCCCAAAGATGCCCATCTCCCTAGTGATGTTCCTTGTTTGATGCCATTGTAGGATGGTGATGATTTTTCCCTTCTACTAGATGGAGAAGAGTAGTTGGCGCTGCTGAGACGTGATTGAGATGAGACACCCTTGGGAACTTGTATTCTCCTTACGTTGTCAAATCTAAGGAGAGGTATCTTCTCACCAGTGAGGGAACACTAGTTTTGTTCTGGAATACATGGATGGAAGCACCGATTTGTTAAAGTTACAAACTTTGGATTGAATATGCTGTATCATACATGTTAGTTCTCTGTTGTATCGTACTTATATGTGTTCACACTAGCCCTGAGAGATTTGATCTACAGAGCTATAGTAGAAGTTGTAATGGTTATGCAGGAGATTTCCGGAGCTTGGGATATTTGGCACTGTGCATATAAAGGACAGAATGTTTATTAATTCTGTAAATGTAATGTGTTGGTGTTTTTTTTATTGAAGAAGATTTGAATTCAGTATGTAAATGTAATTGTGTTGTTATGTTTTCTAATCATTATTTTCATAGAATTAGCATTCTACGGTTTTATTCTTGACATATATGTTTTTTGTTTTTGTTTTACAGCTTCAAGAATCATAGAAGAAAAATGTTATGACCAAGGATCAGCTTCAGGAAATTCAAGACCAAGTTAAACAGTTCCAGAACAACAATATCTTAAGTCCATATCATGAAGGGTTGTAGATCAAGTTTTGATGGTTGTAAGTTCTCGCTTCAGCGATTCGTCTCGTCATGTCATTGTCACCATCGAAGGATAGTGTTTCTTATATCTCATTTGCCTACTTATTGGTAGCTTGTATTCTTGATAACTCTGCTTTGTTTAATATAAAAAAAAATGGAAGAGTTAAGAGAGTTGTGGATCATTCTCCTTTGTACATGTTCATAAGCACTTTATGCAATGGTAAAAAAGTTACTATTAATTTTATGTCATTTATGTTATAAAGTGTGTTGTTGATCAAAATTAATTTTTAATTGTTCAATTGAATGATGTTTAAAAATAATCATATATGAAAATATACATCATATTTTTGTCAATATTTTACATCATAAAAAAAAACAATATACACCAATAGGCCCTTGATCTACTGGTGAAGTTGAATGGTTTTGAATAAGCCCACATGGATTAGGTCTTGTTGATGCAATGCCTCATCATCTTAAGGGATAAGACCAAGATCATGCCTTGAACAAATTTGGTGGAATGGATACCCCTAGGAGTAGTCCTTAGTTCTCAGTCAAAGAGGTTTTACCTAAAGACTTGCGCTTCCATATAGGTAACTAAAAGTTCTTTATGAATGATATAAATAGTCCATAAAAAAATTAATATACAACTATCTAAGATTTTATAAACATTTAAGTTGGTGTTAACGCATATTAGGAAAACACAAATTATTATGACATGCATACACGTTTAGATAACTATGTATGCCCTCTCTCAATTATGGCATGAGATGAACCTGAAGGAGTATACCCAATATGATTACATGAGTTTGGGGTTATCTTAAAAAATTGTGATGTGAGCAATTTTTATACAAACAAAAAAGCATTGAAAAATCAAATTAGTTACACATTTCAATCATTTGAAGTCATATAAAACAAAAGAAACTCTTACATTGTCCGAGAATGTCATAAGGAAAGCAGAAGCAATTGCAGTGGGACCTTCACCAGGTGTTTTTGTTCTTTTTTGGTCGTTGTCAATCCACTTTAACTCAACATAATGCATAGGGGTTACTCTTCCTTAACCCATTCGTGTTTTTGGCCCCTAAAATGCTCAGGTGACCAAATGGGTTTGCAACGTCCATTTTTGTTAAAAACTTGTATGAATTTCTTATAATAGAAATTGCGTATGAGTTTTTGACACAATAGACCAAAACAAGATGTGGGAAGCTCTTTAGGGACAACATCATGAGCGGGTTAAGGAAACTTAACCCGTTCACATTTTAGAGAGAGAGAGAGAGAGAGAGAGAGAGAGAGAGAGAGAGAGAGAGAGAGAGAGAGAGAGAGAGAGAGAGAGAGAGAGAGAGAGAGAGAGAGAGAGAGAGAGAGAGAGAGAGAGAGAGATGATAGGTCTCTAATTTGTCCATCTTTTATTAGTTACATTGTAGACTTCATTGTAGACTTTAGTTAAGTTTTATGGTACAAGAGTTATGAACCCCAGTCCTAGTATTACCTATTATGGTATAAGACTTCATTTGAGCACTTCAAATATGTTTAGCTAATGAATCTAATATAATGCATATATGCAAGTATGAATGTGTATGTTATGGATGGGAACATGGTTAATTACTATGGTTTCCAGTGTTGTATATATTAACCTGTTATATAGCACTTTCTCTCAGGATAGAAGTGATTGTTCTTATAGCCAAGCATTGTGTTAGCTCCTACAACAATGGATAGAACCAATATTGATTGAGGCAAAAGTAGTTTCAGGCAGATCAAGCTATCTAAAGACAATACTCACACGTGGATGTCCTTCATTATGATCTAAACTAGCTAGACACGTGTTATTAAGTAGTTTGTCAAGCTGATTTAAGTGGATAATTATGTGTTAATTGGTTGTTAGGAATTGTAGTCCTAATAGGAACCTTCTTCAATTTATGGTTCCTTTGTTTAGTTAATAAATCTCTCCCTAGATCTAGGGATCAAGTTGTAGTTGGTTAGATAGTTAGTCATAGGATTAATGTTTTAAATAATCTTGTGTTCAACCTAAAAAAATTAACAACTTTGTGACTATGCCAACAACTATGTTTTGAAGAAATTATATAAATCTTGATGAATAAAATATAATGAATTTCTGAACTAGTCATCCAATCTTGTGAATTCATAGCGAGTACTTACCCAAGGGGGGCCACTTGAGGTAAAGCTACTCTTAGTATTAGCTTAGTTTAGCTAGTTTTGTTTCAGGTATTTAGTATTGAAGTAATTTTCATAATTTTCAATAGAATAATAGTTCCATTGTTCTTTGTTCCCACAACAACCATAATTGAGATGGAACGGATAATGTGTAAGTAACCATTAATGAATTTTTTCTTAATAGTAGTTAATTTGATTATTGTCTTGTTATTTTAGATTACGATGCTATAGCATAATGTTTTGCTTACATTTCTCATGTTTTCTTGATATTTATATTTCACTACAGTAGTTGTTTTCCAAATCTTTCTTTTACTACAATATTTTCAATTACATAGGATAGCAACCCTAGATAAATTTGTAATATACATACAATGCTACTACACCATTTCAAGTTATACGACCCCTGGTTGACAAGTAAATGTAGTCTTTTAAGTCATGAAGTATTGTTCAGTATGGATAAATATCCTTGAGTTGTGAAATTGTGTTTCAATATCAATTGGAATTAGAAGGCTTGACATTTTTTGTGCCATTGTTGAGGATGGTGTCAAGTTATGAAATTATCTAGGTTGCCTAGTCAATTTTCATGCTTTATTAGAAATAGGAATCTATGTTTTCAAGATGTGGGGCTTTCAAATTCTAAATAAACCCCCACAATCTTTACAAACCATTTGTAGGTGTGCTAGAACAAGGGACTTTTATTTGCATGTATAGAAGGAGGGACTATCATGGAAGATTCCTTCCCAATACTGATAGTCAAACCATCTAAGTAGCTTTGACAAAAAATGAATACACTTCACCTCCATCACCACCAACCTCTTAATCCACTTCTAATGCATCCAAAAATTATACTCTACATAATTTTACACCTAGATTTAGATTTAGAATGGGCTATGCAAACTGCCATGCTAACCATGATGAAGAGACTCCAACTTTCTATTTTCCCAATGTCAAACAAGAGAGGAATACTACTGTCAAGAACATACCACCTTCATCCCTTTCCAACTTCCATGGACTTATAACCAAGGACTCATAAACCTTCCTTTTTGAGTTTGGCGTCCTATGCTGTAGTTATGACTACACTACAAATGCCCATAGGATGGATTGTTCTCTACAACTCTTAAGAAATCTTCCCTTAGATGGTTCATGAGCTTGGGAAGAGATGATGTGGTTGACTAGGATAACATGGAAAACAAATTTCTTGAATAAATATAAAGATTATTGTAGAGGAGGAGACTTGCATGGAGATGATATCTTCCAAATGACTCAAAAGAAGGATGATCCCTTAGAAGAATATCTTAAACGTTTCATGTTTAGCCCGTAAAAATCTAGGTATTATAATCTGTGGAGACTCTCTCAAGCATGTTTTCCTTTTTGGAATTGATGAAGACTATTTGGATGCCTTAAACTTAAAGGAAAGAGGATATGTGACTCAATCTACTTGGGATGATATGTGTAGGATTGCAAGAATTTATGCTAAGTCAACTATGAAGAAGAAAAGAAGCATACAAGGATTAATGTCTAAGTTTGCTACAGGAGTTTCATGGATGAAAATTAATAACCTACTTTCCGATATGAAGCAGGATATTGTTAATCACATGGCTACTCAGATGGATGCATTACAAGAAAGAAAGAAGCAGGAGGAAGAATGTATTATTCTAGCTCAATATTGCCTACATTACTGCTACAAGAAGAAATATTGGAGATGTAAATGAGTTGCAAACATCAAGGGAAAGCTTGATTTAAAGACCTTAGAAGATGAAGATGGCCTAATGTTCTACCTTGCCTAGTGGAATCCATGTAATCAAAGACCAGGTATGTCTTAAGATCTCTTGTCTTACAATACCTCTTACAACAATTTGAATCAGTGAAAAAATCAACCTACTCCTAGTTGGATGAATCCTAGACCAGTACCATGGAATATTCCTTCTCCTAGGGGCTGGCATCCCTTTCAACCTTAGAATCGATATCCAAATTGGAAGATTCCTTAATAAAATTGGCAATAGAAACCATTGAGAGGAAACCAACCCTAGAATAATCCTAACAATGGGTATCCACAATAGTTGTTAGCCCCACCTACACAACCTGCCATTATGCCTAATCTTAACAATTCTACTTCACAACCTCCAAGACTCACTCAATTTCCAGCACAAGATTCACCTAACCCAAATCATCTCCCATTGAGGTAAGTTGAACACCTTCTAAGTCACAAGAGAAGTGATGAGTTTTTCCTTTCTTCTAGTCATAAATGATTTAATAAAAAAAGCTGTATTCCTATCTCCTTAAATCCAATCAATATGAAACTTTTATTTTCAAAAAATATCTTCACAAAATTCCCATTCCTCCAATTCCTTAACAACCAAAGTCTACTCTCTACTAAGATCCACATGGTAAGACCCAGATCATGGATCTTACAAGTGATAGTGTCTAATTGAACTTGAGCTAACATTTTATTGTAGTGAAGGTTTCCAAAAAAGTTCTTATTCCACCCCTTGAACTTATATTTCTATTGCAATATTTTGACAAAAGAGTACATAGCCCTTCCATGATCAGGCTTCCATTCAAACAACCAAACAAGCATAAGATCTTGGAGAGAAAGGTCCCACAACCACATAAGTTAAAACTTAAAGGACGGTTTGGGAGAACTTAATTGACTAATGATCACATCCTCATCAATATTAAATCTATGAGCTGGTAGTCCATCTATCTCTCATCCAATAAAAAGAGACAAGAAATCCATCAAGCCTCTTTGAAATTGCATCTGTATCACTCCTCTTATTGTTCCAAGTAAAGATGTCATTATTTGGCTTCACATCAACAACATTCAAAAGATCAATATTTGCATTGAGGTGGTTAGTCGAGGGATCGAGCCTAACTAAGCCCCCTCTTTTCTCCTCCAAAATAAAAACTGTATTGAAGTCTCCAGCAATAATCCAAGGAAGAAAGGGCAGTAGAGAACAAACCACTCTAATGTGATGCCAAAGTTGCATCTTCCCCAAGAGATTAGTAGGAGCATAGACATTAGTGAAAAGGAAAAGTTTACCTGACTCCAAACTAGAGGCCACCAAAGAGATTAAAGAGAGACCCCAAATCTATTAGAGAGGAGCAACCTTCCTTGGATCCAAAAACAAGCCAAACTACCTAAACTACCTTGGGCTCCAATACATTGGCAAGAGCCAGGTGAGACCAAATACTAGGAGCTCTATTTAACATGTCATCCATAGTTAGTTTAGTTTCCTAAATAAAGAACATATCAGGAGAATGAGAAGTAATCAAATCACGAACAACCTTTTATCTAGGGATATTGTTCATACCTCTCACATTCCAATATAAGACAATCATTTATGGGTTTGGGGGAAATTTGAGTCAATGGTCTTTACTGACCCAGATTCCACCAATGTATCCCCAATTATCTTTACCTTCTCTTGGTTTATCTTACACCCAATTCTCAAGGGTTTCTTTGAAGGCACCATTTTAAGAGGCTTTTGCTATAGGCCAAAGGCCTAAGAAGCCCTAATGTTCTTCCTAGGATTCATAGATTCTTTCAACAAAGAAGAGACCATAATTGCCATGGCTGCATCATTTGTTAGAAACAAAGATCCACTAGAAAAAGGCATTTCTAAAGCCTGAGAGGGTAAATCTATAATCATCTATTCAACTTGTTAGTCCTCCAAGGAAAAGTTTTGATTTTCATCCCTTATGTCCTCTAGCTTTGTCACCCCCAATGGCTTAGCACTAGAGGATAACTCAATTGGAATTCCCACTTCTTGAATCAAGTCTTCCAACATATAAAAAATGGTTAAAAGCCTCCTTGTTTTGTCTATCCTTTATAGTTGATTTTTGACCTCTTCCCTTATTGCAGGCTTTAATAGGAATAAATCCCTCTTTATCTATAGACCCTTCAATCAAAATGGCCTTTATTTGCATTGGGAATCGAGTTATAGGGATCATTAGCTGACCCACTTACAGAATTATAAGGAGGGCATTTCCTTTGTAGGTGCTCATATTCATGACAAATTTGACATCTGAATGGAAGAGTATCATGATCCAACTGTTGTCTCCAAGAAGATGGATCAAGACAAATATCCATAGAATCTAGTAAAGAAATATTTAAAGCAATATTAACAAAAATTCGAGCAAAGGAAATTACTTTTCTATCCCAAGTTTGTGTAGTAGCCAATAGGTTTGTCAAGCGAAAGGGTAATTAAGTGGAGAATATTGCTCCTCCAAAACTCAAGCAACAGTCGTAGAAGGTGAATCCAAACATGTACCCTTGATGTAAGCTCCTCAATAGAGTTAAACCCCACATGCCACAAATTGATGAAGAGCCCAACTTGATTAAAAAAATAAGGCCCACCTTCAGAGGCTTTATTTCTATCTGCCATGCAAGAGAAAACAAGTAAAAAGTAATTGTTGGCTGCTATCATTATCTCTATTTCACCTCTGGGGTTCCACATCCGTCAAGCCCAAGATAGTAGAACTAGCAAAGAAAGTCGAAGCCCCATAAACTTGAAGATTAGAGAATGATTGCTCAAGTAAGCAACACCCTTTGAAACGATCCTGACTTCTCTCCAAACAACCATTTCCTTTTTTCAAGTTTAGGTCTACCAGTCCCTAAGGATGAAGCTTCACCCATAGTCTCCTTGAATTTTTTTTGTGTAGGATTTGCATGCAAAGAGGGCTCTACCATCTCCATGGCATTGGAAGTCCTCAAATTCAGAGAAGCATCTCTTCCCTCCATCACAAAGCCAACCTCCAGGACATAAAAAAACACACAAAATGGGGTTAACACCCCACCAAATAAAAGAAGAGCCCACAACTTGGCCCTTAATTAGCACACAGAACAAATGAAAGAGCATGCACAACCAACACACTCCAAACAAAACCACCTAGAACGCAAAAAAGTAGAAAGAGAGGTTGAAAATGCAACCTCCAGCCGCCCTCACATCCAAACACCTTCCTCCTAGACACAAAGTAGAGAAATGACCCCAAAACCCCTTGAGATGCAATCAAAAGACGTAGAATCAACATGGCTAGGGTAACCCTAGCCCACGCTACAGAAAGATCCCATGCTCGCATAGACCTACAACTTTTTTTACCCTTACTCTTTACTTTCACATTAGCAAATAATAATTTAATATTAATTTCAATATAATAATATAATAAAATTTTAAGTGGAATAATGAACAAATATGACATCTTTCAATGTATTTACTTGTATTCCTCTAAATATAGGTATGCTTATTATTATAGTAAAAAATAAGTTAATATAATAACAATAATTATAGTATTAAAAGATATAATAATAATATAATATTAACTAAAATATAATAATATCATAATGATAATATAATAATAATAATAAAATATAGTATATTAATTGTTATATGTCTATTATAATAAAGAATATAATAATGAGATAATATTAACTATAATAAAATAATATCGTAATCATAATACTACAAAAATAATAATAAGGTATAATAATAATGTAATATAAATTAAAATAAAGTAATATCATAATGATAATAAAATAATGATATTCAAATATAATATATAATTGGTATATATCTATTATAATATTAATATTTGAATTGTCTTACTATTATTGTAATTAATTTTGATTTAATTATATGTTGTAAGATATTTTCCCTTCTATTGTATTATATTTTGTCATTTTGGAAAACTATATTTTTATGTTATATTTAATATAGTATTATCAATTCAAAAAATTATCATAACCTTTACATTTTTTGAAAATTTAAATGATTTAAAAATTATTTTGCCGTAAAAATAAAAAAAATTATACATTGTTTTTATTACAATATGTAGATTACCATC